>NC_081428.1:63676292-64021292 GCF_949786415.1 Peromyscus eremicus
ACGCAGCGGCACTAGCGGGATGGTGTGTGCACCCACCAGCTCCTGCTGCTGGTGACGCGCATCGTCCCGCCGCTTGAGACGTTTAAACTCTGCCAGAGCGTTGGCTGACGTCTGGTAGAGCAGCAGGGCCATAGCCTGAGCCTTCTCCGGCTTGGACACCAGCACCGCGTGGCAACGTAGCATTACCGCCTTGTGCTTCAGCTCATGCCGGTACACCCAGGCGAAGACTTTGGGCAGCCGAGCGTCTGCCACACAGTAGGTGACGCGGTGCAGCAGGTAGAGATGGCCAGGTCTCCGCAGCGCTCGCTCCTCCGCGTGCACCATGCGGATGCCTTGCGCGCTCACCGTCAGCTTCATCTTCGTGCCTTGACGGCCTGCCTCACTCTTACTCCAGATCTTGCCCACCGCTAGGTCCGTGCAACCGTCGCCGCGCGCCTGGATGGTGGTAGCATTACCCAGGTAGAGCACGGTGTAAGTGGGGTCCTCGCTAGTAATGTGCAGCTTCTTGCGCTTGGAGCGGAACATGCTGCCCACCCGGCTGAGCGCCCCTTCCGGGCAGGCCCTCGCCAAGGAGCTGAGCGCGGAGTAGTGCAGGCTCACAGCGTAGCCCTTAGGCTTGGACGCCTGCCGCGGCGGCGCCTCGGCCAGCAGCTCGAACTTGTGCTTCTTCCACGGCAGCATCTCCGGAGGACGCCCGGGAGCGGCTGGGCGGCGGCGGCCGAGAGCGGGGTGCGAGCCCCGCAGGGCCACCAGCCCTGGTTGCGCTTGGCCCGGGCAAGCCCGGAAAATAAAACTCCAGCTGGGAGCACAGCTGGGACAGGGAGATGGAGGAAGGAGGAGAGGCCAGATAGTGCTTGAGAACCCCGCAGCGGGTGGGGTAGAATCTTAGAAAGAAAAAAATATATATATATTCAGCTTCGAGTGTGCAAGAAAGGCATACACACGAGAGAGAGAGAGAGAGAGAGAGAGAGAGAGAGAGAGAGAGAGAGAGAGAGAGAGAGAATATATTACAGACGCCTGGATGAGAAGGACCAGGACAAAAGTCTCAGACAAGCAACAAAATGAGAGAGAGCGGAGCGGAAATTATTTTAGGAAAAAAAAAAAAACATATGAGTGCGTGCAAATAAATAGAAGAGGGGACTCAGCCAAAGCACCCGGGGTGGTGAGAAAATAAGCAGGAACTCTTCTTCAGCGAACGTGACACACACACACACAAGTCTTGGGCCAGGGCCAGGAGCCGCGGAAACTACAGCAGTGCGCCCAGGAGCCGGTGCTCCCCACCCTCAAGTGGGTGCCGGAGAGGGCGAGCCCCTCGTATGGGCTGGTCCCGGAATGAGCAGCTTGCCCCAAGTGCGGTCCGAGTGGTCCGGCTGGCCGCGGAGGGCCAGGCACAGCAGTCCCGCAGCTCACTGCATCCTCGCTCCGAGGGGACGCCGGGGACTCGCGCTCGGCCGGCTTGGCCAGGGTAGCGCGGGGCTCCGAGGGCAGGACGCGCGCATCGTCAGCTCCGGGGACTGCCGCTACCTCATCGCTTCCCTCCGGGGGTGTCCGACTCCGCTTCGGGGTTCTCGGCGGTCTGCAGCGCGCCCTCTGTGGTCGTAGGCGCGGTGGCCGGCTCGCCCGCCTCACATCATTGCCGTCCGAGAGGAAGATCTCGGGTTAATATAGGCCGGCACGAACCATTCGCCGCGCGGACAGGGGAGGAGCACAGAAGAGGATCCACAGGGCTGCGCATTTCTGGCCTCTTAAAGGGACCCGGTTGCAAGCACTGGTCGACGGAAAGGGACGACTGGTCCAATTAGGCAATCTCGTCCCAATTTTACCAGCATCTCCTTTATCTGTAGAAACCACAAAGGCCTGGAGTTACCCGGTAGCAAAAGGAACTTAAACTTTGACACTCCACCCTAGGCTAAATTGCAACTCACTGAATAAATGTATGTCTAGATCGAAACTTCTGGAGGAGGTGGTGGAAGATGAGATTGTAGACTCTAATTTCCTGTACAAAAAAAGGTTGGGGAATTTTATTTTCCTTGTGTGACAACTTCAAGAGGATTTGCAAGCTCTGTTCACTATTATTCTTTAATAATCATCTATCAGAGAACACACAAGAGAGTCAAAGCCTTAGTTGTTATTGTCTTGGTGACATTTGTCCACAGGTGAACTGCAGGTAGGGAAGAGGGAGTGGGAAAATGACTGGCGTGAACAATCTTGAACACAATAGTGAATGGTCAGTAAGATACGGGCTCCCAGTTCCCACCAATAATACCCTCTCTTGCCATACCCTCAGAGTGAGGCACTCTTTTGAGATATATGAAATTTCTAGGTAAGGCTGGGTTGCTGTTTGTAGACCTATCAGTTTCTTTCTTTTTTTTTTTTTAATTTTTTTGGTTTTTTTCGAGACAGGGTTTCTCTGTGTAGCTTTGCGCCTTTACTGGAACTCGCTTTGGAGACCAGGCTGGCCTCGAACTCACAGAGATCCACCTGCCTCTGACTCCCGAGTGCTGGGATTAAAGGCGTGCGCCACCACCGCCCGGCCTAGACCTATCAGTTTCATTAAATCACTGATGCACTTTGGATGAGACTTCTTAGTAAAAATTCAAATGACATTTTTCATGCTTTTTTTTTTTTTACATGCTAACTGAACAATGTAGGGTTTTTCCTTCCTTCTACATTTTTTTTTTTTCTGTCCTTTGAGACAGGATCTTGCTATCTAGATCAGGTTCGCCTCCAACTCCTGAATTACAAGCATGGATCATCATGCCTGACTCTGGACAAGATACTTTTTAGTCACTCATCAGCTTGCTCCTCTGCTAGTAAGTTATTTCTGGGCCCTTGAAACAACCTCCTTGGCACTAGGGACCATTCAGTCCAAGCAAAATGACTTCTGTTTGATGAATGAGACGTTCCAGTAAACAGAAATAATTTTTGCTGGGCTAAATTCAGCCAGAAAAACCCAAAGTCCCCTGAGAATCTGAGAGGAAAAAAAAAGAGTTCACTGTGACTAAGAAAACCAGAAAGATTCATGGAGGAGGTGATGTTTGAAAGATGATTTCACCAAACAGGAGGATAATTGGAGGGCTTTCTGAGAGTAGAGGACGACAAAATTACAGAATGAAAATGCAAGCCGGGCGGTGGTGGCGCACGCCTTTAATCCCAGCACTCGGGAGGCAGAGGCAGGTGGATCTCTGTGAGTTCGAGGCCAGCCTGGGCTACCAAGTGAGTTCCAGGAAAGGCGCAAAGCTACACAGAGAAACCTTGTCTCGAAAAACCAAAAAAAAAAAAAAAAAGAAAAGAAAAAAAAGAAAATGCAGGCATTTGTATAACATACGACAGAGTCAATGAATGTTTCCCTATCAAAGAATTTTCCTGATGACGGATTAAAAACCCTTCTACTCTCTGGGACAGTGGTTCTCAACCTTTCTAACGCTGCGACCCGTTAATACAGTTCCTCATGTTGTGGTGCCCCCCCAGTCATAAAATTATTTTTGCTGCTACTTCATAGCTATAATTATGATTCTGTTATTAATTGTAATGTAAATATCTGGTATGCAGGATGGTAACCCCATGAAAAGGTCATTCGACAACCCCCAAGGGGTTGTGACCCACAGGTTGAGAACTGTTGCTCTGGAGAAAGGCATGGCCTTATTTTATGGCTGGCTGGGCCTGTGAAGCCTCTTAACTAGGGTCCTAATGCCTTACTTGCTGGCTGTGTGGATGGGTTATTGGGGGGATTCCGGACACCTCTATGGCATGAACTACAATTATAATAAACCATCAAGCCATCACTGATTTTCCTTTCCTGCTGAAATGGCTGGAATATCGTGCAGTGCCAATCATGATAACTTAAAATCCAAAGGACAAACAAATTCTAGCGGAAGCATACCAGCTTAGCCTCCGCTGAGTGGCCTTTCCCTGATCTATAATCCCCAAGTCTGAATTCTAAAGTAGACCCCATATTCAAGCAGTTAACATGTCATTGTGGCTGGGACACCTAAGGGCCAGAAGGGCTCGGGGGAGGAGGAAGGGGACCAAGACTGGTCTCACAGCCCTGGAGGCACAGCCGTGAGCTACACATGTGGACTGATGGAGAAACCAGAGAGAGACAGTAATAAGGAGGCATCCACTGGTTACCACAGCTCTCGGTGGCAACCAGGGTGCCAGTGTCGGATTACAGGCTGCGTCATGCCTAACTACCTATTTAATAAGCTTCTTTCGATCTTGGAAGAACAGAAAGATTGTAGGTGAATGAGAACACCCTATGGGTGAGTCATGTCCCTGGATTGTGCTCTAAGACCCAGGAGGGAAACCTGGCTATCTCCTCCAGGTCTGGACCTGGGCCAGCCTCTGGGGTCTGCCTACCTTGCCTTCTGGAGACCCTGGTCACCCTTGCTACAAGCACCCATCACACCGGGGCTACACCTCCTCTGTGGGAGGTGGGTGGGAGGAATAGGAGCCTGGGAAGCGTAAGATAACATTGTAACATCTGAGATTCAGGGCGGCTCTAGGATAGAACGTCTCATAGAGACCATTGAGAAACTGCTTAGACACCATGGCTGCACTTTTAATGACACTACTCCACCTACTGGGGGAAGAGGGAAGTGCCCCTTGGTAAGGTTGCTGCCCATAAAACTGGGCAAGCCGGTGATAGACTCAATAGAGCCAAGGCACAGCTGAGCCTTGTGGGAAACTCTGTTATGTCTTTTCTGCAGTATTGATGCTCGCTCACTCGAGATTTATTTATGGTGGTTGAGCTTAAGTAGCTCTGCCCATACACTCCAAAGAAAATGATCAGATGAGAGGCATGCCGCAGAGAAGAATGTATAAAAGATCAGTGGAGTTTTTGGCTCGTGTCCTGAGTCTGTCTTTGAACTTCTTTATGAAATGAGGCTAGTAGGGGTAGCCTTGCCGTGCTAAGCATTAGTGGGCAGGATGAGAGATGCACAGATTTTAGACACATTCAGACATAGCTCTGTACCCACTAGCTTTTCTTTTCTTTTTTTTATAGTTTAAGCCAAATGGCTCCAACTCACTCATTCTTTAAATTATAACTTATAAAATGGAGATGATGACAATATACAATCTGTAGGATTGTTGGTATGGAATAACATTGACCTACTTAAAATACTTGTGATGATTAATTTTATGTGTTGACTTGTCTGAATTAAGGAGTTCTTGGGTATTTGGTTACTCATTATTTCTGCATGTTTAACTGATGGGATTTCCAGATGAGACAGGCATTAGAATCAGTAGATTGAGTAAGGCAGATTGCTCTCCCACCATGGGTTGCATAATCCAGTTGTTGTAGGTCTTGGTGGAGCAAACAGGTAGAAGAAGTAAGGAGGTTTCTGACTTATGTGCTTGAGTGGGAGAGTCAGGGCATCAGTCTACTGCTCTTGGATGGAAAGTTTCACCATTGATGTTTCTGGTTCCTAGACCTTTGCACTCGAACTGGAATTTACATGATTAGTTTTCCTCGTTCTGAAACCTTCACACTTAGACGGAAAGACACTACTGGCTTTCCTGGGTCTCCAAGAGACAGAGGGCATACTGAAAAACTTCTCAACCTCCATAATTACGCTATCTAACTCATTATAGTAAGTCTCTTTCTAGGTTTATATATAAATATATATCTGGTTGGTTCTGTTATTCTGGAGAACCTTGACCAATGTACTTGTTAATCTATATAAATGCTAAGTGATCATTACAAGTAGCCATTGTTTGGAGTAACAACTGTAGAACAAAGACATAAATAACTTAGTTTTACTTAAGCTACTGTAATTTGAGTACATATAAGTTGATAAAAATTCATGATCCCCAATATCTACATATTCTTGTAGAGGTGCCATTTTGAGAGAAAATCCCACTAGGCAAGGATTTATTGAGTACCTTTAATCTTATAAGCACAGTGCATACACAAGGCTGGCTATTTTTTAGTCATTACAGATAAGCAAACACAAATATCTAAAACTAACTCAACAATTGACAGTCTAACCAGCAGTAAGACACATACTAAGGTTGTGCATATGGAAAAATGGCTGACATTATTTAAAAATTGATGTACTTAGTTTTAATTATGTCCATGAAATTAGAGTGACATAGAGAGCAAAATTGTATAGAATTGAAGAGGAGTGGGCTAGTTATGCTAGAAATTACTGTTTGAGCCAAGGCTTGGAGGACTGAGTAGATCTGGTTTACATAGGGGATGGACCAGCAGACTGGCATGGTGAGATTGCTTGGGAAGGAGAAGTGATAAGTTGTTGAGACAAGTTCAGACAAAGTATGAGGAGACTGTAAAGGTAAATGACTGCAAAGCCAAACACCATCCCTGAAAGGACAGGGTAGCTGGAGAGTATTAAAGGGAGATTTAATAGCATTCAAGTCCATGGCATTAGTTGATGTTTAATTTTAGCAGAGGACAGAAGGAGAAGTCCAGCCTGAGAAAAGAGGAATTGCCTTCTGACACTGAAGCTGGGCATTTCATTCTTCTCTCATCCCTGAAACACAAGGGGCTACAGTTTCCCAGGTCTCCTGCCCTCCCTGACATCCCCTGGGCAGATTTAGCAGCACCTGTTTTGTTGGAACTTCAGTGGCATGGACCAGGAAGGGAGGGGAAGCAGCTGTCTTGCGTTTCTAGGGATGCATAAATGCCACAAGCATTAGCTAGTTCAGGACCTATGAACTAGGCTATTATGGAAGCATTAGAGGAGGGTTGTTACCCAGTTGTTACCCAGGAATGAGCCCAGAGCTCATTCTAGGGACAGCAGCTCTGGGGTCGAAGGCAGCCCACTGAACTGTAGATGTGCCTGGCCCAGGGAATCAGCCATCCTCTTGCCATCCTCTGGTCCTTTGGTCGGCAGTGATTCAGAAGTGGGTTAGCATGAGCCGTTCTTTTTGGCAGTCAGCTGCTGTCGTCTCCTTTCCCCTTTTAAAAATGCCTGTAGAATCGGAACACTGTTATGGAAATTAGTTAGCAGCTGCTGTACATGAATGTTTAGAAAATTAATATTACTCACATTATACAGTACGGAAGCAGAATTTTTTTTTCTTGGTTTTTATTTTTTATTTTTTTTTATTTTTTTTTTTGTTTGTTTTTTTGTTTTTGTTTTTCGAGACAGGGTTTCTCTGTGTAGCTTTGCGCCTTTCCTGGATCTCACTTGGTAGCCCAGGCTGGCCTCGAACTCATAGAGATCCGCCTGGCTCTGCCTCCCGAGTGCTGGGATTAAAGGCCGGAAGCAGAATTTTAATGAAGCCTCGAAACTACGGGTGCATTGACCCTTTCCCCTTATCAGAGAAATCTCAGAATGCCGAAGTTTCCTCGAGAAAACTTCTCATTTCTGCTCGGCTCCTATTGGGCCATTAGTGACAAAAATAGCACATTCACAACCCAAAGGAGCAAATATTTCAGAACATATTGTACTAAAATATGACAGTGTCAGCTAAACCATTATCTATGCTTATTTCTCATTATTAATTCTTAACAATTAGCTCTTCTTTGTTGCGCGGTAATGGACTTTGCTATATTATAAAAAATGTTTTAAAGTCATAAATGTCAGACTTCGTTTGTGCTGATTCTGTCAGAGATGATTGTGATATGTCCTCACCATTGGCAATGTTCCTGGAACCTGGGGTTCCCTACCGAAGTCAATGTGATGGCCTCAGGTGACTCTGGGAAGTGATCGGGAATTTATATGATGGGACCAGAGACGTCATCTTAGAGGCATGAGGGGGAAAAGTACAGAAGGAATCCCCAGGGAAAGGACATGGAGGGAATTTGATTGAAGAAAGCAGAGTGTAGTCAGAGTAGAGGAAGTCCTCGGATTCCATGAAGGAAAGAAAGGTGTAGGCAGCACCCTTCCAGGAGGAGCTCTGGGAGATGCTCAAAGGCAAGAGGACATGCCAGTTGAAGCAGTTCAAGGAGGGAGAAGAGAAAAGGCATGCTTTTTAGATACCATATCCATCTTTTATGTGATTTACGACCTCAACCCTTGCAAAATGTGGTATTGTCTGATATTAGAGCACACTATATATGCCTTGCCAAAGAAATTCAGGGTGATGGTGGAGAGAAGAGAAAGTGATGGGAGAAGAAGGAAAAACAAGAACAATGGACCGAGAGCTAAAAATTACACAGGGAGAGATTTGTTTAGCTTCCGTAGAAACATTTGCCGTGCACCTAGGTGTTACAGTCTCCCCTATTCATTACTTAAAGGTGCTACCATCCACCCGGCGGTAAAGCATGAGTGTGCACCCACATCAAGATGATCGATGATGGGCATTATAGGTGAGTATAGTTCTTTGTTGGGTGACAGTTTCAATATCTGTTCCCTAAGAACTGCTTGATAGCCATTTGCTGAAGTAGATATGGAAAATAACTATCCTGGCTGACCATAGCTACATCCAAAATGAAGGCAATCTGTCCTTGTTGGGTTCCTGCAGAAGCAGATCTTGATAGAAGGCTTCAAAGGGTAGAGGAAGAAAAACAGTTTTTAATTTTTCAATGTTCATAGGTTCCTCATTGGGCCAGACTCGGAGACAAACAATGGAGAACAAAGCCAAGTTTATGGAGTACACCTATGGGCTATCTAGGGAACAGGCTCTCAAGAACTGGCTTCGGAATCTAGTCCATGTGGCATCTTTAACAAAGAACCGGACAGTTTTAGAGGAGACACAAGATAAAGGAAAATTAAATTGTGTCCCTAGGCATGGCAGTTTAAGAGGGGAGAGAAATAACTGGGATAAAGCTAGTTAGTAGAGCTCCTTAATGTACATTTCCCCAGAACCATCTCTAAGCTGAGGATCTACAGGCATCTTCAAGAGTGCAGAGAGCTCTCTCATATCTGTTCCAGCTGAATTGTCTTCAACTCAATATTCTTCCAAAAAGGGGTGTATTTTGGGGTACCATATACAGATCTCTCAGAAGATCACTTGAGTAACCCCAGGGGAATAGTCAGGTCTGGCTTGTTCACACAGGGCTCATGTGTTTTTCCATTTACTGAACAAACATTAATGTAAACTTTTTCTGATCCCACTGCACTCTGGGGAGCTGGAGTGATAAAGGAGACTTTCAAACAGAGAGTAAATAAGCCAGTGTTAATGGAAGTTGTTCTAACACGAGGAGAAGGAAAAAAAGACAACCAGCATAGAAGCCCGGAATCTGTTTGCCTTTAATGGTACCTTCCACTTTCTCATTTACCATTATGAGTGCCATGCAGCCCTTCTTTGGGCCCAAGAAACCCTTAAATTGAACTAGTTAGTAAGTGTTACTATTACATAAAACTAACATTAGCTTATATTCAAGTATGACTGTATGTCTAAGTATCCAAAATAAATAAATTAGATAGGCAAGAAAGCACATTTTACCTATACATTTCCTTCTCTGTAGGCTTTTTCTGTCAATTTTCCATCCTTCATATTTGAAGTTAATTGTTGACATTACTTGCTCAAAGTAGTTTGACTCCAGAACGCAGTCAGTAAAATGTAAATGTCCTGAGATTTCAAATTATATATTATGTTTCTATTATGACCAGATACATGTGATAGAAACATCAAAACAAATTAATTAAAACAAGTTAGTACATGTATCTTGGTAATCATTTAAAACTAGCATTGTTGTTTCAAGCTATCAGAGACTCATATTCCTTCTCTCCCATGGATCAAGATGTCTCATATCACTATTTTCAAGGTGGTTTCATGGCCAAACATTGATTCTGGAACGCTGGCTTTAAGGCCACCTTTTAGCCAATGTGAATATGAGAACAAACATTAAAAAGGGTACACCAAACACAGGATCATCATCTTAAAAAAAAGGCACAGGTTTTTATGGGTAAAAGGAGTCTGAGAAATCTATTTGGGAGAATGTTGTGCTGTTTCTTACTCAAACTTGTTGTACGCCAGGAAAAAAACGAAGACTGCAAAGCTTAATTAAATGTCCAAATACAACAGTTAAATTCCTAGCTAATGGGCAGTAGAGTAGTACCAGTTTAAAATAGACAGACAAAATGGGAGTATAAGTCCACAGGTATATGTAAAGCATAATAATAGAGAAGCTAATCCAGAAGTAATGGATAAGTGAAGGGAGGAGATACTTCATTTGGGCAAATGGAAGACAAATACCACGCATGAAAATGCATCAAAAGTAATGGACAACTAGATTAACACAAATTAGTTAGTAGTGGGGGTGACTTTGTCCTCTGGAAAACAGAATTTACAGAAAATTGTCGAGAAGTTGCTCAAAAAAATACTGAACAGCCGTCCTCAAAAACTTGGACATTAAAGAAACTCCTCGGCAACCCCGCTTACGATACAAATGCAGCACAGGCAAAATTCCCTCCTGGCCCAGATTCAAAATGTGGGGGTCCGGGCCTGGAAACGCCTGCCCCAAAAGGGCTCGCTACCACCTCATTAGCAAAGATTCGTCAGGGCCCTGATGAACCTTTTAGCGATTTTGTCTCTCGCTTAAATGATGCAGCTGAGAGACTTTTTGGGCCGAACGAACACGAAAGCACCTTTGTTAAACACTTGGCCTTTGAAAATGCAAACCCTGCCTGCCAGGAAGTCCTCCGCCCTCATAAAAACAGAGCGGACCTCTCTGAATATGTGAGACTCTATTCAGGTGTTGGCGCCGCCCATGCCATGGGATTAGCTATAGGTGCCGCCCTCAGGGCTTCACAACAGCCTGGAGCCCACACCTGTTACTTCTGTAAACAACCCGGACATTTCGCTAGGGAATGTCCCCAGAAAGGTCACAGCCTCGCGCCCTTAGCCCAGCCGGCTCAGGAGGCCGCCTCTATGAGGGCCCTGCCTTCCACTCTCTGCCCCCGCTGCAACAAGGGCCGTCATTGGGCTACAGAATGCAGGTCAAAAGTCAATTATCTCGGTCAGCCCCTTCCTCCGAGGGTGCCGGGAAACTTCCAAAGGGGCCAGTCCCTGGCCCCAATGCCTCCAAGAGCACACCCTGGGGCCTTGAGGTCCGCTCACCCCCTAACTCCCCAGCCTCAACAAATTCTCCCGCCCCAGTTCCATTCTCCTCCTTCCAGAGAGCAACTCCAGGCAGTGCCGGATTGGACTTGTGTGCCGCCGCCGAAACAGTATTAAACTCCCTTGAAGGGGCTCAGGTCATCCCTACAGGGGTGACAGGGCCCTTACCTCCTAATGTTTGTGCGCTTGTCCTTGGCCGTGCTTCTGCGGCCCTCCGAGGGGTCCAGGTCTACCCTGGCATAATAGATAGTGATTTCACAGGTGAAATTAAGATTCTGGCCACTGCTGTAAACGGCATGGTCACGATTCCTCAAGGTACGCGCCTGGCACAGCTAGTTCCTCTACCCTCCTCTGTCTGTGATAATCCCTCAATTACAAACACCCCTCGGGGGTCAGCTGGATTGGGCTCCTCGGACGCCTACTGGGTCCAGCCTGTTACTCAGGATCACCCTACTCTCACCCTTACTATAGAGGGAAAGAAGTTTCAGGGTATCTTGGATACAGGGACAGACACCACAGTCATTTCACAGTCTCACTGGCCGTCTGCTTGGCCACTGGTTCCATCCCTCACCGATTTAAAAGGAATCGGGCAGTCTAATAATCCTTTAATTTGTCTCACCTTAAATGCTGCAGGGCATTCTGCCGCTAACAGGCACTGGCACCCTTCTCCAGATGCCACCCGGCCACTAGCCATGTGGCGAGATCCCCTCACAGGGCATTGGAAGGGCCCCGACCCGGTCCTTATTTGGGGACGAGGTTCGGCCTGCATTCTTGACCAGATACACTCTGCTCCCAGATGGTTACCAGAACGCTTGGTTAGAGCTGTAAATATACCTGATCTGCCCAGGACAGATAGCCCCTCTCCTGAGGAAACTTCTTCTGTTTTAAATGCTGTCCCTCCAGCAAGCCCTCCAGGCTGTTGTCCTCACCCACAGCAAACCCCACCAGCCCTTTAGCTCTGTTATCACTCTGCTCAGAGTTCCTGTGGGGGGACAGTGGGAACTTTACAGCAAACTGTGTTTGAGACCTTTCACACAGTATACAAGTCCTATAGTCAATCACGTTCTGGGCTGTGACACTGCTTGTCACAAATCCAGTCTGACAGCAGGGGTCATGTTTCCAAGGGCAGTGCTGAATTTTTATCCAAGATGTCAGAAAGACTTGTCTGACCTGCTGGCCTTGGTGTTACAGGTGGTCATAGCCGTGTTGAGCCAGCTTGACACAGCCTGTGGCTGGCAGGTAGCACAGCAAACAGGGTAGCACCAGAGATGCCACTCAGGGCAGTTAGGTCCCTTCCACCTAGACTAACCTTTTATTCCTCAGATCAATTCCTAGATCTCTAGGAAGAGAAGCCGTGTTGAGACGACTGCCTTGATGGGAGCCTGTTACTGCCATCACCTTAGCAGTCCTTCTGGGGGTTGGAGCAACGGGAACAGGCACAGGAATTGCCTCTCTGGTCCTGTCCAACCAACATCACTCTGAACTTAGACGAGGATATTGCTCAATTTGAATAGGGAATTTCCTCCCTAGCTGAGGTAGTTTTACAGAACAGGAGAGGCCTGGATCTCCTCTTTCTACAACAGGGTGGCCTTTGTACTGGGCTCAAAGAGGAATGTTGCTTCTTTACAGACCACACCAAGATAATCAAGGACAGTATGGAAGGTTAGAAAAGGACTAGGAAAAAAGAGAGAGAGAGAGAGAGAGAGAGAGAGAGAGAGAGAGAGAGAGAGAGAGAGAGAGAGAGAGAAAAGGAGAATAAGAGCTTGGGTGGTTCTAGAATTGGTTTTCCAACTTCCCTTAGCTAATAACCTTTTTCCCTCCCTCCTAGGACCTGTTGTAGGCCTGCTCCTGGTCCTTGCCTTTGGGCCATGGGCACTTTCCTGGCTCACTTGGTTCATCCGAAGCCAAATAACAGCCCTGCCAGCCAGGCAGATCCAGGTTTATGACCACTGCTTTGATATGCAGGACTCCAGGGTTGAAATTTCCCCTGATGAGAGATGCCCCACACAGACCCCTTCACTCGGGGGAGGCTGCACCGCACCTCTATGTGGGAAAAAGGCTCGCTCAAGGCATGATTGGAGTGCAGCTGGGACTGCACAGGCTGGGGACCATGGTACCCCAAAATCCCGAGAGCCTGGATTATAAGCCCTGTTGCATAGCGGTTTTGCAGTAACAGCCTTGTGCTTACCCATTTCCACTCCCTCAAAAAACTGCACGGTCCATTGATTCCTGCACTATGGGGACGCCTGTGATGCTTGAGTCTGGAGAGACATTCCCTCTCGGACCTTTTTTCACAACCTTTAGAGGGATAGGGCCTCTGTAATCCTCCATGCAAAGCCTCTTTCAGAGTCTTTATTTTAGACCATTCGAACCTGGTTTATGTTGGCCCTTAGATTTATTACTAAAAAGGGGGAGATGTCAGGGACAAGGATAGAATCTCTAGTTAGTGGAAAAATACAGACCCCCATAAGACAGGGAACTAGATCATCTTACAGTCAGGTTGCCTAGCAACAGGACATTGAGGAAGAGCCCTTGACCCTTTCACCCTGTAAACATCCTATGCAAACATCCTGTTATCTTGCCCCACCTTATGCAGATGAAGCTTCTTGCTCCCCCCACCCTGCAGAAACTATATAAACCCTCTTGGAGAAAAATAAAGTTGCACCTTGATCAGAATCCAGATTTCCTTGTATCTCCTGAGCTGAGCTGAGCTGAGCTGAGCTGAGCTGAGCTGAGCTGAGCTGAGCTGAGCTGAGCTGAGCTGAGCTGAGCTGAGCTGAGCTGAGCTGAGCTGAGCTGAGCTGAGCTGAGCTGAGCTGAGCTGAGCTGAGCTGAGCTGAGCTGAGCTGAGCTGAGCTGAGCTGAGCTGAGCTGAGCTGAGCTGAGCTGAGCTGAGCTGAGCTGAGCTGAGCTGAGCTGAGCTGAGCTGAGCTGAGCTGAGCTGAGCTGAGCTGAGCTGAGCTGAGCTGAGCTGAGCTGAGCTGAGCTGAGCTGAGCTGAGCTGAGCTGAGCTGAGCTGAGCTGAGCTGAGCTGAGCTGAGCTGAGCTGAGCTGAGCTGAGCTGAGCTGAGCTGAGCTGAGCTGAGCTGAGCTGAGCTGAGCTGAGCTGAGCTGAGCTGAGCTGAGCTGAGCTGAGCTGAGCTGAGCTGAGCTGAGCTGAGCTGAGCTGAGCTGAGCTGAGCTGAGCTGAGCTGAGCTGAGCTGAGCTGAGCTGAGCTGAGCTGAGCTGAGCTGAGCTGAGCTGAGCTGAGCTGAGCTGAGCTGAGCTGAGCTGAGCTGAGCTGAGCTGAGCTGAGCTGAGCTGAGCTGAGCTGAGCTGAGCTGAGCTGAGCTGAGCTGAGCTGAGCTGAGCTGAGCTGAGCTGAGCTGAGCTGAGCTGAGCTGAGCTGAGCTGAGCTGAGCTGAGCTGAGCTGAGCTGAGCTGAGCTGAGCTGAGCTGAGCTGAGCTGAGCTGAGCTGAGCTGAGCTGAGCTGAGCTGAGCTGAGCTGAGCTGAGCTGAGCTGAGCTGAGCTGAGCTGAGCTGAGCTGAGCTGAGCTGAGCTGAGCTGAGCTGAGCTGAGCTGAGCTGAGCTGAGCTGAGCTGAGCTGAGCTGAGCTGAGCTGAGCTGAGCTGAGCTGAGCTGAGCTGAGCTGAGCTGAGCTGAGCTGAGCTGAGCTGAGCTGAGCTGAGCTGAGCTGAGCTGAGCTGAGCTGAGCTGAGCTGAGCTGAGCTGAGCTGAGCTGAGCTGAGCTGAGCTGAGCTGAGCTGAGCTGAGCTGAGCTGAGCTGAGCTGAGCTGAGCTGAGCTGAGCTGAGCTGAGCTGAGCTGAGCTGAGCTGAGCTGAGCTGAGCTGAGCTGAGCTGAGCTGAGCTGAGCTGAGCTGAGCTGAGCTGAGCTGAGCTGAGCTGAGCTGAGCTGAGCTGAGCTGAGCTGAGCTGAGCTGAGCTGAGCTGAGCTGAGCTGAGCTGAGCTGAGCTGAGCTGAGCTGAGCTGAGCTGAGCTGAGCTGAGCTGAGCTGAGCTGAGCTGAGCTGAGCTGAGCTGAGCTGAGCTGAGCTGAGCTGAGCTGAGCTGAGCTGAGCTGAGCTGAGCTGAGCTGAGCTGAGCTGAGCTGAGCTGAGCTGAGCTGAGCTGAGCTGAGCTGAGCTGAGCTGAGCTGAGCTGAGCTGAGCTGAGCTGAGCTGAGCTGAGCTGAGCTGAGCTGAGCTGAGCTGAGCTGAGCTGAGCTGAGCTGAGCTGAGCTGAGCTGAGCTGAGCTGAGCTGAGCTGAGCTGAGCTGAGCTGAGCTGAGCTGAGCTGAGCTGAGCTGAGCTGAGCTGAGCTGAGCTGAGCTGAGCTGAGCTGAGCTGAGCTGAGCTGAGCTGAGCTGAGCTGAGCTGAGCTGAGCTGAGCTGAGCTGAGCTGAGCTGAGCTGAGCTGAGCTGAGCTGAGCTGAGCTGAGCTGAGCTGAGCTGAGCTGAGCTGAGCTGAGCTGAGCTGAGCTGAGCTGAGCTGAGCTGAGCTGAGCTGAGCTGAGCTGAGCTGAGCTGAGCTGAGCTGAGCTGAGCTGAGCTGAGCTGAGCTGAGCTGAGCTGAGCTGAGCTGAGCTGAGCTGAGCTGAGCTGAGCTGAGCTGAGCTGAGCTGAGCTGAGCTGAGCTGAGCTGAGCTGAGCTGAGCTGAGCTGAGCTGAGCTGAGCTGAGCTGAGCTGAGCTGAGCTGAGCTGAGCTGAGCTGAGCTGAGCTGAGCTGAGCTGAGCTGAGCTGAGCTGAGCTGAGCTGAGCTGAGCTGAGCTGAGCTGAGCTGAGCTGAGCTGAGCTGAGCTGAGCTGAGCTGAGCTGAGCTGAGCTGAGCTGAGCTGAGCTGAGCTGAGCTGAGCTGAGCTGAGCTGAGCTGAGCTGAGCTGAGCTGAGCTGAGCTGAGCTGAGCTGAGCTGAGCTGAGCTGAGCTGAGCTGAGCTGAGCTGAGCTGAGCTGAGCTGAGCTGAGCTGAGCTGAGCTGAGCTGAGCTGAGCTGAGCTGAGCTGAGCTGAGCTGAGCTGAGCTGAGCTGAGCTGAGCTGAGCTGAGCTGAGCTGAGCTGAGCTGAGCTGAGCTGAGCTGAGCTGAGCTGAGCTGAGCTGAGCTGAGCTGAGCTGAGCTGAGCTGAGCTGAGCTGAGCTGAGCTGAGCTGAGCTGAGCTGAGCTGAGCTGAGCTGAGCTGAGCTGAGCTGAGCTGAGCTGAGCTGAGCTGAGCTGAGCTGAGCTGAGCTGAGCTGAGCTGAGCTGAGCTGAGCTGAGCTGAGCTGAGCTGAGCTGAGCTGAGCTGAGCTGAGCTGAGCTGAGCTGAGCTGAGCTGAGCTGAGCTGAGCTGAGCTGAGCTGAGCTGAGCTGAGCTGAGCTGAGCTGAGCTGAGCTGAGCTGAGCTGAGCTGAGCTGAGCTGAGCTGAGCTGAGCTGAGCTGAGCTGAGCTGAGCTGAGCTGAGCTGAGCTGAGCTGAGCTGAGCTGAGCTGAGCTGAGCTGAGCTGAGCTGAGCTGAGCTGAGCTGAGCTGAGCTGAGCTGAGCTGAGCTGAGCTGAGCTGAGCTGAGCTGAGCTGAGCTGAGCTGAGCTGAGCTGAGCTGAGCTGAGCTGAGCTGAGCTGAGCTGAGCTGAGCTGAGCTGAGCTGAGCTGAGCTGAGCTGAGCTGAGCTGAGCTGAGCTGAGCTGAGCTGAGCTGAGCTGAGCTGAGCTGAGCTGAGCTGAGCTGAGCTGAGCTGAGCTGAGCTGAGCTGAGCTGAGCTGAGCTGAGCTGAGCTGAGCTGAGCTGAGCTGAGCTGAGCTGAGCTGAGCTGAGCTGAGCTGAGCTGAGCTGAGCTGAGCTGAGCTGAGCTGAGCTGAGCTGAGCTGAGCTGAGCTGAGCTGAGCTGAGCTGAGCTGAGCTGAGCTGAGCTGAGCTGAGCTGAGCTGAGCTGAGCTGAGCTGAGCTGAGCTGAGCTGAGCTGAGCTGAGCTGAGCTGAGCTGAGCTGAGCTGAGCTGAGCTGAGCTGAGCTGAGCTGAGCTGAGCTGAGCTGAGCTGAGCTGAGCTGAGCTGAGCTGAGCTGAGCTGAGCTGAGCTGAGCTGAGCTGAGCTGAGCTGAGCTGAGCTGAGCTGAGCTGAGCTGAGCTGAGCTGAGCTGAGCTGAGCTGAGCTGAGCTGAGCTGAGCTGAGCTGAGCTGAGCTGAGCTGAGCTGAGCTGAGCTGAGCTGAGCTGAGCTGAGCTGAGCTGAGCTGAGCTGAGCTGAGCTGAGCTGAGCTGAGCTGAGCTGAGCTGAGCTGAGCTGAGCTGAGCTGAGCTGAGCTGAGCTGAGCTGAGCTGAGCTGAGCTGAGCTGAGCTGAGCTGAGCTGAGCTGAGCTGAGCTGAGCTGAGCTGAGCTGAGCTGAGCTGAGCTGAGCTGAGCTGAGCTGAGCTGAGCTGAGCTGAGCTGAGCTGAGCTGAGCTGAGCTGAGCTGAGCTGAGCTGAGCTGAGCTGAGCTGAGCTGAGCTGAGCTGAGCTGAGCTGAGCTGAGCTGAGCTGAGCTGAGCTGAGCTGAGCTGAGCTGAGCTGAGCTGAGCTGAGCTGAGCTGAGCTGAGCTGAGCTGAGCTGAGCTGAGCTGAGCTGAGCTGAGCTGAGCTGAGCTGAGCTGAGCTGAGCTGAGCTGAGCTGAGCTGAGCTGAGCTGAGCTGAGCTGAGCTGAGCTGAGCTGAGCTGAGCTGAGCTGAGCTGAGCTGAGCTGAGCTGAGCTGAGCTGAGCTGAGCTGAGCTGAGCTGAGCTGAGCTGAGCTGAGCTGAGCTGAGCTGAGCTGAGCTGAGCTGAGCTGAGCTGAGCTGAGCTGAGCTGAGCTGAGCTGAGCTGAGCTGAGCTGAGCTGAGCTGAGCTGAGCTGAGCTGAGCTGAGCTGAGCTGAGCTGAGCTGAGCTGAGCTGAGCTGAGCTGAGCTGAGCTGAGCTGAGCTGAGCTGAGCTGAGCTGAGCTGAGCTGAGCTGAGCTGAGCTGAGCTGAGCTGAGCTGAGCTGAGCTGAGCTGAGCTGAGCTGAGCTGAGCTGAGCTGAGCTGAGCTGAGCTGAGCTGAGCTGAGCTGAGCTGAGCTGAGCTGAGCTGAGCTGAGCTGAGCTGAGCTGAGCTGAGCTGAGCTGAGCTGAGCTGAGCTGAGCTGAGCTGAGCTGAGCTGAGCTGAGCTGAGCTGAGCTGAGCTGAGCTGAGCTGAGCTGAGCTGAGCTGAGCTGAGCTGAGCTGAGCTGAGCTGAGCTGAGCTGAGCTGAGCTGAGCTGAGCTGAGCTGAGCTGAGCTGAGCTGAGCTGAGCTGAGCTGAGCTGAGCTGAGCTGAGCTGAGCTGAGCTGAGCTGAGCTGAGCTGAGCTGAGCTGAGCTGAGCTGAGCTGAGCTGAGCTGAGCTGAGCTGAGCTGAGCTGAGCTGAGCTGAGCTGAGCTGAGCTGAGCTGAGCTGAGCTGAGCTGAGCTGAGCTGAGCTGAGCTGAGCTGAGCTGAGCTGAGCTGAGCTGAGCTGAGCTGAGCTGAGCTGAGCTGAGCTGAGCTGAGCTGAGCTGAGCTGAGCTGAGCTGAGCTGAGCTGAGCTGAGCTGAGCTGAGCTGAGCTGAGCTGAGCTGAGCTGAGCTGAGCTGAGCTGAGCTGAGCTGAGCTGAGCTGAGCTGAGCTGAGCTGAGCTGAGCTGAGCTGAGCTGAGCTGAGCTGAGCTGAGCTGAGCTGAGCTGAGCTGAGCTGAGCTGAGCTGAGCTGAGCTGAGCTGAGCTGAGCTGAGCTGAGCTGAGCTGAGCTGAGCTGAGCTGAGCTGAGCTGAGCTGAGCTGAGCTGAGCTGAGCTGAGCTGAGCTGAGCTGAGCTGAGCTGAGCTGAGCTGAGCTGAGCTGAGCTGAGCTGAGCTGAGCTGAGCTGAGCTGAGCTGAGCTGAGCTGAGCTGAGCTGAGCTGAGCTGAGCTGAGCTGAGCTGAGCTGAGCTGAGCTGAGCTGAGCTGAGCTGAGCTGAGCTGAGCTGAGCTGAGCTGAGCTGAGCTGAGCTGAGCTGAGCTGAGCTGAGCTGAGCTGAGCTGAGCTGAGCTGAGCTGAGCTGAGCTGAGCTGAGCTGAGCTGAGCTGAGCTGAGCTGAGCTGAGCTGGACACTAACCTCGTGCATATCTTCCCAGCTGCCAGAACTAGGGAGCCCTTTGCCATAGTCTAGTCAAGTCTTTCTGGTTTTACAAAGTAACCGAGGCCCAGACAGTGCATGCACATGGCCAGAGAGCAGTTTAGTGGCCATGCCAGGAGGCTCCTGTATGACTTGAATCTCAATTTCAGGCCCCCTTCCTTCTGCTACCTATAAATTCAAGGCTTTTAAACAAACGTGTATATAGAATCCATGCACTACACTCTGTGAAAGTCTATGTTTTGGGGTTCTTTGGCACATTTTATCAGTTAGGATCGGGCAGCCTGCACAAGCCAAACACAGTTCTCTGCATTCACTGGCCCCATGGCACACACCTTTAATTCTAGCACTCTGGAAGCTGAGGCAGGTGGATCTCTGTGAGTTCGAAGGCAACTTGGTCTACAAATCGAGTTCCAAGGCAAAGAAAGAAAGAAAGAAAGAGAAAAGACTACACTTAGGCCTGGTGGGTTGGCGCATACCTTTAATCCTAGCACGCAGGAGGCAGAGGTTGCAGAATCTCTGTGAGTTCAAGGCCAGCCTGGTCTACATAGAGAGTTCCTTTTAGGACAGCCAGAGGTACATAGTGAGACCCTGTCTCAAAAAACAGAACAAAGGAAAGAAAGATTATACTTAGGTACATGAAAGTATGGTAGCCATGGAATTCCTTTGTTCTAGTTACTAACTTTGACCTCTTCAGTATTTTTAACTTCAAAAACAATACCTGCACAGTTCCGTGTCTCAGGAAGTAGTATAAAGTAAAAATGAGGCTAAATATAACGATTTTCACACTGAGAGTGGAGAAGGCTACTAAGCAAGCCTGTGTTTTACTGGCCTTTTGTTTTATAACTTCTCTCTTACATGTGGGCTTGGTACACCTTTAGCTAGGCTGTGCCAAGAACTAACAATATCAAGATTAATTCAGCTGGATTCTATACACTAAATACTGGGAGAGGTGCATGGTCATATCCTTTGGGAGTTTATAGTTCTATATTCCCTGATATGGAGAAAGCTTGAAGAGGTGGCTTTTAGTATGCCTAGGAGATGTTTGATCTGAAGTGATTACACTACGTATTCTGGGAACTCCGTGGAGAACTTCTAGTGAGCACTGAAGAGATCAGGATCTCCTTCATTGACGCCTTATCTTATTAGGGGCAGGGCACTTCATGCAAAGCATTGGAGGAAGGGCAGGTTGCTACAGAGACAGGAGAGAGAAGTCCAAAGGGGAAAATGACTCATGTCAAAGGTGTTTTGTGCAGAGCACTAAAGGACAGTCAGGAGAGTGGAGCCCCTGAGTGTATCGAGCACCTGTCTGTGTCTGACACAGACTAGTCTTTAGACCTCTCCAAACAAGAGTGTTGTGAGGTCTGCCCCAGTCCCTTGATTTCATACAGGGAAAGGACTGGATTTGAAGAAGTGGAGAACAGCTTGTCCTGGGCCCTGTGTTGTGTCAGGAATGCTCTCTGGGTACCTGAGCTATGGCTGTGGTCATAGCATTTCCCTGGTTTAGTGTCTCTGTTGACTCCCGGGTGGCAGAGGCCTCCATCTGTAATGTCTTTCTCTGTCCCGCCAGCCAGCTCCCAAATAACAACACAGAGACTTATTAATTAGGAAAGCTTGGCCTGAGCTTAGGCTTCTTTTTAACTAGCTCTTATAACTTAAATGAACACATTTCTTTTCATCTACATTCTGTTATGTGCCACCCATCCTGCTTATTCTGTGTCTCCTGTTGTCTCTCTCTTGCCTAGATTCATCTCCTACTTCCGCCCTCTCTTTCCAGAAGTCCTGCCTGTATCTCCTGCCTAGCTACTGGATGTCCAGTTCTTTATTAAACAGCAATACATCTTCACACAGTGTACAAATATCCCACAACACCCATCTCAGGAGATAAACTCTGGCTCAACTTAAACACACACACAAAAAAAAACATTGACTTTGGCCATCTTGGACAAGTTCTAATCCCCAGTACCTGTGCTTGTGATCTCATCTAAAAAGATGTTTTTGCAGATGTAATCACGGGAAAGTGAAATTACAATGATTAGAGAGGCCCACAGCAATGCCTGAAGTCCTAATCCCACTGCCTGTGGATGTGATCCTTAGCATCTCTTTTTGAGGAATACCACTGAACTCAAAACAGAGGATCTTAGAGTTTCTGTTGTTGTTATGAAACACCGTGACTAAAAGCAAATGGGAGGAAAGGGTTTATTTGGTTTACACTTCTGTCTTGCAGGTCACTATTGAAAGAAGCCAGGGCAGGAACTCAAACAGAGAAGGAACCTGGGGACAGGATTATGCAGAGGCCATGGAGGAGTGTTGTCTGTTGGCTTGTTCCTCAGTCCATATAGAACCCAGGACCACCAGCTCAGGGATGGCACCACCCACAATGGGCTGGACACTCCCACATCAATCACCGATTAAGAAAATGTCCTACAGGCTTGCCTGCAGCCTGATCTCATGGAGGCATTTTCTCAACTGAAGTGCCCTCCCTTCTCAGATGATTCTAGCATGTGTCAAGGTAACAAAAAAAATCACCCCGCACAAGAGGCCATGACTGGAGATGTAAGAAGTAAGGGCAGAATTACAGAGGACTAAATGCAGCTGTCCAGAGGTGACCCTCTTGATTCCCACCCCCAGCGATGTTCTCTCCATGTCCCTTTCCTGGGAGCCTCTTCTTCCCTGGGGCTGTTTGCTTGGAATGGTAAAGGCCAGGCGGAAAGCCAGAGATACCAGAAGGAAGCCAGGACAAAGCTAGAGACAGGGACGGTAAAAGACTACCTTAGCTTTCAGACAGAAACAGAAACCTTGGATCTTAAAACAAACAAACAAACCCCACATATTTTAGGTATTTCCTACTTGTGATAATCATAGCCAATGATGACGGAATTTGCTAGTACGGTGGCTCATGTCAACCCTCTTGTGATAAGGAGGGCAAGATATGGTCTTTTCAGTTTCCATGGTAAAAGCACTGCTCTACTGTTGCCAGCCAAGGGACTCTTTCTGAGACTCTCTATATGCACTTGCTGTTTTAGATACTAGGGTAAATCACGGGGTAGAATGAAGAAGAAGGGTACCTACCAGGGTTAGGAGGCTGCTGAGCACCTCAGGGGCCACTAACATCACCCACTCTGGTGCACAGACTTGAGCAAAAACACCCTGATACTTGGTTATCTAGCCTGATACTTGGCTAGCCTTTGCTCAAATACTCCCTGTGGCAGGGAGCACGCTACCTTCCAAATCTGCACGTGCCATCTTTGAGTCACTGACGGAAAGAAAGTTCAGACCAATTTAAATCTCAAACTGTGACTCTGGTTCCTACCGTGTATGCTAGTGCTGTTGGTCTTGCATCCACTTAGAAACATCTTCTTTCCTTTCTTTATGAATAGAAATGGCCATAAATAGAAATGGCCCCTGCGTGCCCTCAATGTGCTGTCCTACAACATAGATCTGTATCATCATCCATGATAGGATATTTAGGGGGATTTAAGAGGGGACGGCATAGAGACAAAAAGAAAGTGCTGGTCTGTAGGGGGCCCTCTTGGTGGAATAGGACCTACCTGATGGTTCAGTTCGTGGCTCCATTGCTGATTTGAGCTATTTAAAGCTGGATGACTGCCACTAAAATGTACACTCATTCAGCCAGGAGCTTGCCCAAGGCTGACTCCAGAGGCCAGTGATCAATGAACTGACAGAGGAAATAAGTGGCTGAGTGGAAACAACCTAGCACTTTCTAGCTGTAAATTGTTGATTTGGTGATTACTAAACCTGCAGCTAGATCACTTAACTTTGATTAAACTTTTCTACAATTTCTGCAGCTTTTAGGTGCAGAACAATAGTGATGTCCTTTCTTTCTTTCTTTCTTTCTTTCTTTTTTTTTTTTTTTTGGTTTTTCGAGACAGGGTTTCTCTGTGTAGCTTTGCGCCTTTCCTGGAACTCACTTGGTAGCCCAGGCTGGCCTCGAACTCACAGAGATCCGCCTGGCTCTGCCTCCCGAGTGCTGGGATTAAAGGCATGCGCCACCACCGCCCGGCGTGATGTCCTTTCTTACTTGACTATTGTGAAGGGAAAAGTCAATTTTAAAGTCATTTGTGAGGAAGATCATAGATACTTCACATGTAAGAGTTGGTTTTTTTTTTTTTAAAAAAAACTCATAGGTGTAAGGGCTGGCAAAGTGGTTCAGGAGGTAAAGGCATTTGCTGCACATTTGGTAGCCTGAGTTCAATCCTCAGAAGTTTTGTAAAGGGGAAAGGAAAAAAGTTACTCCACAAAGTTGTCCTCTGCTCACTACAGGAGTGCCATGGCACACACATGCATGTATGCACCACCCACACACACTAACAATAAATGTTTTAAGTTATTTTTTAGATCCATAGGCATATATATACAATTCACATAGGATCCTATAGCTGCTGTATGCTATATATGCTATATACATATATAGTGTAGCGGATATAATTAAAACAAGAGCCTCTTGATACTTTTCCTTGCTTGCACAACTTACACAAGCAGGTAATCAATGTTTAATTGCAATGGCTCAATCATTAATAATAACCACCAATAAATGTCTGCGAAATTATTTAAACTCATGGCGTGCGAGAACCCACCCATTTCCAACAAAGATGAACTGGAAATAATAGATAATAGGAGGGAGTTCCCCTATTGATTCACTGATACTCCAAAAAGATGGCCAGATTCCTTTAATTTTCACAACTCTCAGGCTTACGCAAACTGCTCTGCTCTTCCTGAATAAGATGTGTAGAAAGTGAGGGATGGAAGGATGGGGCTCTATGCTTACCTTGGGAAAGTGTCAGCCACTGACACATTTTTGGGCAAAGGAGTGATAAGACTAAAATACAAGCCAGTCTACTTCCCTTCTCCCTCCCCCGACAGATGTGAAACCCAGGAGCTCAGCAATGTGGAGCTGGATTGCTGAAAGCTATTCCAAGATTTGTTCCTGGGTGTGAGTATCAGTGCTTGTAACTGCATTTGTTCAGGCAAGGTAAATCACCTGTTATGCAACACCGTGAATGAGGAGCACTCCCTCCCTGGGCTGCTATTTGGGAGGTAGGTGCAGGCTTCCACCCCCAAATCGATGCAGCCTTCTCCAGGAATCAGCCTCTCAGAAAATCCTGGTTTCCACGGAAGGGCTTAAGCTCTGGGAATGAGGAGGATCTATCAAGTCTCCAGATGGAAGTCTGGTAGACAAGCATTTCCGGTGGCATGACAAAGTGATGGTGGGGAATTTGGCTGGGCTGTGCTGTTCCCAGTGGTGTGTGGGTGGAATAGCTCCTGCGGTCAGAGGGCAGGGACCTGGGCTGATTCATCATTGCAACCTCCTCCTTCTGACAGCAGCCAGCACCTTGTTCAATCCTTCATCACCATGATCATCTCTCCTCTCACACTCACACTTTGTTCTCTTGAATCTGGGTCCTATGCCCTTACCTCATCAGCACCCTCAATTACTTACCTCTTTGCCCTTGTCCCTAGAACAATTATCTAGCTGGGTTCTCACATATATTGCTCAGTTGGGCTGTGTGTGTGTGTGGCGGGGGAAGGCAGGGAAGGTTGTTAATTCAGCTGTGCCAAACTGGTATCTCCACAAACTACTGGACAATGATCTTGCAGAATTATTTTATTTGCTATATTTGAAGAACAAAAATTATGACCATCATTCTGTTTGTTTTGTAGTCCTGGCTGGTCTGGTGTTCTCCATGCTGACCAGGCTGTCCTTGAACTCGCTGAGATCTCTCTCTCTCTCTCTCTCTCTCTCTCTCTCTCTCTCTCTCTCTCCCTCCCTCCCTCCCTCCCTCCCTCCCTCCCTCCTGAATGCTGTGAATGCTGGGATTAAAGGCATGCACCACATTAAAGACATGACGACCATCCTTATTCCTGTTTACCAGATAAGAAAACTGAGAATGATTTTTCTGAGTATTGTGTTGGGAGAACATCTTTTTTTTTTTTTTTTTTTTTTTTTTGGTGGAGCTGAGGATCAAACCCAGGGCCTCGTGCTTGCTAGGCAAGAGCTCTACCACTGAGCTAAATCCCTAACCCTGGGGGGGATCATCTTAGAATAGGTTATGCTTTCTTATCTGTTGGCTTGGAATAGTTGCTGCTAACTAATCTTACAATGCTGATGCTCTTTTGACATTCCCCAACCAATCTTGATGAAATTTTCACATTGGTTTATTTAGATATTTCAGAGTCTTTAGAAGAGTGGCATTAGGCCTGGAGAGAGTGTTCAGCTGTTAAAAGGCCAGGCTCACAACCAAAAATATAAGTGACTTTAGAAACCCAAAGTGGGCCGGGCGGTGGTGGCACACGCCTTTAATCCCAGCACTCAGGAGGCAGAGCCAGGCGGATCGCCGTGAGTTCGAGGCCAGCCTGGGCTACCAAGTGAGTTCCAGGAGAGGCGCAAAGCTACACAGAGAAACCCTGTCTCGAAAAACCAAAAAAAAAAAAAAAAAAAAAAAAAAACCCAAAGTGGCTGGACCTAACGGTAAGTGCTAACAATTCCAATCACTTGGGAAGCAGGAACCGGAAGAAGATCTTGAGTTTGAGACTAACCTAGATTATGAACTGTGAATCTGTCTTAAAATAAACAAACAAACAAAAACAAGACTGTTCGCTTTTTCAAAAGCCCTGGAAAAGGAAACTATGGTTAAGCCTTGAGTTACTGGCTGAACTCTAGGGATGAGATGACCATTTTCTCTATACTATGCATTAAAATGTATAATCCTTTTCATTTCCTTGAGTTATGGTTCTCTTTAACAAGAAGCTCTCTCTAATTCTAGCCGGGTGTCTTCTCCCTATCTTCTTCCTGGAGATTGTGCTCAGAGATTTTACAGTCATGCTTCTAAGTTGGGAAATGGAGAAATCATGTTCTTCTCAGAGAAAGCATTCCTTCTCTGGACTGTTAGCACTGCCTTTCCCAAAGTGTTTCAAACTACTCCTGGGTTTGTCAGCTCCCCAAAGTTCACTCCAATCAAGCAAGAGTCTACTGGAGGTGCAGCACACAAAAAGGATGTGACGAAGAGTCAGAAGTGGGTGAGTGGTGTGGTCCCAATTCTGCCTGCTGCTAACTTGCGATGAATGTCCTCTGGTTAGTTCACTACAGTGTCTTCATCTGCACCAGGAAATGAAAGGACTACTCTTGCTACCTAAAGAGTGGTCTGTGGGCCTTCCTCATCCTTGTTACCTGGAAACTTGTTTCCTGACCAGATCTTATGAATCAGTCAACCTGTTAAGGAGATTTCTGTGGACATCAAAGTTGGAAAAGTACTAGAGCAGGTGGCCTCTTGACTTTTATGATTTCTCTTAATTATTTTAACTGACAAATATGGTCATATTTTAATGTTATACATATCTTAGTCAAGCAAGTTAACTCAATGAGTTATCTTGTTCCTATGACTTCTACAATACATGTTAACCTTCAGTCCTCTCAATAATGTATGGAAAAGTAACAAGACTTGAGTTTGATCCCTGACACTGCATGTCTTTGATCTATAGCCGGTGCAAACTGTTTCCTTGCCTGAGCAGCACATTGTAGTGGTCTCCCTAGTAATGAGAATGTTGTCCAGCACACACATGGTTACAAGCTGATTTGGGGTGGGGGTGGGGTAGTTCGAGACAGAGTTTCTCTGCATAGCTTTGTACACCAGGCTGGCCGTGAACTCACAGAGATCCGCCTGCCTCTACTTCTCGAGTAAAGGCGTGAGCCAACACAGCCGGCTGTTTTTCTTTTTTTTAGACAGGGTCTCACTGTGTGGCCCCAACTGTCCTGGAGCTCGCTCTGTGTATGTAGAGATTTGCCAGCCTCAGCCTCCCACGTGCTGGGATTAAAGGCGTGCATCACCATGCCTGGCTTAAACTTTATATTCACATTATAAGGAAAGCTGACGATTGGTAGAGGCCACTAAATATCTATCAGTGGATCCAGCTCACTATTTTCGCTTTAATTTTAATTATAGGAAAACATTGAGACAACGCTTACTGGAACGGGTAAACATTTTTGCTCTTCATAAAGCAGAAGAGCGACGCGGTCGGCTTTCGTTTTCATCTTTCAAGTTCAGGAAATGAGCTTTTCAACTGCTCATTTCAAAATCTCACCCAGGTGGGAACTTTTGTCCCCGCCTCAGAGCTATAGAATACTAGGAAAACAAAAACCGATTTAATTGCTAGGCGAAACCCCAGAAACTGGAACCTCCTGCCACCTAGAGCCACAGAGGCATCCTACACCCGATTCCCTTCCTCCTCTTGACGAAAGGAGCAGGGAAGGTGGAGTCAGTCCTATGAACCTGAGCGGTCATATTTTCCAGTTGTCCCAGTTTCCCGCCGAACTTTAAACACTGACGTACAAGTCCGGAATGTACCATTCTCTTAAAAGTGGGTCAGTCTATCCAAAATTGAGACAGTCGCAGGAATAGCTATAAGGAAGTCCCCAGAACAATTTCCACATCTCTTCTCTATAATATTTTCAAGCTCGAGATCTACCAAGAGCATTCTGAAACAAGTCTTTCCATCCCCCCAGCTCAACTTCGGCCCTGAACCACTTGGACTCGCTCAGACGTCACTTCCTGATTCAGCACCAGGGAAACCGGAAGCCTCACGCGCTGGGAAGAGGAGGTCCGCACCGCTGTGGAGTTGTTATGGGCCGGAGGAGAGCGCCGGGTAGCGGGTCCCTGGGCCGGGTACTTATCCGGCATCAGACTCAGCGAAGCCGCAGCCAACGTCATACCGACTCCTGGGTAAGGAAATCCTTATCATCCATAGCCTTTCCGTCTCGTTCTGAGCGCCTCCATGCTACAGAAGTTGGAGCAAGTCACACCTGAGCAGGATTTCGAAGCGGGTCCCAGCAGGGCGCGGGGCACAGAGGGAGAGGGGCTTTAAAACCGGACTAGTGTGTGGTGGGGTGGGACTGAAAACGTGTATAGCCTTTCATGTCGGAATGTTCGCCTGTGTTTGATCTTGACTCTAGAAGCCGTGGGCGCTCTTGGAAATGTCTAAAGGAAAATAATGTGTTATCTTAATTTTTTTTTTTTTTTTTTTTGAACGAGCCTCCGTATGCAGCCAAGGTCGGCCCAGGACTATCTTCCTCCTGCCTCTGCCGGCAGGGTACTGGGATTACAAGCCATGGCCGCCACGCTTGGATAGATCTTTAAACTTTCCGATTTTAATTATCTCTAGAAGTGGTTGGTTCCATCAGAAAAACAAATAACTCCAATCCCTGCTTTCCCTGTGTTTCCTCCTTGGGGTTTAGCTCAAGGAATGAACGTTGTCTTTAGGAGTTTGAGGAGGATCGTAGTAGGAGCCTTAAAAAGTAGATGAAGTATAGAGATTACTTTAATCGCAGCGTTCAGGAGGCAGAGGCAGGCAGACCCCTAAGAAAAAAGTGGTTTGATTTTTTTTTTTAATTGTTCTAGTTGTCACTTTTATTCTCTAGAATAGTTGAGAAAATTCCGAGTTCTCATTAAGATCTTGTGCGGAAGTTGTTTGTCCTTGGTGCTCATGTGACTGCATGTCTGTCACACTGTCCCATTTTCCAACCAACCAGATGGCCTGAGGAATACACACATACTTCTCGGTGTTCAAGTCTGGACATTTGACTATTGGTCAGCTAACTGATTTGGTGGGGACTTACTGTTGTAGTAGCCTTTGGGAAATAGTCGGAGTGGTTGAATTTAAGTGTAAAAAAAAAAAATTCTAATCTGTATTCTGATTGTCATTAATTCTAAGCTTTTGTTTTAATTTCTTTTTAAAACTGTGTTTGTACCTATAAGTAAGCATATAGCAGGATGGTATTTATCAAACTCTGGGTTGTATGAGAAAATCAACTTAGTAGTTTGCAGCTAAATCTTTTTTAATGGTCATCCCGGCCAGTCCAGTCTTCCAGCCCTTGGGGGTTTGGGGTGGAGGAGACTAAGGAGAAGTGGGGAGTAGATGTCTACACAGTTCAGGATGGCCCTGAGACCTGTGGTCTCTGTGCTCTCTGCTTCTGTGATCACAGCATGTATCACCACGCCTGGCTTTAAAAGAGTCCTTCTCATACATCCCAGTGGAAACTTTTTAACTAGCTGGCTGGAAGAGTCAAGACAAGTCAACCCAAGAACAAGTCTGGGTTCTACTTCTGCCTGTGTACCTAGTTTGCAACTACAGCCGAATTATTTTACCTGCTTAAACCTCAGTTTCCTAAGTAGTAAAGTGAAGACACAATACAATTCACTTCAGAAGAGTCTGAAGATGAAATTGAATGATGGAAGGGAGGTGCCCTTGCTGAGGTAAGAAAGTGTTCGTTTAAATATTTGATCTGGGGTTTTTGCATTGCTGGATATTGATGCCATTGACAGCAAAGGGCAAGTATTCTGCTGAGCTACGCCCCTAGCCTAACTAGTGTTAGTATTAGTAGTGTACATTCGAGAAGCCTCAAAGCACCTTGAGGACATAGACCAGTACCAGCAAGTTTAGAGCCGATAGGATGCCAGGATCAGAGGACATGCTTCAGTCTTTCTGCTGTGTTTTGTTTGTAGTTGCACACGAGTGAACTCAACGATGGCTATGACTGGGGCCGCCTTAATCTTCAGTCAGTGACGGAACAGAGCTCCCTTGAGGACTTCCTTGCAACTGCAGAACTTGCAGGGACTGAGTTCGTAGCTGGTAAGTGATTTATTACCTAGTGCTTGTGACACTGGTCACTGCCTTGCTCACTTCATATGAATAGGCTATCTTTAATCCAAGAGCACTAGGGGAAAGTTCCATGGGGGTAAGGTAAAGTCTGAATTTAAAGACACTGGTCTTTAAATTCAGCTCTAAAGAACACTTCAGATGCTAGATGTGGTGGCACATGCGTTTAATCCCAGAACTCTGGAGGCAGAAGTAGCTGGATCTCTATGAATTCCAGGTCAGCCAAGGTTACATAGTAAGACCCTGTCTCCATAACAACAAAAACTACTTCAGATTGTACGCCATCACATCAGGCTCAAAACATACCCTTGCTGCTCTCAGGTACCTGTACTTAGTCCCTACTCTGTGTGTGTGTGTGTGTGTGTGTGTGTGTGTGTGTGTGTGTATTCTAAGCACTTAGGACAACAACTGACAAATAGCATTATATTTCTCTTACTATTGTGAATGGCATGCTGCTTAGCGAGTCATTCATTCATTTGTTCAAAATGCCTATGTTTAGCACATTCTCAAACATTGTGCTGGCTACTCAGAATAATATTAGAAGATAAATTGTATTTCTTTAAAATGTTCTTTTATACATTTTGAAAGAAGTCTATAGAAAACAATGGGCAGTAAAAAATGGAGCTCATAACAGATTCTATCTGACAGAAGATGGATGAGCAGGTAATAGAACAGGAGATAGCCATTCCTAGTGGTGCACATCTGTCATCCCAGCACTTGGGCGAGCTAAGGTAGGAGTATTTCCCCAAGTTTGAGGCCAGCCTGGGCTACAAATAGTAAATTCCCGGCTTTGGCTACATAATAAAACCCTGTCTCCAAGCAAAAGTCAAACAGATAGGCAGAGGCATCTAGACAAGATATGAAATAGCAGTCTGCTTTGTTCAGAAAATTGTTACAAGTTTGGTTTTGCTGGTGCAGGGGACAAGCTATAATAGGCACAGACACTGGGGGGTGGGCAAGGGCCAGATTCCAGGGAGGATAAGTTTAAGGGAAGGCCAATGTGATAGCACATGCCTTTCATCCCAGAAGGCAGAGGCAGCAGGACATCAGTGAGTTTGAGGCTAGCCTGGTCTACATACTGAGTTCCAGATTACCCAGGACTACATAGTGAGACCTTGTCTTTAAAAGGAGAAGACGGGGTGGGGGTGGGGGGTGGGGGAGATGGACAGATGGTGAAGGGTTCCTTTACAGGTTTTTAGGCAAGTAATGGCATGGTTTCAGATGTCATTTTCTGTTGTGTTTTGTGAGTGCGTATCAGGGGGATGTTTGTTTTGATTTGGGGGTTTTTGATTTTTTTTCCCCAGGGGGTAGTCATGCTCCCTACCTCCTAGCTTTATATAGTTGTGGTGCATAATATGTCTTAATATGCACACACAGTGTACGGGCAGTGACTTCCAAGCTAATTGACAGACCCATCACTGTGCGTAGTTCTTTTGTGTGTGGTAAGATAAGTCTACTCTCTTGGTAGATTTCAAGTGGACAATACACTATTCCTAGGAGAGGTCACCATGCTGACCGTTAGTTGTCTAGAGCTCCTCCTGCCTCATTAAACTTTGTACTCTTTGATGGCCTTTTCCCTGTGTCTTCCTCGTTACACCATCACTCCCTGCTTCTACATGCTCCACCTTTTCAACTGTACATACTAGTGAGGTCACTGTTGCCTGGCTTATTTCCATTTGTGTCGTATTCGTCCACATCATTACAGATGTCGAGATTTTCTTGTCTTTTGAGGGTGAGAAATGCTGTACATGTATATAGTTTGTTCCTCAGTACAATACAATTGTAGAAATAGTTACAGCATACTCGCCCCACCCCACCCCCATTGCACAGGTTCTTAATTCACTTATGTAAAATGTCAGAGCACTTGTGTAGAACCTCTACATAGCCTCCTGTGTGGTGGGTGTCTGGGTGTTTTACCTGCGTGCATATCTCTGCACCAGGTCTGTGCCTGGCTATCTCCAGCCCTTATTTTTATTTTTATTTTAAAAGCATGGTCCTCATCATAGGACAAGCCAGCCTTGTGCTTGTTGTGTAACCCAGTCTTACCCCAAGCTTGTGATCCTCCTGCCTCACCATCCTAAGCGCTGGCATTACAAGCACGTGCCACCTTGGCCCTATATTTAACTTTTTTTTTTTTTTTTTTTTTTTTTTTTACTGCACAAGACTTCTGTTCAGTGTTCTAAAAGCTGACCGGTGGTTTTAAGGAAGAAGGATGAATTAGGAGACATGTCTTAGTCACATAAAGAAGCAAGTCAGATCTGGAGGAAGGAATAGGGACAGGAATGTTGGGTGCAAGAATAAGCCAGGCCTGCTGGCAGAGTTGGTGAAGAGCAAGGAGTTGAGAATAAACTATTGGGTTTCACCCTGACACATTACCTCACTCGCTGCCATTCCTGACATTACAGAGACCGATACACAAATGTTGGTGAGGCTGTGGAGAAATGGGAGCCTCATATATTATTTGCAAAATAGTGCAGCTCCCTCAAAAGCTGTGTTGGCAGTTTCTGAAAAGGTTAGAATGAAATTGCCATATAATCCAGCAGTTTCCCTATTGGGTAGATAACAAGATAACCAAAAACATGTCTACATGAATACTTGTACGTGCATATTCTTAGTTGTATCATTTGCCATTAAAAAAAATGAAGTGGAAGCGCCCTGCTCTCCATTAGCTAATGATTAGATAAACAAAATGTGGCGCATCTATGCGATGGAGTATTTGACCACAAAAAAAAATCAAGTTCTGATAGGGGCTACAGCATTCAGGACCTTTTAAAACATTCTGAACTGGGGACATAATTCAGTGGAGGAACACTTGCTAAGCATGTGGAAAGTCCTGAGTTCAGTGCCTAGCACCCGGAAAGAATAAAAACATATGGTTCTATTTATAGGAAAAGTCCAGAGTAGGCATATTTACAAAGACAGAATAGGGAATGGGAAGTATGTGCTAATGGATAAACATTTCTCTCCGAGGTTTCTGTTTGAATGTGGATTACCTCCATAAAGCCGGATTTGAAAAGGCTCTTAGTGCCCTTTGCCAGGCCATGTCAGTGTGGGTTTAGGTGGGAGGGAGAAAGAAAGAGAAAGAGTGAACCATGGATTATGTCCTATGGATTGAAAAACAGCACACACCTTTATCCCAGTAAGGCAAGTGGCTCTCTGTGAGTTGGGCCCTTTGTCTCCATAGTGAGTCCAGAACAGCCAGGTCTACTTAGTGAGACCCTGTCCCTCTGAAAAGAAGACTTTTGGGTTTGCAGGGTGAGTTAGAAGCTGGAAGTGTATGTCTGTGAACCAGCATACTGCTTCTCCGTGATGCTCTGAGGGTTATTCTCGTGTTACTGGGCAGCAGTTACTCAGAGATCTTGTTCATAAACATACTCCTGACTCTTCCTCTGGAGACTCTGATTCAGCAAGTGAGGTCTAGACCAGTGAATTTCCATTTGTAACAAGGGTAGAGAAAGTGGTGTATCTAACTGTGGAAGTGTGGGTGCTGAATGCTACGTCAGCAGGGAGGTCACTGCTCTGGTATAGACAGGCTGAACTATTGAGCAGCAGTTGAAAGGAAGGTGTTAACTCCAGGTGTTAACACAAAGGCTCTCCGAGGCCTGTTGTCAAATAAAAAGACTACGTTACCTGACCAGGCTGCGGATAGGCCTCTGGATGAAGCATTTCTGCCAACCCTCACACCCTGTGTTAGGTCCCCAGGACCCGCGTGGTAGAAGGAGAAACCCAACTCTATCAGGTTGTCTTCGGACCTCCACATGTGTCAAATCCCACCCCCCATAAATAAACATGTGAGGTGTGTGTGACCAACCTATGTATGCATGTGAATATTAGAAAAAGAGACTCTGAAGGCTACACGTTTAATTCAAGGGAGAGACTCGGAGTGGCCAGGATAGAGAGAAGGTTAGAAGTGGGTCAGAGAAAGGTTTACAAGGAGAGCTTACTTTATGATTGTGTAGTTAAAAGTTACATTCCAAACATAAAACAGATGAATAAGGAAGAGGGCCAGAGCGTGGGACTGGAGGGAGGTGGGACTAGAATGGGGTTGGAAACAGTTGGAAAGGTCAGGTCCTGCAGGGGAAGGAGCGCAGCTTCCTGTGGTGATATTGTGTTCCCCAAAATATTGTGCACCCTAATAAACTTATCTGGGGTCAGAGACAGAACAGCCACTAGATACAAAGGCTAGAAAATGGTGGCACTCACACCTTTAATCCTAGCACTCCAGAGGTAGAAATCCCTCTGGATCTCTGTGAGTTCAAGGCCACATTAGAAACAGCCAGGCATGGTGACACATGCCTTTAATCCCAGAAAGCAGCCTTTAATCCCAGGGAGTGGTGGTAGAAAGCAGAAAGGTATATAAGGCGTGAGGACCAGAAACTAGAAGCATTTGGCTGGTTAAGCTTTTAGCTGGTTAAGCTTCAGGCTTTCGAGCAGCACAGTTCAGCTGAGAGCCATTCGGATATGAGGACACAGAGGCTTCTAGTCTGAGGAAACAAGACCAGCTGAGAAGTTGGCCAGGTGAGGTTAGCTGTGGCTTGTTCTGTGTCTCTGACTATCCAGTATTTTACCCCAATACCTGGCCCCGGGTTTGATTTTATTAATAAGACTCTCTAAGATTCATGCTACAGCTTCCTTTGAGGCGAACGAAGGGTCCTGAAGGTGGGTGCACATCTAGAGACGTGTGGCGCAATGGTTGGCGTCCAGTGGCTTCCTTTGCCCCTTCATAAGGTGATGACAAGGCTATCCTCGGGAAAGGGAAGGACAGAACAGCTGCCACTTAGGGACTGGGGCAGGCTAACCAAGTGCTAGAGCAGTTCCTCCTTCCATGGGAAGGCTGGGGTCTGGGCAGTCCCCAGCCTAGCCGTTTGCCATGCCGTAGCCGTAGTATGGTGCCATTTCCTATAGCAGGGTGCATCTCATGACACACGGGGAACAGCAGGCCAGTAGAGTTCAGGGTGCAGTGGTGTGAGGAATTCAGCAGCCGATAAGGGATGGGTGGATGTGCAAGGACTTCCAGTGATTAGCGAAAGGGCAGGAGTCAAGGAGCTAAGTGGGGGTACAGTGGCCAGTCACCATTGGACAGAGACGCTAACACCGCGGGAGCATCAGGTATGGGGAGTGCTTAGCTGTTAGTGGGCTTGATAGGGTGAGAGTCCTGGTGGGTTAACACTGGTGTAGGTCACGAGGCTGCGGGGTCTTACTTGGTGCTGTGATGGTTTGATGGGGTAGCAGGCTGCAGTCCTTGCTCAAGGCTTTGAAACTGCACCTTCACTGCCACTTGAGGAGGAAGTGTAGCTGCCTTCTCAGGCTCTCAGACAGTCTAGGTGGTGGCTGAGCTGTGAAGCAGGAACTGCCCCAGCAGCCCAAGGGTTAGCGCTCTAGAGCACACATCTCTCTGTTACTAGTCACATGGGATCCCTCGATTTTTTTTTTTTTATACAGCCACTAATGGTGACCATTAATATATATCTTGTATAAATTATAACTATAGTAGTTCACTGGTTCTAAATGGAACAAGTCTTTTGCTAAATCTTTGCCTCTACTGCTATGAGCCAAAAACTAATATGTAAAATGAGGAAATTGGTTATACTGAATCTTTATAATCCTTCCCCATTGTTACTGTTTCTGTAACCAGGAAATCCATTCATGTGGAATTTTGTAACATGGTACCCAAAGAAGTCTTAGGTTTTTTGGAAGTTTTAGTGAGGTAGTGAAGATGTCTTTTTCTGTGTAGAAAATTAATTTAAAAATTAACCTAAGAAGGCTTAAATTCTGTTTTAGGAAGTGGTTGGTTTCAAGCTTATCAAAATGATCAACATTCAGTGTTTTAAATTACCTTTTTTGGATTTTGAGTCAGAATCTTATGTATTTCAGGCTAGCCTCAAACTCCTGATCCTCCTGCCTCCACTCCCAAGTACTGGGATCGCAGATGTGTACCACTACAGCGGGTCATCCAGTGCTAGGGGTAGAACACAGGGCTTCCTGCTCATTAGTCAGGCACTGCAGCAACTGAGGTACATCCTTGACTAAGAGCACTTTTCTTTCTGTGAACAGAGAAGCTTAACATCAAGTTTGTGCTCCCTGAGGCTAGAACTGGACTGCTGTCTTTTGAGGAGAGCCAGAGAATTAAGAAACTCCATGAAGAAAACAGACAGTTCTTGTGTATACCAAGGAGGTAAGTTGAACAAGAATTTAGATCATCAGAAGATATAGAATGGGCTGGAGAGATGGCTCAGTGGTTAAGAGCTGCTTGCTCTTCTAAAGGACCATATTCAATTCCCAGCACCCACATGGCAGTTCACAGCTGTCTGTAACTCCAGTTCTGGGGCATGTGGTGCCCTCTTCTAGCCTCTGCAGGCACCAGGCACACACACGGTGCACAGACATACATGCAGGCCAAAACAGTCATACATGTAAAATATTAAATTAATAAAAAAATATAAAAGAGACATAGCCACTGAATAATATATTCTTAGTTGTTCATAATTGTCCTGCTTCTATCTCAGCTGCCACTTACATCCAAATTCTCTTTTGAATTTGGTAGCTTATATATAAATTTCTTCCTTTCTGTGATTGTTTCAGACCAAACTGGGACAGAAAAACGAGCCCTGAAGAACTGAAACAGGCAGAGAAAGATAACTTCCTAAAATGGAGACGCCAGCTTGTCCGGTGGGTATTGGACCATGAAGATTGCCTGGAAGCGCTGGTGCTGTGGGATGTCTTTCTGTATGCTGTGGATATGTGTTGCTCTGATTGATTGATAAAGCCATTTGGCCTATGGGAAGGCAGCTTAGAGGCAGGCGGGAAATCCAGGAGAGACAGGAAGAAGAGAGGCAGAGACAGAGGAGTCGCCATCCCGCCATCCAGGGAGCAACAGGTAATGGGACACAGGTAAAGCCATGGAACACATGGCAAAACATAGGTTAATAGAAATGGGTTAATTTAAGATATATGAGCTAGCTAGCAAGAAGCTTGAGCCATGGCCATGGCCATGCAATTTGTAATTGATATAAAGCTCTGTGTGTTTGTTTGGCTCTGAGTGGCTGCAGGACTAGGCAGGACACAGGAAAACTCCAGCTACACACTGGGTCCAGGCATTTTAGCTTGCACTGCCATTTGCCTCCTGAAGCCTTTTAAAAGAAAAGGGACATACCAGGCTGGGGAGATAGCTCAGCTGGTAGGAGCACCTGCTGCCAAGCCTGATGATCTGAGTTCAGTTCCCAGGACCTGAAGAACCAACTCCCAAAAGTTGTCTGTTGGCCTCTAAACTTGCGCACAAAGTCAATGACTAAAATGCCGTTTTAAGTAGAGGGAGGGTGGTAGCATCCATTACAGGTGTGTTTTGGTGTGTATATAGACAGCATTGTGGGTGCAGGTGCAGCTGTGCACAGAGGTGCTCAGTGGTTATTCTGTTCCATTCTAGTCTTTTATTATTCATTTTGTGTGTGTGTGTGCTTGCGTGAGGGTGTGTGTGCACCAAGTGCGTACATTGTCTCCCCAGGAACTGGAGTTACAAGTGGTTGTAAGCGACCGTGTGGGTGCTCTGCAAGAGCAGCCAGTGCTCTTGACTCCTCAGCCGGCTGTCTGGCTCCTTTTAGTTCCCAGAGGTGCTCCTCTGAGCAGTCTTCCAGTAAGAGTTGTACGAGAGAAACTCCTGCTGTGTAAGGACAAAATTTGAATTTGGTGGAATATACTATGACTAAGTTTTACTCTTGTGTTGACTCAACAGTAGGTATATTAAAATAATTGGACAGAGCCTAGTCTGGTGGGATAGGCCTGTAATTTAAGCTACTCACAGCCTGCCTAGGCTACAAAAAAAAAAGTCAAAAGAGGGCTGGATGTGGTGAGTGGTAGAGCACTTGCTTGACATGCACAAAACCTTAGGCATAATCCCCAGTACCATAAACAATAACAACAAAATACAGTGTTTATATACGTATCCTCTTAATGTAATGAATTTGAGTGCTTATAATTCTCTAATACTATTATGATCAGGCAGAGATGTAACCTTCTCATTCTGAAGCCAGGCTAGAAGAGGAACAAAAGTTGATATTGACTCCCTTTGAACGAAATTTGGACTTTTGGCGCCAGCTCTGGAGGGTCATTGAGAGAAGGTGAGTAATGTTTTCCTTGTTTAACGAAGACATTGCAGTGTTGATACTGAACCTAATGTTGACATGTGCTCCGGGCTCTGCACACAGCAAGAGGGAGATTAAATTACACAATGAGCTACTGAGAACTATGAAAAACAGAAAGCGGTCCTGACTAAACTATAAACAGTCACAAAACTAAACCAAAAGTCTAATCTGGGAAGGGACTAGTAAGATAGGGGAGGTATTCAAGGCTGGGACAGAGCTAAGAGAGGGAGAGAGAACATAATCAGAATGCATTATGTGCATGGGTGACATTTTCAGAGAAATTAATTTTTAAAAATTAAAAGCTAAAAATAGAGGGCTAGAGAGAGGACTGAGCAGTAACAGCTTTGCTGCTCTTGCAGAGGGCCCGAGTTCGGTTCCTGGCACTCACATTAGGTAGCTCACAGCTACTTGCAGCTCAGGTTCCAGGGTTCTGGCCTCCATGGTGCCTGTGTACACTCACATGGACACATGCACGTAATTTAACACGTCTTTCTTTTCACTTCTTTTTAAAAAGAAACCTGAAAATACACTCTATTTCATTTAAATTGTAGGTTTTTTTTTAGGTTTGGGTGGTAGTTGAACACTTACTTATCTAGCATGTGTGAGACCTTAGGTTCATTCTTCAGTACCAGGGGAGATGTATGTGTATGTGTATGTGTGTGTTATTAGATGACTAGTTCCGGGGGAAGTAACACCCTCTCCTGGCCTCCAAGACAATGTAGATACATTGTGCACAGGCATACAGGCATACAGGCATCCAAACACTTTCACACATAAAATAAAAATAAGTAAGTAATAAATAAATAAGTAAATGTTTGCATAAGGTGAGTTCTGGAGCACCTGTGTTACTTCAGCCAGTGTACGTTGACTGTTGAGGTCCTCCTGGAAAGCAGGCATGGAAAAGCGCAGCTTTGGAGGTGTGTGCTGTGAGGAGAGACTGCTCAGCCAAGTTCCAGGGACACATGGAGGAGTGAAATGCAGTCCTTGAGCTCAGAGCACACGATGCCTAGTGAAAGTCCAGGAGCAGTATGACTGCAGAGAGAAAGCTGTGGGGACTGTAGCAGAGGAGGCATGGTTGATAAGGATTGAGGACAACCAAGGTCGGTCTGTTTGTTTGGGGGACAGGGTTTCTCTATATAGTCCTGGCTGTTCTGGAACTCACTCTGTAGGCCAGACTGGCCTCGACCTCAGAGATCCGCCTACCTTTGCCTCCCAAGTGCTGGGATTAAAGGCAGGCACCACCATGCCCAACCCAGGTGACTTTTTAAAGCCACTGTCCCCCACCCAGCAGAAGTGTGCTGCTGCTGGCAGGTTCTGCATAAGCTTCTCCTAAGTCTTAGGCTCTGCTGAGCTTGCAGGTCCTGTCCTCTTCCCCTGGGGAGCTTTGGCGGAGCAGAATGGACATGTGTCCTTCAGAGCTTCCGTAGAGTTGAGGGTATGTGCTGCTTTTTCCAAAGAAGTGGACACAGAGTCTGCAGTACCTCAGTGTTGACCTTGATGGAAGACACTGTCTACATGCTTACCTACGGTTCTCGTTTTGTTCTCTTTCTCTGTTTATCCTGGCTTCTGCTGAACTGAAATGACTGGCATTTGTTTTCTATTCACATTTGAGAATGAAGTACTACAAAGCTGTTCAGATATAGTTTGCCTAGTAGTGAACCTGTCTGTAGAGAGACTGGGCAGGGATCAGTTGTTTAGAAGACTCCAAGATGTTAGTATCTTTATATCTTTCCTTAGCACGTGTCAGGGTTGGTTGTTGTTATTTTCTTTACATTTATTTAATTGTGCATGTATGCCACATGCATGTGTGGTCAGAGATCAGCTTCAGGAAGTTGGCTCTCCTTTCATCATGTGGGACCTAGAGAATTGAACTCGTGTGTTCAGGTTTGATGACAAGCACCTTTACTCATCTTTCCAGCCCCTGTGTGTTCCTTAAAGTAAAAGAGAGAGGGGGGGGGGTGAAAATGAAAACACAGCATACCCAAGTCTATGGTATGGGAAAAGCCTACCTTAAGGAATTGGGGGAGGGGGCCGTGGTGATGCTATCTTTAATCCCAGCTCTCCAGAGGCAGGCCCAGCCTGGTCTACACAGCAAGCTCTAGGTCAGCCAGAGCTACAAAGTGAGACCCTGTCTCAAAAGAAGAAGAAAAAGAACTCTGTGTAGGGTCTGAAGCTGTAGCTCCATTGATAGGAGCGCTTGCCTGTCATGCACGAACCCTTGGGTTGATCCTCAGTACCACATAGAACTGGGCATGTGTCTTAGCCAGTGTTCTGTTGCTGTGGGGAGACATCATAACCATGGCAACTCTCTTAAGAAAGCATTAATTGGGGCTTGCTTCTCGATTCGGAGGTTTAGTCCAGTCTCATCACGGTGGGGAACATGGTGCCACACAGGCAGCTAGAGAAACAGCTGGGAGTTCCACATCTGGACCTCCATGCTGCAGGGAGAGAGACTGGAACTGGCTGGGGCTTTTGAAAACCCAAAGCCTACCCCCAGTGACACTTCCTCCGAGGCCACGCCCACTCTAACAAGGCCACACCTAATCCCTCTCAAGTAGTGCCACTCCCCGATGACCAAGCATTCAAATCTGTGAGCCTGTGGGGGTCATTCTTACTTAAGTCACCACAGCATGGTAGTGCCTGCCTAGAATCTTGGCTCTCAAAAGATAGAGGCAGGGAGCAGAGAAGTGGTTCCCAAAAGTTACCTTCTGACCTTCATATGTGTTCTGTGCACATACTCACTTATATAAACACACACAAATTACATACTTTAAAAATCTTATTTTTTGCTTACTTGTTTTGAGAGAGGGTCTCGCTCTGTAGCCCCGGCTGTCCTGGAACTCAATGTTGTAGGACCAGGCTGGACTTAAAGTCACAGGGATCTGCCTGTCTCAGTCTCCCAAGTCCTGGGATTAAAGGCCTGTGCCACCATGTACAGCCTTTAAATTAATATATATATCAGGTTTATCTCTGGCTACGTAGCACCTTCAAGTCCTGCCTCAAGACAAAAAGAAAAAAAAAAAAAAAAAAAGCCGGGCGGTGGTGGCGCACACCTTTAATCCCAGTACTCAGGAGGCAGAGCCAGGCGGATCTCTGAGTTCAAGGCCAGCCTGGTCTACAGAGCGAGATCCAGGCCAGGCACCAAAACTATACGGAGAAACCCTGTCTCGAACCCCGCCCCCCTAAAAAAAGACAAAAAAAAACCCAAAAAACCCAAAACTCATAGTTTAAAGATACACTTCACAGAGTTAGAAAAAACAAGAGCAGACCAAACCGAAAATCAGTAGATGGAAAGAAATAATTAAAATCAGGGCTGAAATTAATGAAATGGAAACAGAAAAAAAATCAGTGAAATAGAGGTGATCCTTTGAAAAATGATAAAGAAGAACAAATTCTTTGCCAAACCAAATGAAAGAAGATCATCCATAAAATTAGAGGCGAAGGCGGGGAACATTATGACAGATAGCAATGAAATTTGGAAAATTATTAGAACATACCTTAAAACATATGCTGCACCAAATTGGAAAAGTCTTAAAAAAAAAAAAGAGGCATTTCCAGAGTGGTGTGATGGAAAGGAGCTGGACGTCTTCACAGGTCAGTCTGTGTTTAATCCCTCCTCTACATACAACACCTCCCTTCCCATCTTGTTCCATGCCCGAGCTCAGGTTCATCTTATCCACAGTAAACCCAGCCTTCTGCTGCTGGGGTAGAGGATGCTGGGTGCTGAGCTAAAACAGCAGACCAGCCTGGAAACTTACTGTTAGACTCCCTACAGTTCTGTGCTCGACCCTTTTCCCCGGGCCTCTGGGGCATAAACAGTCTTCCTTCTCGCTGACCAGGCATGTCTGTGGCTGTACTCAGTGCTCTTTAATGAGGGTTGTTACTTTGTTCTTGTAGGTTTGGGGGGGGGGGGGGGGCAGAGGCAACCTCTATAGTCAGTCTTCCATGACTAACAAGTTGTACTGTATTTACTTTTCCTGCCCCTAAGTTAGCATCTGGGTTCCCCAAAGTGAACCTGTACACGTGAAAAACTGGAGGTTCAGTTGGAGTACAGTATTACTTGCTGAACTGTTATTGTATTTCCTTTTTAAAGTTTTTCATTACATTTAACCATTTATGAGTCTCCACATGGTGCGGGCGGACATTGACTGGTTTGGCACACTTGTAGAAATCAGAGAATAACTTGTGAGAATTGGTTCTGTCCTACACCATGTGGGTCCCAGGGTCTAACTTAGTTGTCAGACTTGACAACAAGCTTTTACCGGCTGAGTCATCCTGCCAACACATTCCTTAATATAGCAATATGTTTTAATCACACAATATGGTTTGTGTCACATAGAAATTGACCCGAGTAATCCAGAAATATTAGTGAAGTGACTACTGGCACATCATTAATAGGAAATGTTTTATTGATGTCTTCCCTATGGCAGATGTCTCCTGTTTGCTGACATGTTGGCTGAGCCATCTGTCTCTTTAATTTCAACAGTGGTTATCAAAAAAGATTTGATACATAACACGGAGGAAATGCAGGAAAGGGCTGAGGCATGCAGAAAGAACATTCTGTTCCAGTAAGGCATTCCCACTGTTACTATTGAATAAATGCCTCCAACAGGCCAGCCTGGAATGTCTTCCCCATGCTGCTTTGAAGCTGTTTATTCCTTCTGTGTGTTGGTAGATAGAGCTAATGTTTGTCTTGTTGTGGTTTAGGGTATTCGTTTTGTAGTCATGTAGATTAATTTGGTTTGAAAGTAGAGTTCACCCTGAAGGAGATACTGAAACTAGCTTAATTAGAGAAGTTTAAAACAGTTTGTTAAAAATTAGCAGATCTAAGCCCTCTAATGTCTCTAATCCCAGCACTTTTGAGATAAGAGCAGCAGGTCTCTGAGTTTGAGAACAGCATAGTGAAGTCTGTGTCTTTGTGAAGTCTGAGACCTTTGTCTCAGAAAACAAAGTTGGCTGGCCAAATCAGGGTTTGGTGAGGGTGCTGTAGGGATGTTGTGTGTGCAGTTTATCTTTTTCCAGTGGTATCCACATGCCCTGACCATCTTCCTAGCCACAGGGGCTGAAGGGAGGGAGGGGGCCTCTGAAAAACAGGAAGTAAGTGTTCTAAGGAGGAAAATGCTGCATTGTACAGCGTGCTGGCCTCTATGTCCCTTCTACATCTAGCTAAGCTGGAGGAGCTTGCTGTCTGTCAGCATAGAAAGCTGTCTTACTGTCACATTTTACATGAGGACAGACATCTTACATGTGGACTTGACATCCTTGCTTCACTGTGGTACCTTAAGCTGACACTTAGTTGCATTTTGTTGTTTAAACACATGCTGGGAACCCGTGGGTGATCATTGGCTAGGCATCAGCTCTCCTCTTTGGCAGCCTTGGGTTTCAATACAGGACTGACTATAGTGGATGTTGTAGGTGATTGGTGTGAATTCAGATCAGACTGGATACTTAGTGAACTTCACCTTGGGGTAGTTCAGGTACTCTTATGACCTGAAGTTAATAGAAATTGTAGTGGAAGGTTTAGCAGCGAAATGTCATACGAGCCCTCCTTCTAAGCCAAGTTAGAGCATAGAATGTTGAAGAGCATGGCCTCTGGTCCAGACTGCCTGGGTACCCATTCTGACTTCATCACGTCTTAGCTGACTTTGGGCAGATTATATGACTATAATATACATCATAAAAACTGGGAATGACTATGCCTTAAGAAATTAGTATGTCAACTGCTTAATATATGCAAAGTATTTCCTATTATTACCATTAATATATGGCAGTGGTTCCTTTTTTAATGTTTTTCTAATTTGAGAATTTCATACATACAGAGTTTTTGTTGTTGTTTTATAACCACTGAGTCCAGTTTGTGTCCCTGTATACTCACGGGTATGGGGACCTCCATTGGAGCAAGGTGGACCAGGGGCCACAGCCATAAAGGAGACTGACCCTTCTGAAGCCTTCAGGTGTTGGTAGGGAAGAGTTCGTGAGCCCCAGTCCCACTGCAAGCTGGAGTGGTGATGGGCTTGATCTTGCTCAGGTCTTGTGCAGGCAGCTAGGCTGCTGAGTTCATACATGCACTGGCCCTGCTGTATCCAGGAGACCCTGCTTCACCCTGGTCCTCACCTTCTGGCTTTATATTCTTCCTGCCCCTCTTCCTTAAGGGTCCTCGAACATTGCAGGAAGGAAGTGGGATACAGATGTACTGTCTGGCTGAGCACTCCACAGACACTTACCCTCTGCACTTTGACCTGTGGGGAGTTCTGTACTAAGCGCTGTGTGTCAGTCAGTGGTCACTTCTACTTTATACTAACTGGATTTTCTCACTTTCTTCCTCCAGTGATATTGTGGTCCAGATAGTAGATGCTCGAAACCCACTCCTGTTTAGATGTGAGGATTTGGTAAGTAAAGTCTGACTTGGATCCTTGGGACAGTAAGGAGAGGGCAGCATTCCTCACAGCAGTAACTGAGCACGCATCCTGTCTTCTCTAGCTCGTTTACTCAGCCTTCCTGCTCCTTGCAAGCTCAGGAGCTTGTGTAATGTGCTGTTTAGACAGAGCTCTGCTCCTGCGGTGGTTGTCTGTAGAAAGCGCAGAGACTTGCATGCCCTGTTCTAGCTGCTGGGTTGGAAGATACTTTGTTGCTAGCCATTTGCTGGTCTCTTGTTTCAGGAGACAGAAGTCAGGATGGCAGTTTGCTTTTATTTAAGATATTCCAGGCACTTTTTTTTTTTTGGTTTTTCGAGACAGGGTTTCTCTGTGTAGCTTTGTGCCTCTCCTGGAACTCACTTGGTAGCCCAGGCTGGCCTCGAACTCACAGAGATCCGCCTGGCTCTGCCTCCCGAGTGCTGGGATTAAAGGCGTGCGCCACTACCGCCCGGCATTCCAGGCACTTTTTAATCCATCTCACTAAGTTCTCTCTTTTCACATCTTATTACACCCATGCTATTTTACAAATGAACTACACTTATAAAATAAGAGTAATACTAAGGTGTAAGGATTACTTAAAATGATGTAATACATGAACCCATGAACTCTCCTATGTGTGGTGCACATATTTGCATTTGAAGACCATAGTGGTTTCTCTAGACTCATGAGTAACAAAAATCTTAATGGTTCTTTTAAAGTTCTTTTCAGAGCTCACAGAAAGGATCAGTTAGTAGAATGTATCTTAATTTCTAATCTTTAAATTAGAAAGTGATTTAAGGGCCTCCTTTGAGCTGGCTCAGCAGGTCTAAAGGCACTTTGCTGCACAAGCTTGGTCACCTAAGTTTGACCCCAGATAAAGGTGGACCAAGAGCACCGACTTCTCAGTTCTTCGTTGACCTCTACATACACGCTGTGTCACGAGTGTGTGCATGTACACACATTGTGCACACACAATAATAAATCATTTTTTAAGGAAAATGACTTAAGCCTGGTGGTGATGGTGGCAGCAGCAGTGAGTGCGTGCCTTTAATCTCAAACTCACAGAGACCTCTCTGCAGAGGCAGGTGGATCTCTGAGTTCGTGGACAGCCAGGGCTACACAGAGAAACCTTGTCTTGAAAAACAAAACGAGAGAGAGAGAGAGAGAGAGAGAGAGAGAGAGAGAGAGAGAGAGAGAGAGAGAGAGAGAGAGAGATTTAAAATGGGGGAGGCCATAAAAATTTTAATTGGAAAGCTCCAGTGTAATTAACCCAGTATTTGTCTTACTTGTTTGAACAGACTGGAAATGCCTTTATCTTTACAGGAATGTTATGTGAAGGAGATAGATGCCGCTAAGGAGAACGTCATTCTGATAAACAAAGCGGACCTGTTGACTGCTGAGCAGCGCTTTGCCTGGGCCTCACACTTTGAAAACGAAGGTGTGAAGGTTATTTTCTGGTCAGCTTTGGCGGAAACCATTCACTCTAAGGTAACCGGGACTGGGGGACTTTTTCACGGATTTCGGGGATTGCTTTGAATTTTGGTTAATGTGCTTTGTTTATATTGGCAATTTGTAGGAGTTACTTTTGTTTGGGGATTTCCCTTACCCCACTGCTGTGACTGTAGGATAGCCTATAGAAAATATTTAGACTCTTTAATCAAATCATACAATTAGTTACTTTGTGGTTTAGGATAATCAGAGATGCCTGGTGTCACATCTGGGACCTTAAGGATTTTCATAATGGTTTTGTATTTGCTTTTAAGAGAAACTTCTAAGTGCACACGGTACAGCTGAAGGATGTAGTAGCTTGTCAGAGTTTATCAGGATCTAGGTTTGTTTTTAAAACAAACTAAACTTGAATTAAAGATATATTATGCTATTTTATCTTTAACCCAGATTTTACTAAAACAACTTTAAAAAGTTAGTCATGGAATCTTTGATATTTACAAGACACTTAGAAGTAATATCCTCCTCTTTTATCTCTTTTTTTTTGGTTTTTCGAGACAGGGTTTTTCTGTGTAGCTTTGCGCCTTTCCTGGAACTCACTTGGTAGCCCAGGCTGGCCTCGAACTCACAGAGATCCGCCTGGCTCTGCCTCCCGAGTGCTGGGATTAAAGGCGTGCGCCACCACCGCCCGGCTCTCTTTTATCTCTTATCAGTCATTTGATTTTGATGGTGTTAATGTAGGTGCTGTGCAGGCTGGGTGTGGTGGGGAACGCCTTTAATCCCAGCATAGTCAGAAGGTGCTCTCTGAGTTTGAGACCATCCTGGTCTGCATAGAGTCCGTGACAGCCAGAGCACACAGAGAGACCCTGTCTCAAAAAAGATAGGTTCTGTGACTACAGTGCTTTCATTGGATGAGTTCATAATTTACTGAGCTCTGAGCTCCAACTGAAAGAAGAAATCCCTTCCTCCACTTCCTGTCAGATGTTCATGTTATCTCCCACTGACTAATTCGGGCTGAGGATGTAACTCAGTAGAACAATGTTTGCCAAGCATGCAGAAGGTCCTGGGCTCTCACTCCAGCAGTGGCAACCGCCTCGAGACCAGGCAACTCGTTCCTTTTTAACCTGTGACGTCGGAAGTTCTTCCCTTCAGCGAAGCGAAGTTAGCTCCCTGATCTTTGATCTGAGAATTTAGTCTTTGTCGTCTTGGTTCCTTCCCATACAGATGGTTCATTTTTGCCTTCAGATATCTTATACACACCATTTTGGGGGGCTCTCATCTTGGTGCTTCTCTATTTCTTCTGTACTGACACTAAAGTTGATGGAACCTAGTTGAACCTGTTTAGTCCATGCGTTGTCTGCTAGGACACACACGGATAGATTGAAATGTCTAGAGCTGGAAGATAGCTCAGGGACTGAAGTGCTGGCCTTCAAGTGTAAGGACCCCAATAAATGCCAGTCTTGGCCAGCCGGGGGTTTGGACACCTGGGAAGCAGAGGCAGGAAAATCTTGGTGAGTTCAAGGCCAGCCTCGTCTACATAGTAAGACCCTATCTATCATACTACTAATAATAACAGCCGATCTAAAATGAAGTTTGCTACTCCTGAATTTCATACACAGGAGTCTGCTCCGTAGTACTTTTTGACTTATTTAAGGCAATTACAAAAGCAAAGTAAGATTGGGCATATAGCTCAGTGGTACAGTCTTACTTCATACGCAGAAGCCCCTGGCTCAGCTTGCCCTGGATAGATCCACATACCTGTCTCCAGCATATTTCCTGTTCTCCCTCCATAACCAGCCCACTGAGTGAAAAGTGCAGTTCCACAGGTCTGAAATTTGTCGTTTCTGTTACTTCTTCAGGACCAAGGCAACGGGGTTGCTGGAGAAGCCAGCAGAACTGAGTCTGAAAACTCAAGTTTGGATGAGAATGAAACTCCACGCAGAGATTTGCTCTCACTTAGTGAGGGGTCCGCAAGTGACGAAGACGACAGTGAGTATGAGGACTGCCAGGAGGAGGAGGAGGAGGAGGAGGAGGACTGGCAGACGTGTTCGGAAGAAGACAGCAGCCCTGAGGAGGAGGACTGTGGTCAGGACTGGAAGGAACACTGTCCTGTCGATTCTGAGGCTCAGAACAGAACAATTCCAGAGAGCCATGCCATGAACAATCGTAGCCACCTGGTGTCTAAGCAGGAGTTACTGGAGCTCCTGAAGAAGCTCCACACTGGGAAGAAGGTGAAAGATGGACAGCTAACTGTCGGGCTGGTAAGATGGAGTAGATCACGGCGCCGACTCCACATGAGAGTCTTCAGTCCTGTCCCTCCATAGCTACGCATGCCCCCGATAGTCAGGCTGCTGACGTCCTAGAGAACGTGCTTCCTTCTTGGTGCCCTCTGGCATCATGGGTGGAGGCAGTGTGAGGGGCGGGGTCCAACTCAAAGGAAAGATCTCTGGGTTTGTATAGTTTACATACATGTTTATATGAAATGTGTCCAATGGTCTTCCAGTTCAGTTCCTTGTCACGTCAGTTACTGAGAGATGAGAAGAAGAAAGTCTTTGGTGTTGCTGCCAGACTTCAGTGCGGTGTTCTGTTGACATCCTGTGACCAGCTTACACTGTTTCACATGCCCTTAGGGAGAATCTCAGTCCTGGCCAAAACCGTGACAGATACAGTCATTGCATAAACATAACAAAATGGCATCCCAGCTCTAGTGTCTAATTCTAAAGGTGGCTGTGGAACTGCCCACACCCCAAGGATACAGCATGGCTGTGGGCTACAGCGTGGCTCTAGGGGGCCCATCCTTAGCTAAAGACAAGTAAGGGGTTAGAGAAGGCATCTGTAGTAAAGATCTTTCCAGGAACAACACAGTGGAAGGCAGGCGGTCGCAGCAGGGGTAGCCTGTCAGCTCTTCAGGTAGTTAGGGTAACTAATCCTAACTGTGTTCAGCCTCTCTCTCTCTCTCCTGTGTCCCACCACCTACAATAGAACAGGAGGTCTACTTAAAATGTAGGGTCTCAGCTGGGCAGTGGTGGCGGCGGCGGCACACGCCTTTAATCCCAGCACTCGGGAGGCAGAGCCAGGCAGATCTCTGTGAGTTCGAGGCCAGCCTGGTCTTCAGAGCGTGATCTAGGACAGGCACCAAAACTACACAGAGAAACCCTGTCTCGAAAAACAAAACAAACAAAAAATGTAGAGTCTGAAGAGAAGACTCAGCAGCTGAGACCTGCTTTTGCAGAGGACCCACATGGCAGCTCCCAGCTGTCACTATTCCAATTCCAAGGGATCTGACACCCTTTCCGGCCCCCAGGCATTGCCTGCATGTGGTGCACACATAAATGAAGGCAAAACATCCTTATACGTAAATAAAACTAAAGTCTTATTTAAAAAACGATGGAGTAAGCCCGGCGGCGGTGGTGGCGCACGCCTTTAATCCCAGCACTTGGGAGGCAGAGCCAGGCGGATCTCTGTGAGTTTGAGGCCAGCCTGGTCTACAGAGTGAGATCCAGGACAGGCTCCAAAGCTACAGAGAAACCCTGTCTCGAAAAGCCAAAAAAAAAAACGAAAAAAGATGGAGTAAATGATGTTTACAGTGGGTATTGGCTAAAGCCTAAAGCCCTGCCTATGGGGTCAGGCAGGCATAGTGTAATTCCTAATTCCACAGTAGAACTAACCTGAACACAAAGTTCCTTAATTCCTCTGAGATTTAAGGCTCTATTCTCTGTGCCAAAAATTCATTTCCATGTGTATCAGCAAGCCCAGTTTTTCTCCATGTGTCTTTGAGTTCTAGAAATAAAGTAGCCTTCACTGCTTTCTGAATTCCTAACTTGGGGTATCCTCCTGAGAGTACCTGAACTTACTGCTCTACAAACAACTCTACATCTCCTGCCACCTTTCCCTGGGCCCTGACCTAAAAAGCGCTGACGTTTTTAGATGTTCGAAAGTTGTGATTACTGTTTATCTGAGCTCAGCTTCACCCCTTGTAAAAGATCTGGTGGAAACAGTGAAATACCTATAAATGGAACATTGTGGGGCTGGCAGAGGGGATGAGGCTTATTGTAGGGGTGACAGCAAAGTCCGTAGAGACAAAATTCATACAGCTGCATCATGTGTCCGAGACGAGTCTGAATAGATGAAGCCAAGAACAGAAAGGGAACAGACATACAGACCGCCTGTTAAATCAGCTTTCCGAGCAGCCAGGCTAGCGTTTCTACCACTCAGGTAACCTCCAGTTCTTTTCTAGGTGGGCTACCCTAATGTTGGTAAGAGCTCAACCATCAACACTATCATGGGCAACAAGAAAGTGTCTGTGTCTGCCACACCTGGCCACACCAAACATTTCCAGGTATTTCAGAGTTCTTTGCCACAGCGATACTCCTTTTCCCTCCCACTTGCCATGTGCCCATCACAACCTGTCACATGTCTTTCAGACTCTGTATGTGGAGCCTGGCCTCTGCCTGTGTGACTGCCCGGGCCTGGTGATGCCATCCTTTGTGTCTACCAAAGCAGAGATGATTTGCAATGGGATCCTCCCGATCGACCAGATGAGAGATCACGTTCCCCCCGTATCACTAATATCCTTCCTGTTTCAGTGCCAGTCTGGATTGGGGGACATTGCCTTAGTCCAACTTACTTGTAGGCGTTAGAAACAAAGACATGATCCTTTGCATCTCCGTTAGATAGTCTCTCAAAGTTAGAGTTTGTTTACAATATTGTTCCTCAAAGTGTTAAGGTCTGTTTCAGAGATATTTTTTTAATATTTATTATTTTATGTTTGTGTTTGCCTGCATGTATGTCTGTGTACCTCTTGTATGCCTAGTACCCTTGAAGGTCAGGTGAGAGCATTGGATCCCTTGAAACTGGAGTTACAGACAGTTGTGAGCTGCTTTGTAGGTGCTGGGAATGGAGCCCTGGTCCTCTGCAAGAGAGGCAAGTGTTCTTAACCCCTGAGCCATCTTTCTAGACCCAGAGATATTTTGTTTTTGTTGTATTTAGAGACAGGGTTTCTCTATGTAGCTCTGGTGTCCTGGAGCTCCCTTTGTAGACCAGGCGGGCCTTGAACTCACAGAGATCCACCTGCCTCTGCCTCCTGATTGATGGGGTTAAATAACCACCCAGCCTTGTTATTTTAAAGAATGCATTTAAGGTGATCATTGGTGTGTAAGACTGTTTAAGTGCATAAGTAACTGTACTCTGCTTAGAGGGTGACCATGTGTCAGAAGCAGCAAAATAGATGTAGGAGCATAGAGTCAGTTCAAGAGTAGATTCCTTGACAAGTTTACGTTTGCCAGAATATCCCACGCCATGTTTTGGAAGCTACCTATGGTATTAACATTATAAAGCCTGGAGAAGACGAAGACCCCTACCGACCTCCAACCTCAGAAGAGCTGTTGACGGCTTATGGATGTGAGTTGTCTGTGATTACATATCATGGGCAGAGTGTTCATAGAAGTCTGGAGCAGGTCACTAGGCATCCCCCGTTTCATTCTAATGACATAAGTACCACTACTTTTCATCTCATACTCCAGATCAAGTCAGTACTTCTGTTTGTAAGAACAGATGACCACATGTGTATGGTTGCTCAGACCACTGCCCACACAGAGCTCTGTGTAGATGAAAGCCTCTGGCCGTGAATTTTAAAGGCATTGCCAAGTTCCTCTAATTTTACTGTGTTTCTTTTTAAGATGTATTATTTTAACGTATGTGTATGTATGAGGTTATGTGTACGTGAGTGCTGGTGCCCGTGATGGTCAGAGGCATTGGAGCCACTCAGAACGGGTGCTGGGAATCGAACTTGGCTCCCTTGAGTCCTCTGTAGTAGCAGCACACACTCTTTACTGCTGTGCCCACTTGGTATTTCTTTGATTTTGTCTGTGTGAGGTAGTCTCACCGTGTAACCCTGGCCAACCTGGAACTCATGGATCGCCTGCCTTTGCCGCCTGAGTGCTGGGATTTAAGATGTGTGCCACAACACTCAGCTACTTTGTCTGTCTGTCTGCCTGTCTGTCTTTTTTTAAAGATTTTTTTAGAATTTTATTTTCTGTGTATGACTACTTTGCCTACATGTATGTCTGTGCAGTGTGTGTGTGCCTGGTGTCTGAGGAGGCAGTGGATGCTCTGGGACTGGAGTTACAGACAGTTGTCAGCCACCATGTGGGTGCTGAGGATTGAACTGGGTCCTCTTCGGGGAGGGGCGCTCGTGTCTCTGTAGGAGTCTGTGCACATGAATGCAGTCCCCCTAAAAGGTCAAGAGTGAGGTTGGATTCCCTGGAGCTGGGATTACAGACACTGTGAGACACTGGGCATGGGACTGAGGCCTGCGCTTGGGTCCTCTGCAAGAGCAGTGCATGCCCTTGACCACTGAGCCATCTCTCCAGACCAGCATTTAGGTTTTTGTGTGTATGATAGGAATTAGGATGCTGACTCTTTTCTCCTAAATTGAAAAGGCTGCATAGCTAGTATGTGCAGGGCTGAGTTTTGAACCCAGCACTTCTGCCAAAAGAGCTGTGTTCTCACCTTGCCACTCGTGACGTGAGAATTAGAGCAGGCTTCCTGGTGTGTCTGGGAAGCTGAAAAGCACGTGTAGTTATTAAGTTAGGACGTTTGCCTGGGTTGCCTTTTGTTTTGCAGATGGTATTCTCCTGCAGGTAGCCTCCCTGAGTAAATGCCCAAGATCAGGGATAGAAGGAGTAACTAATTGTGAGAAATTGGACGTGTCTGTCAGTGCTAAGTGATTAGATACTAGATAAGCTGCAGAGGCCCCTCTGCGTTAGCAAGTGTCGTTGATGATAAAATATGTTACACGGTGAGAAGAAATTAATTTCTCACAGGGCTGTGGGAAGGGACCCGATGCACATTACCTCAGCCTTCCTGCTGTGGTGCCGACTCCTAACTGAGCTTTCCCACGGTTGGTTTCTCTCACAGGCATGCGTGGATTCATGACAGCACATGGACAGCCAGACCAGCCTCGATCTGCACGTTACATCCTGAAGGACTATGTCAAAGTAAGCGTTCCTGTCTCCCTTGAGGAAGCAAGCTTCCCTTCCCATGTGTTCTAGCTCAGGGCAGCCTGTTGGGAGGTGTTTCCATTGAGAAGGACTGAAGGCAGGTGGCGTGTTTCTAGTGGTGCTAGGACTTGACCTTTGGGCCTCACACATGCTGGACAGCTGCTCTACCACTGAGCCCAGGCCCAGGCCCCAGAAATGATAGGATTTTAGACTCCAACCTGACGTTCCCATGCGTGTGTCCTGATGTAAAAGAACACTGAACACTACTTAGAAATGAAGTGCAGTGAACGGTCACAGAGAAGGGCCCTGGGAGGAGCTGCTGTCAGAGTAGGACTCCGGAGTTGCTGCAGACTGAAACACAGAAAGCTCCTTCAGCCTCTGCCTGCCTCACACTTGCCTTGAGGACCTTTGCCCTCCTGGGGGTAACGCGGTCACGGTGTGCTGTTGTCTCTGTAGGGTAAACTACTGTACTGCCACCCTCCTCCTGGAAGAGATCCTGTGACGTTCCAGAATCAACATCAGCAACTCTTAGAGATCAAAACAAAAGCTGAAGAAATACAACTCCAGCCGGGCAGAAACAAAAAAGCCAAACAGATTGAAAATGGAGTTGACAAAGCCTTTTTCCATCAGGTAAGTGTAAGAAGAGCCTGTGTTTTTTCTCATCCAATACATTTAAAAATCCAAATATTTACTATTTAAACATCTAGTGGACTGAAGGGTGGCTCAGTGGTTAAAAGCACTGCTGCTCTTCAGAGAACCTGAGTCTGATTCCCAGCACCCACAGCACGAGGCTCATGGACACTGTAAGTTCACACAGCACACTTTGTTACATATGGAAATGAGTGTTTTACCTGCATCGTGTGTGTCTGGAAGTCAGATGAGGACATCAGTTCCCCTGCAGGTGGAGGTGAGCTACCATGTGGGTGCTGAGACTGAACTGGGTCCTCTGCAACAGGTGCCCCCCTGAGCTCTTTCCCCAGCCCCACTTTTTTGGTCTTGGATCTTGCTTTGTGCCTCAAGCTGACCTTAGCTTCCCTAGTGCTGAGATTACAGCTGTGCATCATCAAGCCTGGCTCCACACACAGATTGGAAGTGTGCAGTGGTTTCTATTATAGCCACAGCTGTGCAGCCAATACCACAACCAATTTTAGAATTTTATCACTCTAAAAAGAAACCCCATACCACTGACAGCCACTCACTTTCCCTCTCTCCCCTTCTCCTCTGCCAGCCACTAACCTGCTTTTTCTCTGTGTGTGGGGTGGTCTACTCTGGGCATTTCACAGGAGTAGTCATGCTGTGTGGTCTTCTGTTCTTCACTTAGCTGTTCCAAGGTCCACCTGTGTCAGAGCGTGTGTCCACACATCATTCCTGTTTATGACAAATAGGTTACTGTAAAGAAGTGCCATAGTTCTTTTTCCATTTACTAGTTGATAGACATTTGGGGTATTCTCACAGTTTTGGCTAATAGGATTAGGTTGCTAGGTGTGCGTGCATCTGTTTGTGTAGCGTGTGTTTTCACATTCGTGAGTGAGCACTGCAGGACTGGAATGCTTCCGTCATTTGGAAAGCTGTGCTTTTAGCCTGTGAGGTGCAGCCAGCCTGTCCAGAGATGGCTGTGCTGTTGGGCATGCTCGCCAGCAGCACTGGGGGTGTCATGGCTCCACATCTGCTCCAGTGCTTCCCATTTGCTGGTGCTGCTTCAGCATCTGAAGTAGTCTCTGGTTCAGCCTTTTTTTTTAACCCTGGCACTTCGTGATGAACAGCAGCATTTCGCAGACTCACAGGTACCTGTGCATTTCCTGTACAGAAATGAGTTGTAAGAGATTTTTGTTGTTGCTTTGTGCACACGTGTGTGTGTGTGTGTGTGTGTGTGTGTGTGTGTGTGTGTGTGTGTGTTTTGAAGGGGATGAAACAAGGTCTTATGTAACCACACTGACCTTGAACTCTGTAGCTAAGGATGTTCTTGAACTCTTGATCCTCCTGTCTCCTCATGCTGAAGACATCTGTATACACTCCAAACAAGGTGTGGTGGTGCACATCTGTGATCCCAGTACTTGCATTCAGCTCCTACATCCACACATACACATCTTCTCACTTCGACAAATATGCATACATGGACATAAAAAAATAAGTGAATCAATATTAGTAACTTGAATTGCTTCGTCATAGCTGGTAGCATTTTCTTTTTGTGTTTGGTTAGTTGGTTTTTGTTGTTATTGTTTTTGTTTCTTCAAGACAAAATTTCTCTGTGTAACAGCCTTGTATAACAGTAAGGTTGTCTTGGAACTCACTCTGTAGACCAGGCTGGCCTCGAACTCACAGAGATCCTCCTGCCCTTGCCTTTCAAATGTTGGGATTAAAGGCGTGAACCACCACACACAATGGCTGGTAGCATTTTTTTTCAATGTCAGGTTTATGTACAAGCGTTAAGTCATTTTTGTTGTGTTTAATACACGTTTTCAATATTCTTAATTGGGGGCTGGAGAGAGGCTCAGTGGCTAAGAACACATGCTGCTCTTGCAGGGAACCTGGGTTTGGTTCCCAATGCCACATTTGTCGTACAGAACATTCAGTTTAATTTTTGTTTGTTTGTTTGTTTGTTTTTGTTTTGTTTTGTTTTGTTTTTGAAACAAGGTTTCTCTGTGTAGTTTTGGTGCCTGTCCTGGATCTTGTTCTGTAGACCAGGCTGGCCTCGAACTCAGAGATCCACCTGGCTTTGCCTCCTGAGTGCTGGGATTAAAGGCTGGCTCAATTTAATTTTTCAATGCTTGCAGAGATTTCAAGGCATTGCATGAGAAAGCTGAAAGTGGCATTATGTGAGAAAAAAATTATTTTCAATAAAAAGAAAAAAAGAAGAAAGTTGAAAGTGTCACCTTAACTTAACTTAATGTCCATATCTAAACCTTCACCCCAGTACTTTATTATAAAATATTAATTTTATTGCATGTGACAGTCATGGATGTTACTTTATAATTTTTATTCATGTTACTAAACAAACTGAATATGTCTCGAGCATCAGTGTCTAATGTATGCTGAAGCAGCCTGAATCTGACATCCATGGAGAGTCAGGCTCTATGTGATGGTATATACCTATAATCCTTGCACTCCAAAGACAGAGAATTGGGAACTCCAGATTTGCTGGGGCTACACAGTAAGACCCTGACTCATGAAGAAAAAAATAGGAATGCCCAGGAAATTTGAATTATGGAGTTTTGGATGGTTTTAGATAACATTGGAAGCTGCTGACTGAACAGTAGACAAGGAAGCCTGGAAAGAGGTGAGCTAAGAGAGGGTGCTGGGGAGCCTCGGATGAGGGGTAGGGAGTGATCCTGGGTCCGAGGAGACCCGTGTGCTGAGTGAGTTGCTCCTGTCCTGAGAAGCCTGTTCATGTCTCCTGTGTTTCCTCTCAGGAGAACGTCAGAGCGCTGACCAAAGGGGTGCGGGCTGTGATGGGCTACAAGCCCGGGAGTGGCCTGCTGAGCGCAGCTGCTGTGAGCGCTGAGAACGTGGCTGGGAAGCCCTGGAAAAAACATGGCAACCGAAATAAAAAAGAGAAAAGTCGTAGGCTCTACCGACACCTGGATCTGTGAACTTGCTCTACCGAAGTGACGTCTGCATCGAGCAGGTGGACATGAACCAACGCCACTGCTGCCTGTGGGGCTTCCCAGACACGGGCACTGCAGAATGCACCCAGAAGGCTAGACAGCGTGGCAGCCTTTGGAAGCGCCAACCGTGCCTATAATAGTCGTTGTGGTGTCCCAGGAGTCTCCTTCTGCAGAAGGCTGATGGATGTGTGTGTAAACATACATACAAATGCATATTAACTTTGGTTTTGAAAAGTTATTAAATTAATTTGCCACTAATTCATACATTTCATGTTATAATCATTTGAATTTGCCAAAATATAACTAGGGGAGGGTCTAGAGAGATGGCTCAGCAGTTAAGAGCACTGGTTGTTCTTTCTTAGGACAGGTTTGGTTCCCAGCACCCATATGGCAGCTCACAACCATCTGTAACTCCAGTTTCAGGGGATCCGACGACCTCTCCTGGTCTTGATGGGTACCAGGCACACATACATGGGTATGGGTCACAGGCAGAGAGAGCTGTCAGGGAATGGAGTGGGCTTTAGAAACCTCAAGTCCCATGCCCAGTGACATACCTCCTCCAACAAGGCCACACCTAATCCTTTCCAAACAGTTCTACCAACTGGGGACTAAGCTTTCAAATATATGAGCCTGGCCGGGCGGTGGTGGCGCACGCCTTTAGTCCCAGCACTTGGGAGGCAGAGCCAGGCGGATCTCTGTGAGTTCGAGGCCAGCCTGGTCTCCAAAGCGAGTTCCAGGAAAGGCGCAAAACTACACAGAGAAACCCTGTCTCGAAAAACCAAAAAAAAAAAAAAAAAAAAAAAAAAAAAAAAAAAATCAAATATATGAGCCTATGGGAGCTGTTCTCATTCAAACCACCACTCAAGGTCACCTCTAGGAAGCAGAGAAAGCCCCAAGTGAATGAATCCTGAGTGAACATGTGCTTTACATGGCTACAGCCATGTCAAGGACCTCCAAGCCTTTCCCAACCCCTAGGCCACACCCAAAGGGGAAATGGCAAAGGTTTCCCTTCTGGTCTGTGTGTAGGTGTTGATGGTGATGTGGAAAATGTCCACAGTAGCTTTCTCCCTCTGAACAGTTACTAGTCCAGAGACTGCTCCTACAGACACGAGCTAACCCTGTCTCCCTGGTCCAGCTCTATACCATAAACCCCACCTCCTGATTCAGCTGTGTAAAAACCCTGCCTCTCTGTTCAATTCTATACAACAAACAGGAGGAGCTTCGAGGGTGCTGTGGTCTCTCCATCAGCAGCCTCCATCCACCCAACTCAGTTTTTCAGTGTGTCTGTGTATCTGTCCTTTCTTCATTCCCTCACTGCCCCTGTCAAGTGCCTGGAACATACCTCACACTCAGGCAATCGTCACCGAAGACTAAGAGCTAGGCTTACAGGTGTGACTCACCACACCCAGTATGAAACTACATTCAGCAAATATTTATCAGTCAGCTACCTTCTAGCAGGAAAACAATCCATAAAGAAACCAACGTTGGGGCAGGAAGGATTATGGGAGCCAGTGGTGTCAAGGACACCACAAGAAACCCCACAGAACCAACTAACCTGGGCTCACAGGAGCTCACAGAGACTGAACCACCAGCCAGGGAGCCTGCATGGGACTGACTTAGGCCCTCTGCATTTATTACTACAGTTGTATGGCTTGGTCTTGTGGGATTCCTAACAGTGGGAGTAGGAGCTGTCTCTGTTGCTTGCTTTTGGGACCCTTCCCTCCTACTGGATTGCCTCATCCAGCCTTAAAAGAAGAGGAGGAACCTAGTCTTACTTGTTATATATACCATGGCTGGGTGATATCCATGGGAGACCTGCCCTTTTCTGAAGAGAAACAGGAGGAGGAGATGGAGGGTGTGGGGGAGACTGCAGTCGGGATGTAAAAAAACAAAACAAAAATAAAATAAAATAAACAACAACAAAGGAACCAAAGTTGGGAAGCCTTGTAAACAGGAAGCAAGAACTATGGAAGTTAGCTATAGCCGCATCTCATGGAACCCTGAAGTCCTAACGGGATTCTAGGTAGGAAAAAATAAGGTAACCGTGTATATACATGAACAGTGAAGTAGATTGCATTCTTCCTTTAAATAATGAAGGACTGGGCATAATGGCTCATGCTTGGAATCCACCCACAGAGGCAGGAGGGATCAGAGGCTCAAGGCATCTCAGCTACTCAGAAATAAGTGAAAAATAGGTATCTACCTGTAATCCCAGCACTCAGAAGGCTGAGGTAGGAGGGTGAGAAATTCTAGGTAGCTTAGCATACCCCCATCTCAGAGAAAGCAGTAATGGGTAAAAGTTAATTCATCTCAAAGCTGAAGTAGACTTGAGCCCAAACCACAGTTATGGTATCCTGCTGCTGAAAGGAACATGCCTCTTGGACAGTCTTACTCTATAGTTCAGGCTTGGAGCTCGCTGTGTAAAGCCCTGGCCTCAAATTCATGCCAGTTCTCCTGCCTCAGCCTCCTGAGTGCTGGGATTACATGCATAAGCCATCACACCTGGATGTTTAGAAGGGGAACAAGAGTCAGAATATGAAAACTCTGGGCCATCTGCTGAAGGACAGACAGAAACTGATGCTGATGGACAAAGCCTAGAGTTGTAGCGGGAAGTTTCTCCAGCCCTGCCTGGCCAGGACTAATTTCTCCCACCCACGTCCTGCAGCCGTTTGGCCCCAAGTAAACACACAAAGGCTTATATTGTTTACAAACTGTATGGCCTATGGGTCAGTTTTCTTGCTAGCTAGCTCTTATAACTTAACCCATTTCTTTTTTTTTTTTTTTTAAAGATTTATTTATTAATTATGTATACAGTGAGTGTTCAGCCTGCAGGCCAGAAGAGGGCACCAGATCTCATTGTAGATGGTTTTGAGCCACCATGTGGTTGCTGGGAATTGAACTCTGGACCTCTAGAAGAAGAGCCAGTGCTCTTAACCTCTGAGCCATCTCTCCAGCCCCCAACTTAACCCATTTCTATTCATCTATATGTTTCCATGTGGCCGTGGCATTACTGGTCTGCTGACATCTTGTTGCTCCTTGGGCGGCAGGCTGGTCTCCTCCCCCTCTGTCTTTCTTCTTCCTGTCTCTCTCTTGGACTTCCTGCCTGGCTATAATCTGACTTGCCATAGGCCAGAGCAGGTTCTTTATTAACCAATCATAGCAACACATATTCACAACATACCAAAAGACTTCCCACAGCATATAGGGACAGAAAAAACTCACACCATGCAGTTTACTGGTAAAAAGCATACAACCCATGGGTTTAACATATCTAGAGTTGTGCCACTGTGGGGTGTTTACCCACCAACCCCACAGCTCCCCAGAGTTTTCTTGAGTGTGAGCAGCAGGAAATATTAGATAGAAGGATTTATTGTGGACAATCTTGCGGAGATAAACAGATAGGAAATAAAGGATAGCCTCGAGAGGGCCTGGAACCTTTTCCAACGGGGCCCCGACTGTCTCTGCCCCAGGGTTTTTATAGAGACGCCAAGGGGTGGAGCAAAAGACCTCCTCCCCCAGCACAGCCAAGTGCAGACCATCTCAGACACCTGCACTCAGGCCCGTGGTCCTAATCATCCTCTATGCGGACCTGCTGGGTAAAGCCACGAGGAACCCGAGAACGGGCTCCCACATGCCACTATAGTAAATTTTAGAACATTTTTATCCTCCCATCCCCAATAAAGAGCCCAATCAAAGAAGCCATCAGCCCCCAGTGTACTTGTGCTGGCTATTTTTATGTAACCTCAACCAAACAACTACAGTCATTTTGGAAGAGGGAGCCTCAATTGAGAAAATGCCCCCTCCAGACTACACAAGCCTGTGGTGCCTTTTCTTGATTGATGATTGATGTGGAAGGGACCAGGTTACTGTGGGCAGTGCCATCCTTGGACTGTGGTTTTGGGTGCTATTAAAAACAAACAAACAAAAAAAAAAAAACAAAAAACCGGTCGAGCAAGCCAATAAGCAGCATCCTCCATGGCCTCTGCTTCAGTTCCTGCCTCCAGGTTCCTGCCCTGACTTCTTTCAATGATGGGCTGTGATGTGGAAGTGTAAGCAAATCAAACCCTTTCTTCCCCCAAGTTGCTTTAGATCATGGTGTTTTATCATAGTAATAAAAGCCCTAACCAAAACCCTACATATCTTAGATCCTTGCCCTAGGCAACCATTCATCTATATTTCATCTATGTGGTAGGCAGGTTGCCTGTTCCATATAAACTCCATGGAATTTGGTAAGGATGAGGGCTGGTACCTCAGCTTCCCCGTCACACAGTGGGTTCATTCCGTATGGCCTTCAGAAGATGCTAGTGAAGCACGCCCAGCTGCCCTCAAGCTGGAGGCATCTCATTCCCCCTGCGGGGCTCTTCTTTCCCATCACCTCTCCCCTTTCTCGGCTTCCTCCACAGTAAGGAAACTGAGCTGCAGTCCTTGCCTGGAGTCTGCGGCGCCTGAGCTAGGGCATCCTGACAGGGGAATTCCCATTTTTGACCTTTGCTTCTGAATGTCTCTTGTTAAGTTTTCCTTGCCGGATGCTTTGATGTCCGTCCATGTGGAGGTTTATGGTCTAGCTTTATGAATTAGTCATTGCTATCACTTTCGCATATTTTATGAATGGTAACCCGCTGTGCATCTGTCTTCTGTTTACTTTCAGGAAATTAGAAGGAAGTCGAGGTTCTTCCCAAGAAGCCAATAGCCACATATGTTTGGTTTTCTTTTTTGAGGGGGTGGGGGAGATAAACTGGAAATATTTCCAACAAGCCAGAAATCTTCTAAGGGACACATTGCTTTAACGGATTTTTCTCTTGTTTGGTTTGGAAGAGAGGAAAATCATCCAAAAATCTTACCCCATGTCTACTTGCCCCGTGTTGGGTTCAGCGCGTTGTTTTTCCAGTTAAGAATGGAAGACACTCGAAGGGAAGAGTGTCCTTCTGTTCCCTCCCTGGATAAAGGGAGACAATTTTGCACATGCAACAGGCAAATGTCAATACCCATGAAAAATGTGGTCCGTGGTAGACCGGATAGTTTCTATTTTTTTGAGATTTATCTTTATTTTATGTGCGTGAGTAATATGCCTGCAAATATGTCTGTACACCAATTGTGTGCCTGGTGCCCTTGGAGGCCAGAAGAGGCACTAAACCTCCTAGAACCGGAGTTACAGACAGGTGAGCTGCCATGTGGGCGCTGGGAATTGAACCCTGGTCCTCTAGAAGAGCAGTCAGTGCTCTTAACCTGCGAACCATCTCTCTAGCCCCTAAACTGGATTTTGAATGTTCTCCTATGTCTACAGAAAGTGCACAAGCCACAGTGTACAGATAAAAAGCAGCCTGATCATGGCTCTAAGCCTGACCTGCACCCCAGCTTCCTGTTAGCTTCTACTTGCCAAGGTGGCAGCCTCTCTGTTCTGACCTTTCCTCTGCCTTTGTATTGTAGAGACAAAAGAGTCTACAGTATGTGCTCTTGGGAGTCTGAATTCTGTAGTCCACCATTGTGGGGGTCATCCATAGTACGTGTGATAACTAGACCATTTGTTCTCATTGTTCTGTAGTATTGTACATGTCCAGGCTCAGGTTTCCAATGTGAAATGTAGCACTGTCCACCTGAACTTGCTGCTGTAATGGATATACTCTGTGACCTGTACTGGCCAAGGTTGCTATAGCCATTGTGACTGTTCAGCGCCTGAAGTATGACCAGTATGGCGGAGGAACTGAATTTTTATTTTACTTAAGTATCTTCGGTATAAATAGCCACATATAGCACTGGCTGCTATTGGCCAGTGTCTTAGTTATTTTTCTATCTCTGTGACCAAACACCATGACCAAAGCAACTTATAAAAGAAAGCCTTTGATTGGGCGTATGGTCTCAGAGGGTCAGAGTCCATGATGGCGGAGCAAAGGCATGGCAGCAGGAACAGCTGAGAGCTCCCATCTTTTATCCGAAAATAAGAGGCAGAAAGCACCTTGGGAATGGCATGAGTCTTTTTAAACCTCAAAGCCTTTTCCAAGGAGGCAGTACCTCCTAATCCTTCCCAAACAGTTCCACCCACTGGGGACCACGTGCTCAAAGATATGAGCCTCTGGGGGACATTTCTGTTGAATCCACCACCTCCAGCGTAGTCCTCAGACCTGACTTGAAGGAAATACTCTGCATTTTTGTGGGATGTGCATCCAGAAGCAGATGGGGGGCGGGGAGGGGGTCATCTGTTCAGCATTAGAAGATACACAAGGAATTTAACTTTTTTTTTTTTTCTCATCTGTGGGACTCTAGGAAATAAAAGGATGGCATCTACCTCTCCCAAGTTTTATCATGTTTATGTCGCAGGGTGGTATAGATAAGCCTGTTTATGTTGAAGCTGTGTAGTATAGACGAGCCCGGATATTCCAGACTTATGGCCCTCACAGGGAGGCGCAGTAAGGTAGGTGGGACTGTTAGTTCTCAGTGAAAAGCCATTTCTGTCCAGGTGTCTCTGATGAGCGGGACCTCCCCTCCCTAATACTCTTAGATCAGAACTAGCGCCTGATTTCTGAGTGTGGCAAGAGCCATCCAGGTGTTTTGCATTTGTTTAATTGAGGAACATGGGTGGGCTGGGGCATTAAACTGAAAATATTTGCAAACCTGCATTTCATTTGCTAATAGAATCTGTTGCTGGTGACTGGCCTCCGGGTGTGTGTGTGAGTCAAAGTATGGCTCCGAATGTCTCCTCTCTTCTGACTGTATCCGGTGCCTGTGTGGGCAACTCCTAAGAGGGGCTCTGTGTATTATCCCTGCTCCCATGCTAGGGGAAACAGTGATCACATCGCTTTTGAGTCATTTCTTACAGTGACAGAGGACAGGCAGATCAGGAATTTGGAGAGACTAGACTATATCCTTTGCCTTCTTTATTTTACTAATCTCACTCAGACTCTTATGTTCACCGTGCTTTCTCCTTTATAGTCATTTTTATTTTTGTGAAGACAAGATCTCAGTCTGTAGCCCAGGCTGGCTCCAACCATGTGCTCCTCCTGCCCTGAGCTGAAGTGCTGGGATTACAGGTGTGCGTCACCACGCTGGCTCTTCTCTGGTCTTTGTATGCATCTCTAAAGGTCAAATCCAGATACTGTGGTTCTTTCCCGGACACAGGTCGCTCGGTTGATCCCTTCTCAACAACAGTTGGAATTGCCAAGTGTCGACGTCTTGGTTTGAAGGCTGCAGCAACTGAAGAGAGAAATGTTGTAGAGAGTTATTTTTTGGAAAGTGTTCTTCAGAACACAAAACAAAACCAAAGCTTTTTACTCACTCCCAGAAGTTGCTGTTGTCTCTCTGACCGAACTGGGATGGCAGTTATATTTTCCTGGTCCTTAGTGGTCAGGGGATAGAGATGTGGAAGCCATTTGGGGGAGATAAAAGGAAGGTGACCGCACACTTCAGGCCTTACATGGCATTGGCCCCTGTTTGTATTCTCTGGCTATTCCTCTGCTGAACTGTCCCTAAAGACTCAAACTGAGCACCATTGTTTGAAGGTTTTTCCCCTCATTCTTCTATTAACTTAGTTTGCTGTTGTTGTTGTTGTTGTTGTTGTCAATAACTTCAAACTTGAAAAGAACACATTCTGATTACGTCTCCTTGCCTCTCTTATCTCTCTTCTATCTATATCAACCGGCTTGGGTTGGTTTGGGGACCTATTTAGTCTTACCAGTCTATGTGACCGTAGATTAGAAGTGTGCCTTGCAGCCTGGCTGGCTCAGTGTTTATACAGCTGAAGGTGCTGGCTGGCTCCCTCACTCCCTGAATCCGTCAGTAGCAACAGTTTAGCAAGGAGGGCGGGGCCCGTCCATCCACACCTGACTGTTGATGGGCCCATTCTTGTGCCTATCCCGTGGAAGGGCGAGGCTCGTCCATCCACACCTGACTGTTGATGGGCCCATTCTTGTGCCTATCCCGTGGAGGCACCTGAAGTGCTGGGAGTTCATGGATGTAATGGCTGCGTCTTGCCCAGAACTGACATTTTTAAGCCCTTCTCCTTGTCTTCTGGCTCTTACAGAAGGAGAACAGCCTCCCCATCTCCCACAATGTTCCCTGAGCTTTATAGGGAATGATATAAATGCCTTGCTTAGGGCTGAGGACTCATCTGTCACTTATGAGAAGCACCTTGTGCAGCCATGAGGCTCTGCATTTTCTACCTTTCACTGGAGTCTTCTCTGGTTAAGGCTGGAGTAAACATTGAAAAAAACAGTCCGATGCTATTTCAGTGACCTCCCCTGCCATGGGTACTTTCGACCAGGTTTATGGTACCAAGTATCCATTCCCTCCTGTAGAGGAAGTGTGTCACTGGGGGTGGGCTTTGAGGTTTCAGAAGCTCCAGCCAGGCCCAGTATCACTCTCTCTTCCTGCTGCCTGTGGATCCAGATGTAGAACTCTCAGCTCCTCTCCATTACCGTGTCTGCCTGCATGTCACCAGGCTTCCCACCACAATGACAATGGACTAAGCCTCTGAACTGTGAGCCAGCCTCAATTAAATGCTTCCCTTTATAAGCATTGCTGTGGTCATGGTGTCTACTCACAACAATAGAACCCTAAGACCGAAATTGACACAATCACCAGCAAAAAAAAAAACAGATCCCAGGCCAGTCTGTCAGTGGATGCCGAAACCAAGGATTCCTGGGGAGCTGGAGTAGTGTGATTGTGGAGCGGGGACACACAGACCATGGTGAACATGTGGAGGTCAGAGGGCAACTTGGGGCAGTCAGTTATCACCTTCCACCATGTAGGACATGGGGCTTGAACTCAGATCATCAGGATGGGTGTCAAGTGCCTTTCTCCACTGAGCCAGCTTGCTGGCCCTCTTGGGATTTTATTTTATTTTATTTTATTTTATTATTTTTTTTAAGAGGGTATCAGATTTTATTGCAGATGGTTGTAAGCCACCATGTGGATGCTGGGAATTGAACTCAGGACCTCTGGAAGAGCAGCCAGTGCTCTTAACTGCTGAGCCATCTCTCCAGCCCCCCTCTTGGGATTTTAAACTGTTACTTACTTAGTGACTACATTACACTTGTTGGGGAGAGATAGCTGATGTCACCTAAAGGAGAGATCAAAGTCGACACCAGGGTAAGTGGCAGCACTGATATGTGTGACAGGAGTGACTGCCACCGACTGTCCTCACAAACATGTCTGACCACCAGGCCCATGAGGAAACCATTATACAGTCCAGCCTTTGGACACAATAGAAGAGACCTGGACTAAAGAACTCACAACTCAATTACTGAATCTTGTACTAGGAAAACCATGCATTATTAAAACAAGTGAGCAAAATTTCATGTGGGTTATATATCAGGTGGCATTGCCATATGTGTGGGATGGAAGTGGCTAGAATACTCTCTGTAGCCCAGGATGGCCTCACGCTTGTGGTGATTGTCCTGCCTCAGCCTCCCGCACGCTTTAACGACAGGTGTTCGCACTGAACTTTTAAAAGAAGAGTCTTAGCCGGGCAGTGGTGGCGCATGCCTTTAATCCCAGCACTCGGGAGGCAGAGGCAGGCAGATCTCTGTGAGTTCGAGGCCAGTCTGGTCTACAGAGTGAATTCCAAGACAGCCAAGGCTACTCAGAAAAACCCTGTCTCAAAAGAAAGAAGAGAGGGAGGGAGGGAGAGAGAGAGAGAGAAAAGACGAGTCTTAAATCCATAGAATATTCAAAAATGAGAGAGAAAGGTGTGTCCTTGGAGACAACAATCTGAGATGAAGTGTCATGATGACTGAAATTTCAAGTGGTTTAGAGGGAGAGAGAGGGAGCAGATGTGGCAGAATATTAAGGACTGGCAACGCTAGCTGCCGTTCTTTTACCTTTCCTACAGATTAGGATTTTTCAGAGAGAGAGAAATGTAAAAGGTTATATAAACTACCAGAAGAACTCAGGAAGCATCTTTAAAAGCAGACAGAATTACACCAGAAATCCTGGTGTGGTGGTGCACGTCTGACCTCCCAGCACTTGGGAGCTTGAGGCGAGAATATCGGGAATATCGCAAGTTCAAGTCCCCGGCTCTGGAAAATGACAACCTAGGAAGAAGGATTGGAGACCTGTCGCTTCCAGAGGCTTCTGTCAGTGCCGCCGGCGTCTCTCTAGCGAGGAGGAGACCTGTGGGGCTGTTTTGTTTTGGCCCTTGTAGCTGTTCACAGCCACAGCCCTTCCTGTCCGGGCTGCAGTTTGTTAGAGGCTGGCAGGAAACCGGGTGCCTCAGCCTTGGGCCCTCACCAAAAGGAAAGCTCCTGCGGGAGGCCCAGGCTCGGCCCTTCCTTCTCCGCAGGACAATGCCTGAGGCCGCCCGCCTGCCCTGCCACTGCCAGCAGGAAATGCCTGGGGGAAGCGAGGTGGCCCACTGCCCAGGAGCCGAGCCTCAGGCTCTTGGTGGGTTTTCTCTTCAGAGTCTGGACCGTGGCCCAAAAGCAAGGTCTAAGCTACGGCTTTGGGACTCTGGGAGGAGCAGCCAGGGAGGGATGAGCCAGAGGTGTTCTCCTCAGACACAGACCCTCTCCTGGCTTCAGGCTGTCACCGTCTCATCTCCCCTCAGAGCCCCAGGATCTCCACTGTTGACTTTCTCAAGAAGCCATTCCCTCCTTGTTTCTAAGAAGGCCTTTACAGGGCTGTGCTGGGACCTCAGGCCAAAAGCGTGAGACCGGAGGCCTGTGTTCTACCACTGTGGTGTTTCTGCCTCAGCTGACACCAAGTCCTGGAACTCTGGGAGGGAAAACCAAGAGTTTGGCTTGGGCCCGTTCAATTAGACACAACAGGAAAAAGCAAGTAGATAGCGGAGCCCGTGAATCTAAGGAATGAGAGCCGATAGCCCAGAGGAAATAAACCGGACAATTGCAACCTACTGAGGTTGAATCTGGAAGAAACAGAAAGCCTGCGCAACAAAGAAATGCGTAGCGATTCCAAAACCCACTCACAGAGAACAATTACAAAACCCACCCACAGCTGAGTCCTGCCACGCCGAAGAGCCCTGTGTGGTGCCCACACCTACAGTCCCAGTGTTGACGCAGGAAGATCACTGTGAATTAGAGGGTACGCTACACTGAGTACGGAGTTGCAGGCCAGCCTGGGCTACATAATAAAACCTTGTCTCAAAACCAAGCAAAAAGTAAGCTTGGATGCACATCTTAAATCCCAGCACTGGGGAGGCAGAGACGGGCAAGTGTCTGTGAGCTCAAGGCCAACCTGATCTCCATAGCGAGTTCCAGGCTAGCCCGGCCTACATAGTGAGACCCTGGCTCAAAAACGTCAAAGTTGAGCTTGGTAGGGAAGTTTGACAGGAGATGAGCATGTAGGGGACGCAGGAACAGAGGTAGCCCAAGGTGGCAGGGGAGGGGAAGGGACCGAGAGCTGAGCCATGGTCTCCCTGCCGTTAGCTGACTTTTCTTCGCTGTCTTTGAACCCAGCTTCCTTAGGATGACAAGAGGGTCAACGTCCACCGTTGGCATGTGTCACTGCTTGAACCGTAGGATTTCTAGTGTCACAGGACACTAAGGCAGGTGTCTCTGCTGCCTCGTTTTGTTTTGTTTTGTTTTTCAAGACAGGATTTCTCTGTGTAGCCCTGGCTGTCCTGGAACTCACTCTGTAGACCAGGCTGGCCTTGAACTCACAAAGATCTGCCTGCCTCTGCCTTCCGAGTGCTGGGATTAAAGGTGTGCCTCACCACCACCTAGCCATCACCTCACTTTTAAGTAGGATCACATAAGAGTGCAGAGAGGTTCTGTTCTCTGCTCCAAGTCCCCAATGCTGTGTCAGGTCCACAGCCATGTGCTGACAGGGGTGTGTGTGTGTGTGTGTTCGTGTGTGTGCAAATGTGAGTACAAGTGTGGAACTCAGAGGACAACTTGTGGGGTCAGTGTTTTAGTTAAGGTTTCTATTGCTGTGAAGAGACACCATGATCACAGCAACTCTTATAAAGGAAAACATTTAACTGGGCTGGCTTACAGTTCAGAGGTTAAGTCCGTTATCGTCATGGCGGGAAGCAAGGCAGCATACAGGCAGACATGGTGCTGGAGAAGGAGCTGAGAGCTCTACATCTTGATCCGCAGGCAGCAGCAGGAGACTGAGTGCCGCACTGGGCGTAGCTTGAGCATAGGAGACCTCCAAACCCACCACCACAGTGACACACTTCCTCCAACAAAGCCACACCTCCCAACAGTGCCACTCTCTATGGGCCAAGCCCTTAAACACATGAGTCTATGGGGGCCATTCCTATTCACACCACCACAGTCAGGTCTCTCCTTCCATCAGATGGAACTCAGGGATTGAACTCAGGTCTTCATCCTTGGCAGCAAACATTTTCACCCAGTGAGCCATGTCACTGGCCTGGTCTGCTTTTTTTTTTTTTTTACAAGCAGAATGATTCATATTTCTCTCTCACTCCCCTCTGACATAGTTTTTACTATATAGCCCAGACTGGCCTGGGACTTTGATCCTCCTGCCTCAGCCTCCTGAGTGTCTGGATTACAGTTCTATGCAAGCACACATCTCAGGGTCACTCTCCTCCTGATACCTATGTGTGTGCGCGCACACACAATAACTAAATTGAAATTGTTTAATTTGGTCCAGCCATGAGGGGGGTGTATGCTAAGGAAACCTGAGGGAAAGCTGTAATACAGAGGAAAACAGACGTAGAGCTGGATGTGGTATCACGTGGCAGGCCTGTAATCCCAGCACTTGGGAGACAGAAAGCTCAAAAGTTCAAGGTCGTCTTGACTATTTAACACATGGAGGCTAACCTGCGCTACAAAAGATCCTGTCTCCATAGCAGAAATAAAAACAATAGTGATGTATAAGTATAAACTGAGAGCATATGGCTTCCCCACCTTGAAGCTGGTGTGATGGTGACATGTGGAGGTTCCCAGTTTAGTAAGTCAGTGAGCAGAGGATCTCTGGCTTCCCCGGAGAGGCTGAGGATAGAACCAGCACCAGAGAGGGTTTCTGTGTACCACTGACTGTCCTGGAACTCTGCTGGCCTCGAATTCAGAGATCCTCCTGCCTCAAGCGCTGGGATTAAAGGCCTGCATCACCACCGCTACCTCTGCTTTGTGGTTAAGTTGCAATATATGGAACTGGAGGGAACACGAATGTTCAGACCACAGCGACATCCCATTTGTCCGAGCAGTGGTCACTACTGTGGACTGTTCTGTAATCCCAACACCGGGGAGGCTGAAGCAGGGGGTCTTTGAGTTGGAGGCCCACCTGGAGGCTATGCAGTGAGCTCCAGGCTAGCCTGGTCCACGAGGCAAAACCCTGCCTCAAAAGTAAATAAACAGTAAAGTGACAGTGTGCTGTGCTTTGAACAAACTTATTGAAACCCATAAAGACACCTTGAAAATATTCTAATGGTTTGCTTTAAAGAAGAAAAAAAACATTCATTTGCCTAATTGTGTGGCCCTGCGGCTGGATGGGAGCGGCACGTTCCTCAATTAACCCCTCCCTGGCTGGGTCTAGGGAGACTGACTGGGTGGTGCCAGGCATGCATGCCCTTGACAGCTTCGGCAGAGTGAAAGAAAAGCAGAGGCGATCTGTGCCCGCTCCGTCCCCCACCCACCCTTCTGTGCTGCACCTTTTTAACCAGTGACCTCGCGCCTCGGGGGGTGGGGGCAGGGGAGGGGGAGGGTCCCCCACCCCACCCCTACGAGCGCTTGGCAGCGCCAGAGTATTGTCTGTCTTGGCAACCGGGGTTCGTGAACCCGCAAAGGGACCGGGTGCTGGCGGCGCCCTCCTTTGTGCGGCGGCTGCGCGCGGCTCCACCGCTAGGGGGCGGCCCGCGGCCCGCAGACCCCCGACAATAGGCGAGGCCGGGGAGCGGTGCGGTCCGGGAACTTTCCCCGGGGGTCGGCTCCCGGGAGGCTCGGCCGGGCCATGGAGGAGGGGGCTGGCGCCGCGTCCCCGCTCTGGAACTGGGACTACCTGGACCGCTGCTTCGCCCGCCGCCGCGTCTGCATCTCCTTCGGCCTGTGGATCTGCGCCGCCTGCTGCTGGATCGCCGCCCACGCGCTGTAAGGGGGCCGGGACCCGCGCGAGGGGTGGCGGGCCGTCCGCGCAGGGGGTGGTGGGGAGATCGGGCGTCGCTCGCCTCCTCTAGGAAACCCAGGGGAAGGGGCGCAAAGGGGGTCCTTCGGGAGGCAGCTCAAGTCCGGGGTCAGATCTGGCACGGCTCTGTGCACTGTCGTGGAGTCCCTTCTGGATTCCCAGCACCGGGAAGCTGGGCTGTGAGCCGGCGGCAGGAGGCTGGGTGGTGCAGTGGGGGCGGCTTGGATTGGCTTCTATTGTCAGCCTTTCCCTGCTGGCTGGCGCGGGGAGCAAGGGCAAGGTGTAGTAAGCCTTTGGGGCCTCCCGGGAGTGAGGAGATGCCTCCGAAAAGGAATGTGAGGATTAAATGAGGCAGGCCAGGCAAAGGACTTAGTAAGTGCTCATTAAACACCATTACGGCTCTGGCTCTGCCACCCACCCTTAGGGAACCCTAGCAAGTCCCTTGATGTTTTCTAGTTTTAATTCATCCATAGCTGGGGAGAGGTGTGGAAGTGGTGTTCCGACTCCGGCCACAGTTTTTGCTTTTGTCTACCTTGCAGTGGGATTGGCCAGGTAGTCCCTGTCGCCTGGGTTCTGAGGGTGAAACTTCCAGGTCTTCAGGCACCCAAGTATACTCAGACAGGAGAGGAAGGGTGCATCATCGCTCTTCCCCACTGCTGTAACTGGCTCACCTTAGCGCTCAGGGGACAACCCCTTAGGCTCTCCGTAGTGGTTCAGAGAGTCTGCAGTCCCATTGCCTAGTGAGTGGAGTCCAGGAAAGACGCTCTGGGCCTGGGCTGCATTTCTTCACGCCCTTGGTCCTTGCCTGCCCCCCTCCCCCCCCCCCCAAGGTAGGTTCTGTTTAGCACACTGTCGGATGAGGAGCCGGCCTACTGAGTATGCAATGACACAGGCAGGCTTCAGGGATTGAGCTATCCAGTCAGAGGGCGCAAGGTAAGAGGGCTCCACGGGCACCATCCCCTTTCTCATGGGCATTGTCTCCTTTGTTCCTTAGCCACCCCATGCTGCCCACAGTGTTGGGCATGCTTGCCCCTGGAACCAAGGCTTACCGAGGTTCAGCGGTGTGCTGAGAATGCCTGGCTGTACAGGCTTGAGAGCAAGGCTTCTATCTTTTACCCTGCCTGGGGCTACACATGGCCCTCTCCTCTCATGACCCCACCACCCCCGAACCCCTCTCTCCTCCTCCGTTTGCAGAGAACGGGTCTTCCGTGGTGTGGTGTGTGGGCTAGGTTAAGGTTAGTCCAGGAGTCCTGGCCCCCGAGAGCTTGGAGGATGTGCCTAAGAGCATCAGGGCATAGGGCAAAGGCCCTAGCGTGAAGTCAGATCCTGCATCTACTCACATCGACACCCTAGGCTGCACATTCTCCTCTGTCCTATACAAAGGCTGAAATAAAGTATTGCTAATTTGGGTCTTCACTCCTTGACCTTGGGTTGGTTTTAACAGCCCAGAGCATAGATATATAGCTAATGATAACACTCTGAGCTTCAGGCTTGGGGCTGGCAGACCCAGAAATGTTTAGGGTACTGGGTAACAGCCTTCCTTCCGTAACTATGATCTTTGGGACCGATGCTCAGAACCCGATCAAAGGAGTGAGCACCAGCCATCCTGTCTGAGTGGATGAAGCCGGAGCTGCTCCTGGCCCATTCCTCTATAAAAACCAGCAGGGAGACACCTGACATTCAGTGTAGTGGAGACAGCATTCGTGATATTGCCAGAGAGTCTCTGGCCTCTACTAGTCTGCCCTGCCCTCTGTATGACCCAGGTGGGTGAACAGTGGGGAGAGAGCTGGAGGGAGAGAAGCCAGCCGCTTGGAGACCTGGGGAGAGGGGCCCAGAGCACCGCGCTGCCGCTCCGCAGTTCCGTTTTGTTTTCCCTGCATTATGAACATGCACAAATTGCTCAGCTGGCAGAGTCTGCCACCCACTGCACAGATGGACTGGGTAGATTTCACTCTCATTTCAAAGAAACAAATTGCCTTTTAAATTTAGGCAATCATGGCTATAGTTAGCGGCGCTGGTGGGGGGTGACTTTTAGAAACTGTTTCCCTTTCAGAAAATCAAACCTAACAGCTAGCATGTGAGGGAGGAGAGGGCTCTGTACCTTGACCCAGCCTGATTTGGAGGAGGGAAAAAGAAAAGAGCCCTTCTCTTTTCTTAAAGACAGGACCTCCTAGGTCGTGCAAGCTGGCCTCGAACTCAAGACCTCCTGTTTCTGCTTCCCAAGTGCTAGGATCACAGGTGTTTCCTAACATGCCGAGGCTTGCAAGAATCTGAGGTGCATGCCCCTTGCCCAGCTGGTCTCCCCCTTTTGTAGAAGAGGACGATATATCTACAAGTACAGCTCCAATTCCCAGCATGGCCTCGTGGTTCTTCTGGTCTTTTCTTCCCCACCTGTACGTGAAATCCAGAAACACATGCTACACCTTGGGGATAGAGGGGAGATGATGCTTCCCAGAACAGAGGTTACTGCTGCCTCTTCTAGGTGTCGTCTCTGGCCTCGCCTCCAACTCACAGCCCCTGTGTTCTGTTCACGCTCCTATCACCTCAGGGTTCTCTACCTGAGATGCACCAAGAAATGTGGCCGGGACCAGTCGACACTGTGCGCCGCCTTCTGCCTCCTGACCAGCCTCTGTGACACCGTGGGGGCCATTCTGGCCAGACAGCTCACGATCCAGGTATGTCCCGCACAAGCCTGGCTTCTGCTTCTCCGCGGCTGGCCGCCGCAGAGGCCTCCTCTGTCTTTTCCTTCGGCCCGCCGAGCAGTTTCCTCTCGGAACCTGTGCCTTGTCCTTCCTGCCTTCTCAAGTGCTCTTTCTCTCGGTGTCCACACGGCCCATCCTCACCTCCCTCAAGCGTTTGTTCAAAGCCACCTTCTAAAGCAAAGCCTCCCGGGGCTGCAGCCATGTCCCAGTGGGTAAGAGCACGCAGAGAGGACTAGACTTTGGTTCCCAGAACCTGTGTCTGGTGACTTATAACTGTGTGAACTCCAGCTCCAGGGGATCCCATGACTTCTCCTAGTGTAAGTGTGCACATGTGGCTGTACACACACACACACACACACACACACACACACAAAGAAGGCCTCCCCTGTGTGAAATTGTAACACTCCTCTTCCACAAGTGCTCCAAGCTCCCTTCTCTTGCTGTAGTTTTTTGTGGTTGTTGTTGTTGTTGTTTTTGGTTTTTTTTGGTTTTGGTTTTTTGAGACAGGGTTTCTCTGTGTAGCTTTGCGCCTTTCCTGGAACTCACTCTGTAGACCAGGCTGGCCTCGAACTCACAGAGATCCACCTGCCTCTGCCTCCTGAGTGCTGGGATTAAAGTAGTGCACCACCACCGCCCGGCCTGCTGTGTTTTCTTATCTTGCTGTGTCTTAGTTAATTTCCAGTTGCTGTGACAAAACACCATGACCAAGGCAACACATACAAGAAAGTGTTTAATGGGGCTCCTGGATTTAGAGGGTTAGGGCTCATGACGACAGAGCAAAGCCATGGTGGCAGGGACAGCTGAGAGCTCACATCTGGATCTGCAAGTAAGAGACAGAGGCACTGGGAAGGGCTTCAGTCTTTTGATAACTTAAGACCCAGCTCCCAGTGACACACCTCCTCCCACAAGGCCACACCTCCTAATCCTTCCCAAACAATTCCACCAACTGGGGACCAAGGATCCACATGTATGAGCCTTTGGAGGCCATTCTCCTTCAAGCCACCACAGTGAGTTACCGTCATCAGAAGAACAGGGACTTAGTCACCTCTGTATTGTCACTGTATACAGCTCCTAGGAGATGCTCAGCAAATAGTCATTATCATTACTGTTTACAGGGCTGAGACTTGGCGGTGGCAGCCGAGTCCTTCCCCGGGTGGTGATGTGGGATTTGGCACAGGGAAAAGCGGTTTCTAGCTTCCCCAAAGTGCAGGTCCTCAACTAAAGTGTTTTAGCCCTCAACACATATCCTAAGGAATATTTTTTGAGCCCTACTGTGAGGAACTCATGATTTTATCTTTGTGGCCACCCAGGCAGAGATAAAGGGGGGCAGCCTAGTGGTCAGGACACTGGTTCAGAGGTTTGAACTTGCTGAGAACACTGTCGTGCTGGCTCTGGAGCAGACTCCCTTTTCCATTGGCTTGTGGGGTAGAATGAGGCTCTGTTCGTGTCCAATAGGGATGGCTGGCGGGAGTTTGTTAAATATTTAACTGTCTCCTTGGTGCCAAGATCCTCTTGTGTATTAACTCATTTACTCCGGAAACTGTCCCGTGATATGGATCCTGTCATTCATCTGCTACAGATGTGGAAACTGAGGCACAGTGAAGCTTTCTGTAAGCCCGCCCTCTAATAAATACCAGGGCCGGATTCCAAAGCCACAACGTATCCTCTTCCCATTGAAGCTTTTGTCTCTGGTACTGTTGACTTCTTCTAGGTCCCAGTTCCAATGTTGGCCATGAATTGTCTGCAGACATCTATATGGCAGTCATTGAGGGAGACCTGGTCGTGTGCTGGTTTTACAGATGGGGAAACTGAGTCTCAGAAAGCTTCCATGTCTGGGATATAGCTCCACAGCAAAAGCTACCCATGCCACAGACATGCTGCCCTGGCGTAACTCATGTGGTGGGGGGTCTCCCAGGAGGGTAGTGCTGTGGTACCTGGGGGCTAGTGCTTGATCGCCCAGACTCTGTCTCCGTTTGCTTCCAGGTGTTCACAGGTGCCTACCTAGCAGTTGTCGACTTCGTGAACTTTATGTCCATCCTCTTCCCAGTCTGTGGCTCCAAATCCAAGTCGAAGTCTGGTGAGTGTGTGTACGCCGTCATCCCTTCCGCCTTCCGCCTCCATTCTTCCGTCCTTCCGTATGCTTGGTGCCAGTTCCTTACCACACCCAGAGCCAGACGAAGGAATGAGATCCCTGACCTCAGCCGCATGAGAAAGATGGGGCCCTAAGCAGTTACAGGGAGGGATGAGAGTCGGAGCTAGGAAAGCGTGTGGCAGCATGTGACGACACCATGACTAGTGGGTGTCACAGGCAAGCAGACCAGCAGGGGCCAAGGCCAGAAGCAGGGATGTAGATGGCTTCAGGAGACAGTATGCAAGTCTGGCTCACCAAACCAAGCCACACAGCTTCTGGAAATGGATGGCAGAAGCAGGCATGCATCACCTCTGCAAGAGCAGGGCTGGAGGGACCGAGATGAGGTGAATAGCCCTGAGTACGTAGGACTGGGCGTTCCTGTGAAGAGAGCAGTCAGTGTTCTTAGACTCTTGTCCAAAAGCAGGATGGTCACATCGGTGGGTAACCCAGTCCACGTAGCTCAGAGGAAAATTATTCTTTTTTGTTTTGTTTTGTTTTTTGAGACAGATTTCTCTGTGTAGCTTTGTGCCTTTCCTGGATCTCGCTCTGTAGACCAGTCTGGCCTCGAACTCACAAAGATCCACCTAGCTCTGCCTCCCGAGTGCTAGGATTAAAGGCGTGTGCCACCACCGCCCAGAGAAAATTATTCTTTAAAATGCTCCGAAGAGCGTGTGTCCCGTGTTCCAAGGAAATCTACAAAGATGTCCTCTCTCACTGCTGTTTCTCCTGCTCACAGAGTGGGTGGCTTGACACACAGTCACTTATCTGTGCCAGTGACAGAAATGGTTGGAACATGGTCATTGGGGATGGGAGTCTAGAAGAGGGGTTAATGTCCACCTAGATACTAGCATTAAAAGATTCCTTCCAAGGAAGACAGGCAGCAGCCACTGTTGGGGGAGGCAGTTTCTGGAAGAGGAACTTGACCCCAGGGCTTTGAAGGGGGTCATGATCGGCCATAGCAAGACATGCAGCAGAGGCTAGAGTCTACACCAGCCTCCCCCTCACCGGCCGTCTGGTGAATTCTGTCATCCAGGAGCATCATGGGAGGTCTGGTGTTTCCCGCAGGTGGGAGCTGCAGGGAGAGGAAGGGCAGAAGGCACCTGAGAGCCAGTGTGTTTGCCCTGGCTCTGCCGCTGTGCCTGGGTCCCGGCTGGGCGGTCTGGGCTGCTGTCCCCAAGGCTTCAGCCCCAGTCCGAGGGCCACAGCGGAGGCTGCTGGGAAGCCTGCTGCAGGTAAGGCTGAAAGTACAAAGATGTGCGGTGGTACAGGTCACTTCCCCCCTTGTGCCCTTGGAGAGGGTGAGGGTTCTTGCCACTGGAAGGAGGGGCCTTCTAAAAGCAGAAGGGATTGTATTGGGTTTGTTGCTCTTTGGGACATATGCACAGTCTCTACACATCCGTTCTTGCAGGAAAACCCGGAAGTCTTCGGCTACCTGCTGGGAGGCATCGCTGCCTTTGGCTCCTGGGCATCCCGGATCCCTCCGTTCTCCAATATCGTGAGCCTGGGTGGGGCTGGGGCTATGGGTCGTGTGACCAGTCTTGGGGCATCGGGAGATCCTGGGGGTGTGATGTCCCTGTGTGGAGCACACATGTGCTTACATTTTTCTGAGGAGCCAGTATATGACAGCAGTGTGGGTTGTGTGTGTATGCATGCATGCATGCATGCATGCATAGCATGCGTCCGGGTGTGTAGCTGTGTGTGTCTAAAGGGCCATGGCTGAGCAGTGGAGTCCTGAGACGTACAGGAACCTTCCAGGAAGTCTGAGGCTCTTCTCTCTACTTCCTGTAGCCAAGGAAAAGTAGAGCAGGAAAAGGTCACATGGATGGGACAAATTAGAGTCTCACAAGAGAACAAGAAAGGCACAGAAGTCCAACACAGTTAGCTACCCACGGTCTTATTGGCAAATATTTCCAAACATCTGGGCTGTGATCCCAGGTCTGTTGAGGCCAAATGGGGCTTATCCTTGGGGAGCTCTCAGTCCTGTGGAAGACTCAGATGGCGCCGTGAGGGGTTTCCCTGCTCTCCCAATGGTGGAAACAAGTGTTTGGCTTGGGAAGCAGGAGAGACGGCCCCTGTGCCGTCAGGGAGTGAGAGTAGACACCATGACGGTATCGGGCTGCAGGGGGTCTCTCATAGTGGCTCACAAGGGCAAAGGGGACCAGTGGAGACAGAAGCCGAGGAAGGGTTGTCTGTACACGGGAGAGGGCATGGAAAAGCCACCATCCAGGACAGTGCCTGAGTGAGCTCCGGGGCTGGTGTAGAAACTGCCTGGCCAGGTTTTCTCTGGAGAAGACTCTGCTGCGGTGCCCCTGCCTCAGTGGCAGGCCCTCGCCAGCCCTGACACCCGAAAGTGGAAAGGGTCTGTCATTTAGTCTGAGACAGTCACTTTCCCAGGAGCGCCACACTTCAGTAGCAGATCCAGAAGGACAGGACGTGGGAGGCAGGTGGCTTGTGACTGTGCGTACAGAGCCCCGCTGTGCTTCGAGGCCTGGGCCTCCAAGTCCTGGAGTCCTGTCTCCAGAGATTCCCAGGCTGGCTGCAGCAGCCTGTGGAGGAGTCTCCAGGAATGGGGTGGGGCATCACATGGCGGGGAGACCTTCCAGGGAACAAGGGCTGTATCTAGACTACCTGTTCTAGTTCCCTAGGACCTGCAGCGGGGTGGTCGGGCTGGGGAACTCACAGGCCCTTAATGGCTCTGGGAAACTTCCAGGGTTGTGGGAAGGAACCATGGGAAGGGCATCATTACCCTCAGGCTGTGGGGCCAGGGACCACACCCACCCTCACCTCCAGGTACCCCACAGTTAGGTGCTTGACTGGGTCTCTCTTCTCACTGGGTTTCTGCAGACGGTTGCCAGAAGAGAGCCTGGGGATAAACCTAACAGGGATATGTGGCATTCCTGGCTGGTTTTTGTTTGTTTGTGCAGTGCTGAGCTTTTAACCCAGGGCCACACACGTACTCGGCAATCAACGCTACCGCCGAGCTACATCCCAGCCCATCTGAGCATTCTTGGGGGATTTAAAGCAAAAAACGAAAGAAAAATCAGCCAAAATACACTTTTCTCCTGAACTTGGTTCCATTCCTTAGCTAACACCTAGATATTTCTAAATACCATCACCTAACAAGCAAACCAGATTATACACATTTCATACTGGCATATGTGGAAACTTAAATATGTACTGTGCCGTTTAGTATGTAGTCTTGTGTATGCATGTATAAGTGTATATATAAAGTGACTTTTTTGAATATTTATTTATTAGGGGGGTTGGAGATCTGGCACATGGCACATGGCTAGGGTGTTATGACCAGGGGACAACTTGCAGGAGTCGCTTCCTCATACAGTGTGGGTGCCAGGATCCAACCTAAGTCATCAACAGCGGGTGTCTTTACCTGCTGAGCCACTGGCTGTAAAGTGACTTTGTGCCTACGGAGACTCCTTACATGAAACATCGCACCTGTTCCTTTTTTGTGAGCCAATATCTCTGCTGTTCATTCTCTCACAACGTCCCGTTGGCTTCACAACGTCCAGAAGGTCGCCTCTCAGTCCCTTGATCTCCCTGTGTGGTGAGGTTCCGCAGCGGGAAAGCTGGGCAGTGGCTCTTTACAACTCAGTCTCCCTCATTGTCCCCAGCTGGCATTCCCAAGTCGCTACCCACTCACTGGTCTGTCCCCCAGGAGTCCTCTGATATGTGAAGTCTCGCATTCCTCCACGACAGAGGAATGTGCCAGGCGTGACAGGGTCCAGAAAAGAACCAGAGTCCCATAGGGTGGACACAGTAAGGAAAGGTGTCCGGTGTTAAGGTTAAGCCAGACTCTGAGGAATGAGTAGGGTTTGCCAGGCAAGGGTAGCAACATGAACAATAGCTAGATGCCTAGCAGGCCGACCGCCCTTTGTGAGTGGCCTCTGGTAGAGGGCTATGCCATAGGCCACCGAGAGCTGGGGTCTTAGGATCCAGTGTCCACCTGCCCAGCCCCTCCTCTCTCTTTGCACAGTGCCGGGGGAAGTCATTCTCCTACATCCACCTGTGGGCTCGGTTCCTGTCGGCTCTGGCTGGCCTCCTCTACGCCTCGGCCATCGTGGCCCATGACCGGCAGCCTGAGTACCTCCTCCAGGCCACACCCTGGTTCCTGATTTCACTGGGCCGAGCTGCGCTGGACCTCGCTGTATCCGCCCAGGCCCAGAGACTGTGCAGTCTGGATTGCCTGCAGCCAATGGCCTTGTCCTACCTCCTGCCTGCCCTGGCCTCTTTTGGTCTTGCTAGGTAGCATGTGGTCCAGCAGCCCAGTGATTTGAAGCCTGGGACAGGCAGGTACCAGCTCAGTGATCTGCGGTTCACGGGCTATCCCAGTTCAAAGACAATTCTCTTGCCCAGAGCAAGGGAAGTGGGAAGGCTCTGAGCCTTGAGGGTCGAAGGCCCCGGCTCCAGGGGCTCCAGGCTCGATTCTGCTTCCTACCAGTCTCTCCGAGGATCCCGCCTTTCTGAGAGGGCTTTGCAGGCGGGCTGGCCTTCCAATCAGGCTCCTTCTGCTCTATCCTCTTCAGCTGGTGCAGAAATCAAGGGTGACCAGTGCCGCCTCCAGTCAGGGGCTGCTGAGCCCGCTCCTGGGGCCCCAGGGGCGCTTCCTGATGTACCGTCACCCGGGTGTCCTTGCGTGAGTGTTTCAAGGGCAAAGGGAGCTAAGCTGGTGGCTGGAGGAGGCTGGTGGCGGTGGTGACGGCCTCCGAATGTGACCCTGCTGTGGTGGTGGTGGTGGTGGGAGTGTAAATCACCCAGAAGTCCAAGACCAAAGCGGGCCCACTCTTAAGGCTCTGCCCGAGAAGCTGCCCTCATCCCTTCTGATTACCTGTGACCTCTAGAATTCTCTAGCTACCGCTTTATATGGTTTTTCCTTTATGAGGCAAGTTCTTGGAAGGTAGCTAGGGTTAGCCTTGAATCCAGCCAGATCCTCCCGCCTCAGCCTTGGAAGCGTGTCTTCAATGGCCTGCCTTCTTTGGTAGATCTCTGCACGTCTTCCCTTCTAAGGACACCAGGCATTGTGTGTAGGCCCATTTTGGGTCTCCTTTCAAATAAGCCTGTTTTTTCATGTGGACCACATGTTTTCCCCACTACGTGTGCGATCACTGTGAGGCATGCCCCGAGGAAAGACGGTTTTCGAATGTCTCTGCCTCCTGAGCATTTAGCAGGGGACAGAAGGACAGAGAAAAATTGATCAGGCCCAGGCTTCAAGATGTGCTCTGTCCGCCTGGGACAGGATCATTACGGGAAGGGACCAGGGCCGGCTGCTGGGGCGGAAGGGTGTGAAGAGCACTACCTAGAGGCTGAAATTCTCCACTTCCGTTTACCTTAACTTCCGCGTCTCAGATCATCTTTCTGTCCTGTGTGATCAAGAGCAAGGTGAGCCGAGCCTTCGGATTTGCTGCTGAAGTCAGAGAGGGCCCCGACACGCAAGCCCTTTTGACCTGCGCAGAGAGAGAAGAAGAAAGTCAGGAGGCCGGGACTGAAGACAAGGTCCTTCTGGGTAGAAAATGTCTGGTTTGCTGGCTGGGTGCACAGAGGTGGGAAGTACTGGGTACAGTGACTTCTTTCCAGGCTTGGTCTCTTAAAGAAACTGCTTTCACACCGGGCGGTGGTGGCACACGCCTTTAATCCCAGCATTCGGGAGACAGAGGCAGGCAGATCTCTGTGAGTTCGAGGCCAGCCTGGTCTACAGAGTGAGTTCCAGGAAAGGCGCAAAGCTACACAGAGAAACCCTGCCTCAAAAAAACAAAAACAAAAAAAAACAAAAAAAAAAAAACAAAAAAAAAAAAAAAGAAAGAAAAAGAAAAAGAAACTGCTTTTAATGTCCAAAGCTCTCATGATCCTGAATGTAATGGGATCCTCCATTTTCCGGGTTCCAAGAACTCTTATTTATTTTTGTTGTTGTTGTTTTTGTTATTCCAGGCATTCTTGTTGCTGTGCAGTTGGATAGTCAAATAGTCTCTCGTGTTACCCAACTAATTCACTTACAGACACACACACTCACATACTGCCTAAGTTAGTGTCCTAGTTTTCGAACAGCGTGGGCTTTTCCACGCTTACTTCATCAATTTGCTTCCCCTTTTCCCGTGCGTCTTTATGTCGTTGCCTCCTCCTGACAATCCCAGAGCACGCTCAATGCTCGTCCCCGCCTTTGCACATCTGTGTGACGCTGTTTCTGGAAAACTGTCCCAGGTCACAAGGACCCATTTGGGCTTGAGGCCGCTGCAGTTTAACTCTCCCGGCTTGGAGGCTGGGCTTGCTAATGCTCGTCTGGGCAAGTTGCTTGTGATGATGTCCAACATTTACAGCTGTAAGTCACCACTAGTGAGAGGCGATACGTCTGGGGCACGTGTTTGTCTTATTAGTTTTGCAGGGCTGGGGATGGACCGGGGCCTTCTGCCCACCAGACAACACCATCTCTGCACTGTTCCCCCAGCCTCCTGCCTCTTTTTATTTGATCTAGACTGTTGATGTCCATGAGTAACCGGAATGGACCCTCCCTGAGGCAGTTTGTCCTCATCAAAAAGCTGACTTTCGCCGGGCGGTGGTGGAGCACGCCTTTAATCCCAGCACTCGGGAGGCAGAGCCAGGCGGATCTCTGTGAGTTCGAGGCCAGCCTGGACTACCAAGTGAGTCCCAGGAAAGGCGCAAAGCTACACAGAGAAACCCTGTCTCGAAAAACCAAAAAAAAAAAAAAAAAAAAAAAAAAAGCTAGGGTCCCTTTTACAGAGCACAGATGTGAAGGAGACTGGGATTCCTTTACTAAAAGGACTGGGAAATGGGAAAAGAAAGGGTGAGTAAAAAAAATAAAAAGTAAAACTGCTCCACAAAACATTCTAGGCTCAACAGGGTAGCCTGAGCTGGCAAAGTGGAAGGGACTGGTGTGTATATAACAAAAAGGAGGTGGGCCGTTTAGGCTCTTGGATCTGAGTTTGCAGGAAGGCCCCAGGGGCATTTATTTCCTTCACTCTAGCAACCGTAGTAAAAAGTGTCTCACCAGGGAGCTCACAGTACAGAGGTCTATGTGACTCTGGACAGACAGGGAGAAGCCTTTGGGTGTCTGCCACGGTCCTTGTAGGTGTGTGCAATATTTTGACACTGTCATCCATAAAGTTCACGCTTGAGAATCACACAGTTGATACCAAAAAAAGCAAAAATAAACCTAACCATGTTTTGAGTAAGGTCGTGATCTTGGGTTGGGCTCTGTTCATTCATGGTTGTCGTGTGGCTGGCGAGCTGTGGATTGAACACACTTGGTAATAGTCAAAGTTCTCACCTCGTGGTCCCTGGACCGGGTGTCCCTACTCTAAAGCCAAGGTGGCCTCCAGCAAGCTTTCCTAAGGTCCCATCAAGTCTGAGTCACTCTTTGGCTCAGACTGTCCTCACTGCCTGCTGTGGTGGCCCCCAGATTCTGTGCACACAAAGATATCTGGGAAACTGCTTTTCCTGAGGCAGGGTCTCACTGTGTATCCCCGGCTGGCCTCAGAACTCACAGATGTGGATCAGGCTGGCCTCGAACTCACAGAGATCCACCCGCCTCAGGCTCAAAGGCGTGCACCACCACGTCCGTCTAAAGGGCTCTTTTGAATAAAATGAGACCTTCCTTTCAGAAAGTGCCCCCCGGCTTTACAATCTCTCCTTGTCACCTCTCTGTTTCTGTTTCAAAGAACCCCGACTGGGTGCCTCTCACCAGCCTGTCACACGGCAAGCCTCTGAGGACAATGACAGCCATCAGCCGCTACATGGAGCTGACCATTGAACCTGTGCAGCAGGTGAGTGAGATGAAAGCAGCCCTGGAAGGCTTCCTGGAAGAGGTGGTACTTCAGCTGCTGGGGTCCGTTCAGAGTTCTCCAGAGTTGCGGTGGAGGGGAGCCCGTGGGAGGAGAAGTCCTTTGCCCTCTGCTCTCTTAGGGCCCATGGCTGGGGACTGATGAAAGAGAAAGAAACCGTGTAGTTACCTCTACAAGGGTGTTCACAGAGAAAAATGTGGTCCAAGAAAGTCTCCAGATGGTTGAGGCTTCTGACCCATCTCAGGCTCAGGAGAAAGGCCTAGAGCTTGTGGGGTCAGGAGGCGAATTAGGAAAGGAGAGGGGTGGGGAAGTGTGGCTTCTTAGGTGGGAAAAGCCTCCGGTGACAGACAACAGCTGTGTCTGGACGTGGCTTATCTGGTAGGAAAAAATGGGTTTCCTTTACAAATGTGAATTACTATACAGAAAGGAAAATGTGTACAGTTGGCCTCTTTCTAAGATTTTAGTTTTTATTCATTTAAATGTTTTTTCATTGTATCTGTTCGTCATATGTGGTTCCTTGTTACCTGAAGATATTTTCATACCAGTGTAACCTGTATGTATGCTTATGAATGCTGTGTGTCTACTCTGTGTTCCCCACCCGATGTATTAGTACTTGATGCACTGCTCAGACAAAATAAACAACTTCAGGGAGACGGGCTTATTTGGATCACAGTTCGAGGGTACAGTCCATCATGGTGGGGAGCCTGAGGCAACTGGTCACATAGTATCCACAGGCAGGAAGCAGGGAAAGATGGGTGTTTATGCACAGCTTTAGGACCCGGCCCCGGGAATAGTGCAGTCCACTGTTAGGATGGGTCTTCCCACTAAACTGATCTGCTCTTCACGGGCTTACCGAGAGGCTGGTCTCCTAGGTGACTCTAGGTCCTGTCAAGGTGACAGTCAGTGTTGGCCATCACACCACCCCCTGCTTCCTGGCTCTTTTCTCCCTGCCTCCTTTCCGCTCTCCCTTCCCTTTAGTTCACATGGTTTTCTCTGACAGTGTCTTAGTCAGGGTTTCTATGCTGTGAAGAGACACCATGCCCTCGGCAACTCTTATAAAGGAAAAACATTTCATTGGGGTGGCTTACAGATTCCAGGTTCAGTCCATTATCATCATGGTGGGACATGGTGGCAGGCAGACACGGTGCTGGAGAAGGAGCTGAGAGGTCTACATCTTGGTCCCCCAGGAAGCAGGAGTCTCTGTCCTACTGGCCAGACTTGAGTTTATACGACCTCAAAGCCCACCTCCCACAGTGGCACACGTCCTCCAACAAGGTCCCACCTACTCCACAAGACCACACTTCCTAACAGTGCCTCTCCCTATGGGCCAAGCATTCAAACAAATGAATTTATGGGGGCCGTACATATCCAAACCACCACAAACAGTTTTACTTCTGTGCTCACGTCATAGACACTGTGTGTGTCTGGTATAAAATCAAGGGACCACAGGTAATAACTTACCTTCCTGAGACTGATCAGATTCTCTTAATGTGACTATCTGGAGTTGGATCTACTTTCCCGCAAATGGCCTGGCGGTGTTTTTCTTTAAGTCCATTCCATTGTGTGTGAGCTACATTGTCTGTTTATTCTTCGGTTGCTGGACACCTGGGTTGGTTCCATAGCTACTGCACATAGTGTCGCAGTGAGCACTGACGTGTGGGTGTCTCTGTGACGCATTGACTAGGAGACGTCCTTCAGGTTCATACCCAGGAGTGCTAGCTGGGTTATGTGCTAGATATATTTTTAGCTTTGTGAGACTCCCCCATACTGACTTCCCGATGGCTAGATTAGTTTATATTGCCACCAGGAAATGTGTAAGGATCCCCTTATGTCTGTGTTTTTATCAACATTTTTTTATTTTAATTTTAATTATTTATTTATTTATTTGTTTATTTATTTTTTTGGTTTTTCGAGACAGGGTTTCTCTGGGTAGCTTTGCGCCTTTCCTGGAACTCATTTGGTAGCCCAGGCTGGCCTCGAACTCACAGAGATCCGCCTGCCTCTGCCTCCCGAGTGCTGGGATTAAAGGCGTGCGCCACCACCGCCCGGCTATTTTTATTTTTTAAGATTTATTATGTATACAGTGTTCTGCCCGCGTGTATGCCTGCAGGCCAGAAGAGGGCACCAGATCTCATTACAGATGGTTGTGAGCCACCATGCAGTTGCTTAGAATTGAACTCAGGTCCTCCAGAAGAGCAGCCAGTGCTCTTAACCGCTGAGCCATCTCTCCAGCCCCCTTTATCGGCATTTTTTGTCTTCTTTTTCATTCTCTCTCTGTCTCTGTCTCTCTCTGTCTCTGTCTCTGTGTGTGTATGTATGTGTGTGTGTGTATGTGTAGGCCAGAGAGGGTGTTGGAGCTAGAGTTACAGGCAGTTGTGAGCCATGTGATGTGGGTCTTGGATCTGAACTCGGGTCCTCTAGAAGAGCAACACGTGCTCCCAGCCACTGAGCCATCTCCTCAGACCTGCTGTTTGCTTTCTTGATGAGTGCCATTCTGACTGGGGTGAGAGAGAATTTCCACTAGTTTCTAATTAAGATTTCTCTGATAGGTAGTGAGGTTGAACGCTTTTTGTATGTTTATTGATCTCTTATATTTCATCTTTTGTGGACTGTACATTTCATTAGACCATTTATTGATTAAGTTGATTGGTTTCTTATGGTTCAGTATTTTTCAGTCCTTTGTATATTCTAGATGTTAATGTCCGATGGATAGATTGTTAATATTATTATCATATAGTCCGGAAAGTAATGTCAGCTAGCAAAGATTTTTCTCTTCAGTAGGCTCTCTTTATTTGATTAGCTATTTCCACTGCAGTTCACAAGCTTTTTAATTTCACGAGGTTTCATTTATCAACTCCTGAGCCACTGGAGTCCTGTTCAGAAAATTCATGCCTATGCATGTATCTTAAAGTATTTTATCCCTTTTCATCTAATCTTAAAGTATTTTATCCCTTTTCATCTAATAATTTCAGAGTTCTAGGTCTTACTTTGAGGGCTTTGGTTCATTTAGGGCTGCTGTTCTTCATCTTGCAATTTTCTTTTCCTGTTTGGTTTTTTTTTTCTCCCTCCCCCCTCCCCTTGAAATGGGTTCTTAGCTTACTATGTAGCTCTAGCTGGCCTGAAACTTGCTACATAGACCAGACTGACCTTGAACTCACAGGGACCTTCCAAACCCAGCACCATTCTACATAAGGGACTTGGTGCACCCTTGAGTAACACTGGGCATGGTGGTCGTGGAAGGCGTCCCCATTCTGAGGGATGACTGCTTTTTAGGCAGTTAAGATATGGCAAAGAGTTTCTCCTGGTTTTTACTTGTCTTTAACTTAAAATATGTATGCCAAAGAGATGTTTTGGTCCCTCCAGAATGCAGTGCGTGTGAAAGATGGAGAGGAGACAGGGGCCAGATCACCAGGTGTGGTATCCAGCTGTCAGTCCAGTATCTACCTGGGTCTAAGTTTGGGTCTAAGTTCAAGGTCACCTGTGCATGTTTGAACTATCATTAGGTGGCAGATAGGCAGGAAGAAGTGACTAGAAGTTGGCGGTTAGCAATGGTCATAGGCGGTTAGCACTGTGAGTCTTGAGAAGAGGAGGTGAGACTTTCGCTAAGGCTGGAGTAGACGGGAAAGCAGAGTTAGAAGTGGAGTTGGGGAAGGGGCTGCAGGACTCCGGCCTATCTTCTGGGTCTTCAAGAGGGAGAGGGCTGGGAAAGAGATGACAGGAAGTTTACCCGCTCAGCCCACTACTGTCAGTTTCCAGGCCAGCTCACCAATGACTTGCAAGTTGCTGAATCCTCATCATTTCTCTCTGAGACTCACTTGGCCTCTGGTGCTGGCTCTCCGGTCCCAACACTGTTTTCTGCCACCTTCTTGCTCACTCATGGTTAGCTTGCCCTTAGGGTGGGATTATCCCAACCCTGCTGGAGAGTGCTCCCTCCTCTTAGTGTGCTCCTACAGACCCTAGCTCCACTGCCCACTCCTAACTCATGCTGACTCCCAGAATGCATCTGTTCCTCTCCCCTTACTTCCGGTCCCAGATGCCCAGGTGCCTGTTCACAGCACCACGCGGCATCATGTTCTTACTACATCCACGTGGAGCTCAGGCTTTCCCTGCCCAAATGGGCTCCTTCTGCATCACAGGAAGTGGTGTCCCCATCTATGCCGATTCCCAGATTCTCCTCTCTTCCCCTTGCTCCATCCCCTTCCCACCCAGTTCATTTGCTCGTTCTATAAATGCTTCTTTTAAAATAGCTAATGAAACCTATAGCCCTGCACTGGAGAGGTGAGGCAGAAGATTGCTCCAAGTTCAGAGTCAACCTGGGCTACAACAGTGAGCTCAACACCTGAGGTATAATGAAACCCTGCAACAAACAAAACAAAATAATGTCTGGGCTCTATATCGAAACCCAGGCTGCACACAGACACTGTCTCAAAAAAAAGGGGGTGGGGGGCTCTTAAGGCCACACATAGATACTGTCTCAAAAAAAGGGGGTGGGGGTGGGAGTTCTTGAGGCAAACAGTTGTCCACTGACTCCTCTCTACTGCCACTCCTGTCCCATCCTGCCATCTACACCAGCAACCATAAGGGTTGTGATTGGTTTGCTTGGGTTTTTGCTGTTGTTGTTGTTTTGTTTTGTTTTAGTTTGGTTTGGTTGTTGTTGTTTGTTTATTTGAGACAGCTCTGTAGGGGAAGCTGTCCTGAAACTCAGCTCCTCCTACCTCAGACACTGGGGTTATAGATGTGTACCAACAGACCAGGCAGGAAAGCTCTTTACAGATATAACTTACATCTTTGAAATTTTATTCATTATTTTATGTGTGTGTGTGTGTGTGTGTGTGTGTGTGTGTGTGTGCATCTGAGGTATGTATATGCACCACATGTGTGCAGGAGCCCATGAGGTCAGAAGAGGGTGTCAGATCCCCTTGGAGCTGGAGTTATGGGGCAGTGGTGAGCCACCATGCAGGTGCTGGGATCTGAACCTGCGTCCCCTGCAAAAGCAAAAAGTGCCCTTAACTACTGAGCCATCTCTCCAGCCCCCATAACTTACATCTTAACCTGTCTTTGTTTAAAACACTTCTCTGGCTTTCTCTTTCACACAAAATAAAATCTAAACGCCTTCCAGGGACTCCAGGCCTCCCAGGTCCTGGCCCGTTCCTTCCACTCAGAACCCGCTCAGTGCTCCCTGCCCTCCAGCCCGCTTCCCTCCTCTCCCGCTGTGCAGGCCTCTCTACTCCTCTGCTTCTCCCTCAGACTGCAACCTACGTGTCATCCCCAGGCCTCCCCAACCCCCAGGGAGAAGTCACCCCACTGCTCTGTCCTCTTCCATGATTCTCTTCACTCTGGGGTTTCTCAGCAAAGCCCTGGTCACTGTTTTCCTTTTCTGCCCTGGCCCTCTCTCGCCTGGCTTTCTCCTGTAAGAGCCTATAACGTGCAGGTCATGGGCCCACAGTACAGGTGCATTTTGACCATGTAGCTCAGTGGTGTGGCCCCTGTGCCACTATGTGGTGGACACGGGTGCTCAGAGGACTTGGCACCTGACAGCTAGGCTTGACCCTTTGCCGGGTTCCTGGTTGGTGACTCCTTCTGCTTGTGATGAAGTTCAGAGAGAATCAACGCACCAGTGTACAGTGAGGAGCCCACTTCAGCCATGAAAGCATTCTTCTGACCAGGGGGAAGCAGAGGGGTGGGAGGGAAGGAGGGAGGGGCCCTCGGGAGCGATGATTTTTGAATCACAGCACTAAGAAAAAAAAAAAAATGTCCGAAGCCCCTCTGGGGTGGGATCTGGGCTGTGACTCGCTTCTGGAATGCTTGCTTAGCATGCAAGCCCTGGGTTCCATCGCCAGCACTACAGAAAAGAAAAGAGTGTGGAAGTGTGTTCACCTTCAGCCACTTCATGCCTCAGGGTCGTATGGTCGACTCTAGGGAACTGCCCTCCCCACGACCCGTGTCCGCAACCCCTACCCACGCACGAGGGGCGTGCGACTCCCTCCTTCTCCCCCGACCACGCCCAAACACCAGGGCCGTTCACCCAGCCTCTTCCACCTGTGTCCACTAGAGGGCGAGAAGGGCCGAGGCCATGTGGACCAGCAGCTCCACCCTCAATGGCAGGTTTGAAAGGTTTGAAATCCCTTGTTCATCTATTGATTGGGGTGTATCATCTGCCCCGGGAAATTTTAGGATTTGTTCTGTTGCCTAGGAGCCACCTGCTTCCCCGCTCCACCCACGGGTTTCTATTTCAGCTCCCTCCTCCTGGGGGCAGCAGGGTGGTACCTTACTCGTGTTCCAGGGCTGCCTCCGGAACACCACCTTTGCCCCCTGGGGGACTTCTCCACCTGTCCCACTGACGCACGTGGAATGCCGTACGCCGACCGCCTAGGACTGAGCCCTCATTATCGGGGCCAGAGCCTGTACATCGGGTCCCTTTGTTGTCGCTGAGACCACCAACCTCGTTGATTTGGCTGCGAAACCGAGACCCAAAGGGGAGACATTGCCTTTGGCGGCGACGCAGTCAGTTAGCAGAAGATGATCTTTGTCATTGCGGTTGTCATCGTCGGGCACACGGCATAGAGGAATCACTTCTGTCCTTTCCACCATGTGGCTTCTGGGGGATCCAACTCAGGTCACCAGGCTTAACGACCCGTTAAGTCGTGTTGCCAGACCCCATGTGCAGCCCAGGCTGGCCTTGAACTCACAATCCTCCTGGCAGCTCCTCTGCAGTACATCCCACCAACTTTGCCATCACAACCCGATCCTATTTATTATTGTTGTTGCTGTTATTCAAAGGGAGACTCTCTTGTAAGCCAGGCTGCCCTGGAACTCACTATGTAGACGAGGATGACCTGGAACTCCTGATCCTCCTGCCTCTGCCTCCCTAGTGCTGGCATTGAGGGTATCCTCCACACCCTGGCTGAAGCCCAGAACGCTGCATGGTTCTGAAAGTCCAGCAGATGGAGCTTTTCTGATCGCTAGGGAGACTCTCTAGAGTTGCTGTGCTCTGTGTGGGGATAGATGGATGGGCTAGGGAGGCTGCAGATAGATGACGGGTAGATCCCAGTCCACAGACCTTCCTCCGGTGTCTCCCAATCCTCCCGCCATCCCTTCACATGCTGCTCTGGTGTGAGTCGGTAAATCCTCAGTGCGATGTGTTGCAGCTGTCCAGGTTACAAATGGACACCCCCTTTCACCCAGAAATTCCTAGAGATTCTCTGAGTACCCAGAAGTCCGAGATGTCTGGCTGGGTTTGTTATGTTTTTCTGTTGCTTCGAGAAAGCACCACGACCAAGGCCGCTGATAGGATGAAGGGTGTGTTTACGCTTGCAGTTCCAGAGAGTGAGAGTCCGTATCGGAGAGGGCAGCAGGCAGCAGACATGGTAGCTGGAGCTGGCCCCTGGAAACGGAGAGCTCACACCCGGAACTGCAGACACCAAGGAGAGAGAACCAACTGTCAATGGCACGAATCTTAACGTACCCAAGCTCCCCGCCACGGATGTACTGCCTCCAACGACGCCACACCTCCTAGACTGCCCAGTGTCACCAACGAGGGACCTAATATTCAAAAGCCTGAGACTCCGAGGGACATCTCATGCAAACCACTGCAGTGGTGGGACTTACTGGAGTCCGCACAGACCGGAAAAGCAAGAGATTTCAAAACCCTGAGTACCCATCAGTGAGGGGTTGGTTAAATGGACTCCTAACGTCTGTAATGTCACTCCTAACAAACCCCCATAGCTTGTCATATAGAACTATATCCGAGGCATATCATTAAGTGAACGTAAAATGTGTAAGAGACTGTGGAGTGCGCTACTGTTTGTGGAATTCAGGAACACTGCACCATACACATGCGTGCCTTTGGAATACTAAAGTGCGTGCATGCTTTGAGTGCTAAAAAGGGAATTAAATCAAGTGTCCCTGCTCACCGTTTTCTTCGCTCCTTGCAGGCAGGCTGTAGTGCCACCAGGTTACCCGGTGACGGACAGACAAGCGCCGGAGATCCCTCCTTTCAGGAGCCTCCCTCATACCCCCCCATCCAGGTCATCCAGGCCAGGGTGTCTTCCAGCAGCTCCTCCGAGGTCTCCTCCATCAACTCCGACCTGGAGGTACAGGGCCTGCCCAGGGAGTGGGGGTGGGGGTGTGCACGGGTGTGTCACCTACCAACACTTGCTGGGGCCCTCTTGAGATTGACCTGCTTTCTAACGCTGCCTCATTAACCTCAAAACCGCTAATCATGAGTGAAGTGCCACACGGCTCCCACGGTCTATGGAGACGCTTCTCAAAACTAGGACAGGACTCCAGCAATTGCATGGTTGGGCTGGTCAAGTGAATCCTGGGCGCTGGGGTCCAGTTCGCATAGACTACTTAGGTATTCGGGTCCTTCCTACAGAAAAAAAAAAAAGCAAGAATAATAAATCTCTTAAAAGCCTGTGTAGTGGTTTAGGATTGATGGCTTAGGCTGTAACCCCAGCGCGCAGGCGGCTGAGGCATGAGGATCATGAGTTCGAAGCCAGCCTGGGCTATATAAGAACCTGTTAGAAGGAAAGGAGAGAGGAGAGAGAAGAAAGGCTGGTGTCAGTGTCTCCCCACTCATCTGATCATAGAAGAGTTTCTTTACCCCAAGGAACAGGAACCTATGATGCTGGCGCTGGCCCGCACAGGCAGGATCTATGGGAAGCAGCAAGCCTAGCCTCCATCTCACTGTGTATCTGAATGCAATGCATGTCACACCAGGGATGCACAAACAGGTATAACTCTCTCAAGTGTGTCCTGTCACTCCGGGTTCTAGTAGCTGCGGTTCCCAACCACATTCAACAAGGGAGTTTCCGTTTGTCCGAGGACAGAGGAGAGCAAGGACGACGTAGGGGTCACATGTATGTTGGAGAAGGATGCTGTCTGGCTTTTTTTGGTGGAGGAATGGCTGAGTTTTGTGCCCTAGCCTTTTGGGTGCTGAATGCCCATTTGTGGAATGATGGTCGTAAGCAGTAAGTAATGTTGAGTCGTGGCTTGGGTTTGGTTTGATTTTTAGTGCCCTTATTTGGCAAAATAATCATGTTCTCAGAGTCTAAAAATTAGTCAGACTTATGCTGTACCCTGAAATCCAAAAACTCAGAACTTCTGACTGTGAGGTAAACCAGATTCTGTAGTGTGATATTCCAGACGTTTCCAGCCTGTGCACCGTGCTGTTTCTGCTCATAGCTAGGGTTTTGTCCTGGCCATCCTCTCCCCTGTCCCAGGCCTCTGGACCTTTCTTCCTGGGTTCCCTCTAGCCCCATTTCCATGGGCCAGAATTCTTCCCAGAAGCCCCTACTTCTGTGAACCCTCAACCCAGGACCAGTGGCTCCCTCCCTGCTGCCCAGAGCCCATTTTCCTGCCCGCCTCCACAGGTGGCCAGGCCTGATGAGTGTGGGTGCATCGCTCATCCCTCCCTCTTAGAACAGCTGGTGTTTGAGAGCTGGGCTGGAGTTGGGAATTGTGCACCTGCTGGGGCCATTTTCCTAAACTGAGGGTGAGAGTATCTGCGACACCAAGAAGCCTGGGGCTGGCAGTCTCCACTGAGGTCTGTAGCTAAAGGGACTACAGAGTGAGCCCAGGGCAGAGCAGGGATAGGAGGGCCCGTGGGGGAGCAGGGGAATATTTACTTTGTGGAAATGATGACATCTCCTCCCCCACCCCCCAAAAGCACTTGGCATCCGTCTTGAACATTGCCCCTGTAGTTAGTCCGGGCCGTGTCTCTGCTCTGCGGTCCTTATTCTTCCCCCAATTATAGTCTCACAGTTTTTAGAAGTCCATTATTTAACAATAGGTGCATCCTTGCTGTTCAGGTGTCTCATACCTGTAATCCCAGCACTCTGGCAGCTAACACTAGAGGATCACTGGAAGTTTAAGACCAGCCTGGACTACACAGTGAGACCCTGTCTCAACGCAAAGCCAGAAGTTAAACATATGTAGATCCTTAGAGTCCAAACTAAGCAAGCAGCTCTGGCTGTGTCTCCCCTCATTAAAAGATAAATGTATAAGCTGGATGGTGCTGGCACATGCTTTTAAGTTCATGACCTCTAGCCGGGCGGTGATGGCGCACGCTTTTAATCCCAGCACTCGGGAGGCAGAGCCAGGCGGATCTCTGTGAGTTCGAGGCCAGCCTGGGCTACTGAGCAAGATCCAGGAAAGGCGCAAAGCTACACAGAGAAACCCTGTCTCGTAAAAACCAAAAAAAAAAAAAAAAAAAAAAAAAAAAAAAAGTTCATGACCTCTGAGTTCGAGGTCAGCCTGGTCTACAGAGCAAATTCCAGGATAGCCAGGGCTACACAGAGAAACCCTGTCTTGGAAGTAAAACAAACAAACAAAACTCTCATCCTTTCTATTTCTGTATGGTTTTGTTTATTGCTGGGGACTGAACCCCAAGTCTTGACCAGCCTGCAAAAGCACTCTGCTGTTGAGCCAAGCAGACCTACGTCTTTTAAAAACGCGTACAGTATTCGTGACTATGCTGGTCTCAATGAGAATGGTCCCCATAGGGTCATATATTTGAATGCTTGGCTCCCAGTTGGTGGAACCGTTTGGGAAGGGTTAAGGAATGAGGCCTTGTTGGAGGAGGTGTGTCTCTGGGGGTGGGCTTGCGTCTCCCTCTGCCTCATGATTGTGCCTCAGGATGTGGGCTCTCTGCTACCGCTCCAACACCATGCCTGCCTGCTGCAGTGAGATGCCATGTAATGCACATTTGGGGGCAGAAAATTCAGAAAGCATAAAGGGAGCAGAGAAGAAAATAAAAATCAACCCCCTGGCTCACTAACCAATCGTCACCGCCTCCGTGCTGTTGGTTTGGGGAGCCACGTTCCTTGAAGGTCTTGGTTTGTTTGCTACTAAATGAGATCAGGAAGGTGTCTGTTAGCAGATGATGTAACCGCATACCTCACCTCGGCATCTGGTCAGTCATCCAGCAAACATTTTCCGAGCGTAGGCATTTGAAGGAAAAATACATGAGGACAGAGGGACTGGCCCGAACCTGCCCGCAGACAGGCAACTACAGTGCCTCTTGGCCACAGTGACTCAGGTCTTCTGCACATGCCTTCAGAGGGAAGCGTGGGGGTCAGAGTCAGGCCTCATCTGTCCCGTCCCTAAGCTGGCATCATTCACATACTTGATGGCATTCAACTTGGGCATCCAGGGCATCTCTCCTCCCTCTTGGGATGCCTCATCCAGGGCATCTCTCCTCCCTCTTGGGATGCCTCTGTCCCTGTCCTGCTCCTCTTCTCTGACTGCTACCGAGTGCCCTTCCCCCATCCCCTGGCTTGACTCTGTCACTGACCACCCGGGCTTCCGTTTGAGCCCATTTAATACAGTCTAGGAGAGATGGTACCTATTGTGTCTCTCTCTGCCCACTCTGAAAATGTGAACCCTGCCAAGTCTAGTACTGTCTTACGTCCTTGGTCTTGGGGACAGTCGCTTCTCCCCAAATATAGGAGGAAGTAGTTGGACAGATGGTCTCCAAGAGTGTTTCCAGTTCCCACGGTCTGTAGCTTAAACCTAGAATGTGGCCTTATTTCATCAATGCGCAAACCCCCCCCCCACACACACACACCCCTTCACTTCCTCAGGAATGGAAGGAATATTGCCACACGCTGTGTAGACAGGAACTAGCACATGTTTCAGAAGCATGAGAAAGCCTGCTCTAGGAAGCTCGTGAAGTGAAACCCTGTATGCTGTGGTTCACACAGGGGACAGAATCGTGGCCCTGAAAATTACTCAGGAATGCAAGAAGCCAGGTATGGTGGCCACATCTTGGGAGCTGGAGGCTGGCTTGAGTGACATGTCACAATCTTGTCCCACAGGATAAGGACTATGGACATGTTAATTGTGTGTAGAAGGGAAAAAAGTCTTTGCACAATTTGATCTTATTGCAGTGTACATAGTGTATACATACGGCATCATTATACACACAGCATGGCTGTGATAATTGTTCTCAGAAGGTTATTCTATAACTGTTCAGAGAGAAAAATTCCCCAAGGATAGATTGTGTATGTGTGTGTGTGTGTACTTTTGAACACTTTTTTTTTTTTTTTTTTTTTGGTTTTTCGAGACAGGGTTTCTCTGTGTAGCTTTGCGCCTTTCCTGGAACTCACTTGGTAGCCCAGGCTGGCCTCGAACTCACAGAGATCCGCCTGGCTCTGCCTCCCGAGTGCTGGGATTAAAGGCGTGCGCCCCCACCGCCCGGCTCTTGAACACTTATTTTTGTTTGATGTGTATGAATGTTTTCCTGCCTGTGTGTCTGTGTACCACATGCATGCAGTGCCTGAAGAGGCCAGGAGAGGGCACTGTATGCCCTGGAATTAGAGTGAACCATTCCGTGGGTGCTGAGAATCAAATCTGGTCTTCTAGAGGAGCAGCCAGTGTTCTTAACTGCTGAGCCGTCTCTCCAGTCCCCAGTGTATGTATATATATATATGTGTGTGTGTGTGTGTGTGTGTGTGTGTGTGTGTGTGTGTGTGTGTGTGTGTATGTATATATATATACATATGTATATATGTATATATATGTACATATTTTGATGAGTCTTTTTTTTTTTAGTCTTATGTAGCCTAAGCTAGCTTCACACCTATAGGTAGCTGAGGCTGGCCTTGAAGACTTCAGATTCTCCTGCCTCACCTCCCCAGTGCTAGCTGGGATGTTATTTTTTGAATCTTTTTCTGTGAGGAAAAAAAAACGTTTTTTTTTTTCTTTTGTTGTTGTTTGAAACAGGGAAAATATCTAAAACATTTTTATTTATTGTCTTTTGGGAGAAGAGACTTCTGTTATAAAGATTTGAGTTAACTGGGCTTACGATGTCATCATAGACTTAAAATAATAGCTTAAAAGCTAGGCCTGGTGGTGGTACATGCTTGTAATCCCAGCACTACAGGCAGAGGCAGGAGAAGTGCCGGTTTGAAGTTTGTTTGATCTACACATAGACCCTGTCTAAAAACAAAAAACAAGAAAACAAAAAAAACCAACAACAAAAAAAACCTAACTACTCCTTCCAGCAGAGGGCGCTCTTGTTAACTCTCACGCTGTCCCTGGTGTTGGCCGTTGGGATGACTGTCCAGGTTTCATTTCACACAGCTGGGAGATTCGAGCCTACTTACTGGTTTGCTTGACTTTAAATAAACTTCTCATTTTGGAATAATTTTGGATGTACAGATTTTTTTTCAAAATTAGTACAAATTTCCTGTTTGCCCTTTTTGGCCCAGCTACCTCTTTTCACGTCTTACGTAACACGCTACATTTAGCAAAGCTAAGAAACGAACCGAGTGTATTTCTACAGCTGGACTCCAGGCTCGGCTTGGATCTCGGCAGTTTCTCACCAGCTGGATGTGGTCCAGGACGGTGCACTGTGCTCTGAAACAGTCCTTAAAGAACCGAGTGCCCACGAACTGTTAACACCGAAAGTTGCCATTTACATTTTGGGTGGATGTCTATGTTTTTCTAAGGAAAAGCAAAGTGCTTTTGAATTTAACTTCTCTTCTTACTTCCATCATACTTTAAAAATCATGGAGCTTTTTCAGCCCTTGCGTTATATCAATTTAGTAATCTGTACCTTTTCTAATGGATTTTTCCATTTATGTTTCCCCCAGAAGAATGTCAGTAAGAGATGGGTGGGGCTGAGGGCCCTCATCCCGGGGAGCCCCCTGCCCGGCTGGCTGCAGCATATCTGTGCTATCGATTCACTTCTGAATGTTTCCTCTCCACTCAGAGGGGAAAAAGATGAACGCCAGCAGGGAGAAGATACCCGGGGACAAATACGAGCAACAATGATACATATGTATTCCAACTTAAAAAGGAAGATGAACGCTAGCCAATCGTAGTGGTACATGCCTGTATTCCCAGTACTGGGGGAGGCTGAGGCAGGAGGATGACATGTTTCCTGCCAGCCTCTGCTACACACTGAGAGCCTGTTACACAAAACTGATTACTTAATTGAAAATAAAAAGATGCATGGCAGCTAGGCCAGGTTTGGTGTAAAACCCCAGCTCTTGAGACTGCCACATGTTCAAGGCTAGCCTGAACCACAATATGAGAACTTATCTCAAAAAAGACAAAAAGAAAGAAAGAGAAAAAGAAAATTCAGGCTTCACGTGCATGATGCCCTGGGTTTCAGGATAAGTACCCCCCTCCCCCTGCAAAATAAAATGAATGTTAAGGATTCTGCACAGAGGTTAGCTGGGGCTATGTGGAGATGGTATTAGGTTTAGTCATGATATTACAATTTAGGATTTATCTATGGAAGCCTTCTAAGTGATTTGCAAATAAAATGATTTACTTTAAAATACCAAATTAGGAGCTAGGTGAGCAGGCTCGCACTGGCCTTCGTTATTCTTTTGTTTTTGTGTATGACTACAAACCCTACAATTAAAGCATTTAAAAATGAGCATTTAGAGAGTCGAACAGTCCAGGCATGTCGTCACAGGCTGGTAGTCCAGCATTTGGGAGGTGGGGGGAGGAGGATCAAGGCTAGCCTCAGCTAGGCAGTGAGGTGGAGGCCAGCCTCAGCTACATGAGACACTGTCTCAAGAAACAAGTCAATAAAAGACTTGAACAGTAGAAGCTTTGTTTTCGATGGCTGCTAGGTCGTCTCATAGACGTCCACGAGCAGCCTATCAGCATAGACTTCTAGCTCGTGGGTCAGAAATGCATGTCTCCCAGGCACGGAGTGAAGAGCTGGAGGACCAACGCAGACAGTCTGCACTTACTCGTCCAGGATCTTGAGTCAGGCATATTTGAGGCTTGGAGTGGAACCAACCATGCAGTAAATGCTGAGTAAAAATGAATGTAAGCTGCTTGGCAAACCCCATATTTCAAGGTGGAGATTTTATTTGCACCTCTTTCTTACAAGTTTTATGAGTCTGCATTGGGTAATCTCAGCTATGTGGTTAATAAGTAGAAGATTTACTGTTATTATTACTATTATTAGAACTACTGCTACCACCCATAATTTCTAATTATAGTAATTGTGAAGTGCCTGAGAGTCAGTGCTCCCAGAACCCAAAGCCCTGCGTAACCATGGTGGGTTTATTTTATTTTGATCATTTAACTAACTTACTAAATTAATTACTCTGCTAATAGCGACTGCCTTTCTGCTTGCTGGAATGTTGTCCCGCCCCCACCTCCCACCCCCAGCCATCCAAGGCTCTGACTCCTGGCTCACTGACCACATGGGCTGACTCTGAGCTCCCCTCTGTGGCCCCGGGGTGAGATCCATCCAACACTCTCTGTCTCTCTTTTTATCCTACAGCAGAAGTATTGGGAAGCCCTAAACTCGGAGCAGGTATGGACAAGCGTTTGGGCTCTTTTGGGAGGGACTTCCATGGCTTGATTTTCCATTTCTGTTTCTGTTTGAACCCCCTTGGATGGAGGACATGACAGTTTTTTAGTTTTTTTTTTAAAAAAAAAAAAAAAGGAGGGCTGGAGAGATGGTGCAGGGGTTAAGAGCACTGGCTGCTCTTCCAGCCTTCCAGAGGTCCTGAGTTCAATTCCCAGCACCCACATGATGGCTCACAACCATCTATAATGAGATCTGGTGCCTTCTTCTGGTGTACAGGCGTACTTTATACATAGTAAATAAATACATCTTTAAAAAAGAAAAAGGAATGCGGGCTGGAGGTGTAGCTCAGTAGAAGGCTTGCCCGTACAGCTCCCTCCCAAACACTGCAGAGTAAATACATAAGAAATAAAGATCAGGAGGCAAGCCTGGGATCCGTGGAGTTTGGGGACTCTCTTTTCAAGGTCTTTTCTGCACTGGGAAGTATTCGGAGCCAATTGGCTCAGCTTGGATAGAACTCAGTGTAGCCCAGTGAAGAAACACAGTCCAGCCGGGTCTGTGAGCCGTGGGGTGGCTGCAGGTCACATGTGGTATGTGGGGTGTGGCTGCCGCAGTTGTGATGATTCTGAGACCTCCTGCAGCTGGCAGTCTCCTCCCTTGCAATGACAGGCAGGCGTGTTTGGTGACAGCTACCTGTGCCTGTCATCATCCAGGATTGTTTGTGACACAGAGTGCATCATCTCTCACACAATTAATTTTATGCCTTTTTTTCTTTTTCTTTTCTTTTCTTTCTTTCTTTCTTTTTTTTTTTTGTTTTGTTTTTCGAGACAGGGTTTCTCTGTGTAGCTTTGCACCTTTCCTGGAACTCACTTGGTGGTCCAGGCTGGCCTCGAACTCACAGAGATCCACCTGCCTCTGCCCCCCGAGTGCTGGGATTAAAGGTGTACACCACTACCCCCCAGCTTTATGCCTTCTAATTATGTTTTTTTTAATTATTGCTCAAAGCATCTGAGCACATTATCCTATAGATTTCTAGATTTCAGCACATGATCCTATAGACTCCGAAGACTTTAAATGCCTTCTAAGATGTAATCTACATTAAAGGGCTCACCTGTTCAAAGTGCCAGACTGTTTCTGCTCACGGGCAGGTGACTCCATCAGGGTTAGCAAGAATAACTTCCGAAGCATTCAAGGAGTTGGAACAGTGGCTTCCGAACATCAGAGCATCTAAGAACTGTAGTGACTACTCATTAAGATGTCAAACTGTATGTCTCACCCAACCAACAGTGGCCGCAGAGCCCCTGGTGTCACCCCAGTGACCACTGGCATGGTGCCTCTGTCATTGTTAATCCAGAGCATGTTCAGAGATGTCCGATCTAGGACCTGGGTCTGTGCTTGCCAACAGTATTCATGAAAAGTGCCCTGGCCATCCACAGAGGACAGAACAGACCCCTGTTCCCGCCACTGTGCACAAGGCTCTGAGGCTAAGGGCCACTGAGTTATTTTATGTAGAATCTTTGATGTCTGGAAAGAGTTTGGTTAGAGGTGCCAAGTCTGTAACCACAACTACACAAGAAGTTTGCACAACCCAGACAGGTACAGAAGACTGAGCTGCATGGACCAAGTTACCTCAGGGCCAGGTCTGTAGGGTCACTGGGCTGCAGTGGTCTTTTTAACACGGTGTGTGTGTGTGTGTGTACTCATGCGTGCGTGTAGGGTGCTACAGAACATCACCTACTCATGGAGACCAAAGCAGAGCATCCTCCAGAGTGTCCTCCTTTATTACTCTCCACCTTATTCTTTTGAGGCAGGGTCTCTCCGTAAACCTAAACCTTGTCATTTTCGGCTAGACTTGCAGGCAGCAAGCCCAACAATCTTCTTGTCTCTACCCCTCACATTACCGGGGTTACAGGGTTCCAAACTCAGGTCCCTGTGGTTTTGCAAAAAGCACTTTTAACCACTGAGCCATCTGTCAGCCCATTGTGGAGTTTTTAATCACCGAGTAGAACTTGGTTCAGTTATATGGGTGAATCACTAATTGAATTAGGTTCTTTTTTCAAAACAAAGTGGAAATTTGTGTTTTAGAGCTGATATGCTGTGGGCCTCACATGAGAGCCTTGAAGGTTTTATGTGGGACTTCTCAGAACTGAGCTGTGAGCTCAGTTTGCTCAGGTGATGATCAAGTGTCTTTCTCTGAGTGCGTGCGTGTGTGTGTCTGGGTCTGTGATCCTCTACCCAGACAGGTCTTTCAGCCCAAGCTAACATAGCTCCCATGATCATCGCTTGTTTCTGGGTTTTTGTTGTTGTTGTTTTGTCTGTTTGTTTTTGTTTGTCTGTTTGGTTTTGAGACAGGGTTTCTCTGTGTATCTCTGGCTGTCCTGGAACTCACTATGTAGACCAGGCTGGCCTCGAAGTAGAGATCCACCTGCCTCTACCTCTTAAGTGCTGGGATTAAAGGTGTGTGCCACCACCACCACCACCACCACCACCACCACCACCACCACCACCGGGCTTTGTTTTGTATTTTTGTGACAGGCTTTCACTGTATAGTCCTGATTGTCCTGAAACGCTCCATGTAGATGTCTATGTAGGCTGGCCTCAAACTCACAGAAATTTGCCTTCCTCTGCCTCTGCCTCTACCATGCTGGAATAAGAGGGGTGTGCCTAGCCGGGCGGTGGTGGCGCACGCCTTTAATCCCAGCACTCGGGAGGCAGAGCCAGGCGGATCTCTGTGAGTTTGAGGCCAGCCTGGTCTACAGAGTGAGATCCAGGAAAGGCGCAAAGCTACACAGAGAAACCCTGTCTCGAAAAAACCAAAAAAAAAAAAAAAAAGGGGGGGGGGGAGTGCCACCATGCCCAGCGACAAAATCCTTAATCTTAAACCACGCGCAGGATTCACTCTCTGCTCCGTCATCTTTGAAGAGTGGTTTGCAGACAACTCCATCTGCACCGACAGGCCCATTTCCAATCACTCCTCTCAAACCTTTGCAGAGTTCGTTGCCATTCTTGTTGGAGTCCGTGATGACATCATGCTGAATTGGCTTTTTTTTCAAGTGTGTGTGTGTGTGTGTGTGTGTGTGTGTGTGTGTGTGTGTGTGTGACAGCTCACATGTGGAGATCAGAGGACAACGTACAGGAATCAGTCCTCTCCCTCCATCGTGTGGGTCTCAGGGATCAAACCTGGACTGTAGGACTTTGCAGCAAGCACCTTTACCGACTGAGCCACCTCACTGGCCCTCAAGTGGTAAAGTGGCTTTTTAAAAAACATTGTTTATTTTTATTTTATGTGTATGGAAAATTTTTGCCTGCATGTATGACTGTGTACCATATGCAAGCAGCAGCCAGAAAAGGGGATCAAACTCTGGAATTAGAGTTACAGATGGTTGTGAGTTGCAATGTAGGTGATAGGAACTGAACCTGGGTCCTCTGGAAGAGCGGCCAGGGCTCTTCCGGCTGAGCCATCTCACTGGCCCTGAGCTGGCCTTTAAGAGTTTGCTTTAGACTACACGGGTGTGTGTGTGTGTGTGTGTGTGTGTGTGTGTGTGTGTGTGTGTAAAGGCACAGCTGTGCTCTGCCCTCCAGGAACTCACCATCTCCAGGAGGGCCAGGCAGATGTTTAAGGAAAGACTAGTACTGTCCAGGTGCAGATGCAAATGAGTGGTGGAGGTAATCCCGAGTGCGGGATGAGAGCCCACTGGTCTAACGCTTCAGAGAATGATGCCAGGCAAACCGTTTCCTTGGGCTGGAAAGAGAGTTGAGTTTATCTGCTCTTTTCCAGGAGTGTTACACATCAAGGAGATTTCGGGACAAGGCTTGGTGAGGGAAGGAATGGAGGAGACGGAAAGGGATTCGGGGCTAGTCTGCTCAGGGTGGTTGTTCTTTCTTTCCTTGATTTAAAGCTGCACTGTGTGAGAGCGTGATGCCAGTGTGAGGGCAGAAGACATAACTCAGTGGTAGAACACTTGCCTAGCATGCTCCAGGCCCTGGGTTCCATCCCCAGCACCTCTGAAGTTAATAAAGCTATGTTCTCTCTCTAGATCCGAGAACACAGGCCTGACTAGCTTGTGCTTACTGACTTTCCCTTGTCTTTGCTTGGGTCCCGAGACCCAGGTTTGGGCTGTCATCTAGGGGTGGCTGGGCTTGAATCGTTGGAAAGGATCTGTCACACCAAGATACCTTTTCCATCTTTTTTCCACAGTGGGACCCTGAAGATGTCAACCTTGAAAGGAACAAGGACAACGTGGAGCTCCTTAGATCACAGATGCGCAGGGGCTCTCTGAGCCCAGTGGACTTGACCTCTGATGACTGACATCTCCAGGAGCCAGTCCATCAGTGCAGAACTCAAGGTCAGGCATCTGTCCGTGACAAGATGGGGACCAACCTACAGTGCCACCATGGCAGACGTGGAAGCTGCTTCAGAAGCTTCCCAAGGAGTGAGGAACCCCGAGCTGTCACTCAGCTTGGCTAGCCTACCCCATGGCTCAACATGGAGCTAAGGCTGTGGGGTCTGTGGACAGACCTGCACATGCCAAGTTGACCCTCATGATGAGAAGTTCACAGATGAACCCCGTATGTAAAGATAAGCTTTCTCCCAAAGGACATGGGGTCTATTCCCATGAGATTCAAGCATAGGTATTGTTTGCTTAATAACAGGATCGAACTCACCAAGAGCTACTATTTGGGTCTCAACAGAACGCGTTCTTCAAGACTCAAGTCAGCCCAGATGAAAGAGTGCGTCCGTCAGCTAGGGGACCTGGGCACAAGAACTAACATAACTGCCGCACCTTATGTAAGACTGCCTGGTCAGCCGAATGTTCGGAAGATCGCCGGGAGGGCAAGGGTAACCGATAACTGATCTTGGTAACAGGATTCCCTCCAGCTTGGCAGAGTATGTGCCGAGGCTGGGTTGGCACATTATGGGGTCGTCCGGGCTCTAGGAGGTAACAGAAAGCGTGCCAAGTGAATAAAATGTGGTTGAATGCATGAAAACATCTCACGGTGGAGGGCAGGGATGAGTCGTCTGCCACAAGGGGAACTAGGAGGAATGCCAAGAAGCACAGCTCTGCTCCGAGCTGGCCCGTGACCGCCTGTGACTTAGCTGCAGCTGCCCAGTTTCTCCTAAGGGGCGGTGCAAGTCCCAACAGTGTGAAGAATGGGGTACCGTGAAAGCTGGTTGGTTGTGCAGGTTTCTGCATAGTGCCCAATCCCCTGGGTGACCTCTAGACTAGCATTCAAAGCCACATTATCTGCTTGGAGTCCTTGGTTTTCCTGTGAGGGAGCTTGCTGAGGTCAGCTTTGCTTTGCAGTCGTCACCACTGAAACCACTCTGAGGGGAGAGGACCGTGGGATGGGGAGAAGCGGTACATTCCAGCCCGGATCATAGCAAACCCGAGGCAGGGAAGGTTGAGATCTCTTGTAAAATATTAAAAGGACCAGCCTCAATATTATACTTCTTATATGCTCAACTATAATCTTAAACATGATCAGAAGGAAATATTAAGAATCTATAAGTCGCTAGATCAATGGGTGAAAATAAAACTGCCTTCTTTTTTCCTGTGGCTCCTATCTGTCCAAACTATCTGCTGTTTTTCTGCAGGGTGGGGGAAAGTGTGCTTGGTCGCTAGGTGCCTCTGGTGATAGTTAAAGGGAGATCTGGAACTAGAGGTAAGATTTGGGAAAGGAGAAAGTTAAGCTTAATTAGCAGGCCTTCTCAAACAGGTAGCCTGGATGCTTAAGTCAGTTCTTAGAGAGTACAGAGGTATCTCTGATAAGATACTTTCCTCCATCTGGGGATGGACCTGGATGGATGCTGCTAATGATGATAATTACAGGGAGGTTTGAACTGAGGTTCTGGCTGTGCATAGCTGTCAGTGCAGGTAAAGAGTTAGAGGTCTATAAAGTTAGTAAGGCTGTAAGAAAAGGAGGGTCCGAGCTAAATTGTGTGAAGCCATTACTTAAGGTCCACCTAACCTAGGTGGTGTCTGGTGTCTCCGTGTGGAATTTACCTTCATTTGGGAGACTTATTATGTGGTGGTCTGGACTGTTATTCCTGTTAGTCCTTGAAAGTGGCTAAGGGAGATACCTGATTCCAGCGCTAAAAGGAGAAGAAATGGATGGGCCTGAGGGAAGGAAGTCTTTCCTGTATATATACAAACATATATGTACAAATAGTGACCAGTCCACACTGTTAGCAATTCTTAGGGAAAAATCAATTGGGAAAGCTTTGAAGGCACACACGATTTTCATAACAGAAGACAGCTGATATATAACAAGCCAAATAACACCAAAAGCTCCTTGGGATTTGGCTTCCTGTGAAGGAATTCCCTGATCCCTTCAGGTGGTGGCTTTGCCATAACCAGCTGAGTTCCTGATATATTCCTGCGGCCCGCAGCAGAGATGTAGTCAAAGAAGGAGAAACCTGACGTGGCCAGGAGAGAGCTGGAAAAGAACCTGGCTCTGGAGACTAGGGAGTTAGTACTGAATGGTGTAGCCATGCAAGACACCACAGCAGGAAGGTGACTGACTTGTTCAAATAGGCTACAATTAGTGAGTTTCTCATCCCTGACTTTTCATGAAGCAGAGAGGTAGTCACGGGTACAGAGTAAACATGAGACACATGCTTAAAGTATATTCCTTAAAAAAAAAAAAAATCAGGGACTGTAAGAGGCCAAGATAACCTCAAAAATCATGACCCTCCTACCTACCCCAGCTTTCCAACTGCCGGGGGGATCACACTTTATAGATGAGGAACCGTGCTTAAAAACAGGAAGCAAAGTATCACCCCCACAAGTAGAAGAGGCCATCACAATAAATGATAATGCAGGCCCTGGAGTTTGGGCTATGTTATCTGTCCCGAAGTCTGTATGGTTTAGGGAGCACTCTGATTACTAAATTCTCTTACAAGCTTGCCTGGAGGGCTGTGGCTCAGTTGGGTGAAGGCTTTCCTGACAGGCACGAGGCCCTGGCTTCTGTCTCTAGTTCAGTGTAAAGGAGGTGTAATGATACACGTCTGGAATGGGAGGTGGAAGCAGCAAGATTAGAAGCTCAAGGTCATCAGCCAGATGGTGGTGGCGCACGCCTTTAATTCCAGTACTCGGGAGGCAGAGCCAGGCAGAGCTCTGTGAGTTCGAGGCCAGCCTGGTCTACAGAGCGAGATCCAGGACAGGCACCAAAACTACACAGAGAAACACTGTCTCTATTAAAAAAAAGAAAAAGAAATTCAAGGTCATCTATTCTTAGCAACACAACAAAGGTCAGTGTGTGATATATGAGACCCTGTATTAAGAGAGAAAAAATAAAATAGTATAGATCTTGAAGAACTAATCATCTGAAATCCATCCAATAGTCACTCCAGAAAGAGGTTTATGAGGATGAGAATCATCTGATGATATATGCAGGTCTGCCTCCATGAGAAATGAGTTACTAGTCTAAGGAGGCTCTGGGCCCAAGAGCATGACCAGACTTCTCTTCCCAGGTCTGAGTCTGTAAGCTGTCATTCTTTCTGGGTTAGAGTTTCCCCATCTATAACATGAAAGGCTAAGCATGGTGGCTCACACTTGTTAATCCCACACGTGGGAAGCTGGGACAGGAAGATTTCCACAAATTCAAGGTCAGCCTGGCTATCCAGATCCTATCTCAAAAGACCAACAAACCAGGCCGGGTGTGGCGGCACACGCCTTTAATCCTACCACCCGGGAGACAGAAGCAGGAGGATCTCTGTGAGTTCAAGGCCAGCTTTGTCTAAACATGGAGTTACAGGATAGCCAGGGCAACACAGTGAGACCCTACCTCAAACAAACAAAACAACCAACCGCCACTAACCTGGGGATAAGCTACAGCTCAACAGTAGAGCACTGCATGGGCCCCTGGGTTCCATCCCCAGCATGAATAGAAGTCTTTCTTCCTTTTTTCTTTCATGACTATGCCAGTCAGCATTTTACACATAAGACTGGCATCTTTATAAACACTCAGAAAGAGATGTTATATGAAGGTAGATTTCATATACAATAGGTATCATTGTATAGTGCATACTTCTCTTTCATTGATTAATTTTTGTGTGCTGCACCCGCACCAGGAGCATGTACGGAGGTCAGCGACAATCTGTAGTTCTCTTCCCGCCACGTGAGTTCTGAGAATTGAGTCAGGTTTCAGTTTTAGCAGCAAGCAGCTTTACCAGTTACACCCCAACCCCCTGCTTAAATTCCACTACCCATTTAAGATAACGCTGGGGCTAAGATATAGCTGAGTGGTAGAGTAAATGCTTGGCATGCGCAAGACCCCGGGTTCAATTTCTAGCATCGGGGAAAAAAAGGTCAAAACCTTCACAATCCTTTCAAAGTTCTCTGCACATTTCCCTCTTGCGCCTTCACATTTTGCAGCTTGGGCAGACATTAATCTATATACTCTTCCACCCTCCCCTCTCCTCTTTTCTGAAGTTAAAAGGCCATGCATGGGCAGAGGAGGCTGTGCATCCAAAAACAAACAAACAAACAACAAACAAAAACAAAACAAAAAACCAGATACACTGTAGTGTTCAAGGACTCTTTAATTGGTGAGACAAGACTGGTGGTAGGCGAATGATACAGAGAATGCCTACTATGAGCAGGGACGGGTGGCACTGGCCTGTAATCCCAGTTATTCCTGGCCGAGACAGGAGGGTGGCAAGATCGCCAAGCTCCAGGCTAGCCTGGGTAATGTTGCAAAACCCAGTCTCAAAAGTGAGAAAAAAGTGTTTTGTTTTTTTTTTTTTGTTTTTTTTTTAATTAAATGGGCTGGAGCTCAGAGGCAAAGCGCCGCGTGCCTCACACACACCATGGCTCTGGTTTCAATCTCCAAAAGTGCCGAACTGGGACGTTTAATCTGCTTTTTCTTTGCCTTAGTCTGACAACCAAACACGGCACTGGGCATTTGGAACTGCTGCTTCCGAGCAGGGTCGGTCGTTAAAACTCCTGGGTTCCTGCTCCAGTCGCACGGGAACCCTGCCGGCCGCTGCCGGCGCTGGAGTCGGAGGCCGGGGCGTTGCTTCGTATTCCCCGGGGTCTGGCTGCAGGGCTCTCCCCCGCGGGTCGCTGCCCCCTCTTTTGACGCTCACCCTCGACGGCCCTCTAAGGATAGCAAGGGGTGTCCTCCGGCAGCGGGGCAGCACAGAGCGGACCTGGACCCGGATAACAACACAAGTTAGGGTCATTTGTTCCACCGTGGGCACTTCCGGGAAGAAAGGCCCCCTCTGCAAGACCCGCGCATGCGCACCCCGCTGCCGCCGCCTGGGCGAGCAGCGCAGGCTCCTCCCCGTGGGCTCCTGGCATTTCCTACTTGGGCACCGCTGACTTAAGTGTCTCCCCGCTGGGTTTTTAAAAGGTAGCTACAAGGTTGTTCTGTCGTGCCTTTGCGACTGACTAACAGCCTGAAGCTGTACTGGAACCATTCTACCTAAGTACATTCAACTTTTTTAAAAAAAAAAACAAAATCGCAGGTGCATGATTTAACAAAAGAAAATCAGATCGTGCCGGAGTTTATTAGGAAAACAACAGCGCCCTGCCCGCCCGCACCCAACGGCCCCCTTTCAACTTCCCGTGGGTGTTTTGCTCTCGTGTCTTTGCACAATGTCAAAATTTAGTGAGTAGCAGTGAATTCAAAACCTACTTGGAAGTCTAGATTTCCCTTGGTAACAGACAGTTGGCAAACACAAGTTCTTTTATTTTGACTTTAATTGCTAATACTAACTCTCAGATCACACACTGCACATCACCGTGTCATTGTATATCTATTGTCTGTGTGAGATACCAAACAGCCACAGAAGTGTTAAAGGGCCGGCAGAGTCGGGGCTTCGCTGGAGGCAGAGGCCGAGAGCTGGTACCGATGCAGAGTTATGGCGCGTGGTAGATAGATACCAACACCCACAGTCCCACCTTGGCGCTAAAGGCAGAGAGCCAAGTCACAGGGTCGGTCACAAGGGATCAGCCTCACTGCAGAGGCTCAGAACTGTGGAGGCGAGCTGTAAGGACCTGATTTGGACAGATGGACAGACAGATGATGGCGACTCCAGTAATGGAGACTGAGCTAAGCTGAAACCTAGGAACAGTGGAAAAGTGGGTGGGGTCATTGGTGTTGCCTATTGGGCATCCTTTTTATGTAGTCTAGGTGAGGGTTTTGTTCATCTAGTGAGTTTGATAACTTATTGGGCCTGGTTTTACTGATAAGGATTTAATTACACCCATGTGCTCTTCCATTCCTAACTTTGAAAAATGTGTGAGTGATGCGTTTTTACTTTTAGGCCTAAGTTCTTGTAAATCTGTGCCTCATGGGTATTGCTGGACTCATGATGTCATGACGGTGTCCTCATGAACAACAAGGTTCAGAGTCGCCCTGCCTCTGCATATACACCCATAGAATGGAGCCAAAGGATGCTTGAAAAATGGAGTTATGTAAGGCAAGGCACAGCCTGCAGCCGCTGTTTCTAACACTACGGAAGTGACCTGGAGCGAGGAACAGCGTGATCTCCACTCTTGGACCTCGTAGACAAGCGCACCAGCACTTAGCTTCATCCCCAGACTCCAACCTGCCTTTCAGCTACCAGTGCCAAGATTTGAACTAGATTCTCCCCAGCTCCCTGAGCACAGGTTAGAGTCAGCAGTTGGACAGGGTCACTGGCAGACTGAGAAATGGAAAAAACTGGCTACACATCCAGAGTCGTTGTGGAGACTTCAGACCAGGACCACCTGGATAGTCCCTAGCTAGACCTGGCTTCTGAGTTCCCAGATCACGAGGACCTGAGCCCTCTCCAACTACATGCAAACAAAAGGATTGTACACATAAAATAAAAGTAAATAAATCTTTAAAAATTTTTAAACAGGGGTTGGGGATTTAGCTCAGGGTTAGAGCGCTTGCCTAGCAAGCGCAAGGCCCTGGGTTCGGTTCTCAGCTCCGGGGGGGGGGGGGGATTTAAAATAAGGGCTGGAGAGATGGCTCAGCAGTTAAGAGCACTGGCTGCTCTTCCAGAGGTTCTGAGTTCAATTCCCAGCAAGCACAGGGTGGCTCACAACCATCTATAGTGGGATCTGATGCCCTCTTCTGGCATAAAGGTGTGCATGCAGATAGAGTACGCATACATTAAATAAATGATTAAATCTTTTTTAAAAATTTAAATAAAATAAAAAAACAAAAAGTTAAAAACAATTCAACACAATGTCAAGTACGAGAGAGCATGCGGTACCCCTAGCAATTACAATCATGGATTCGTGTAGTTGTGATTTCCAAGCTGTGGGAGCACCTAAATACATCATACCTAAAAATATAGCTCCCGGGTGTAGCTCAGGGATTGCCTCGCCTGTGAGCTGCCCTAGATTCCACCCACCCTTGCCTCAAAACAGCTCCCAATAAAATCCCTTGTTCTTCGAAGCTGGTAGCACAAATACCACCTATTCCATTTCAAGAGATGCCCTTGGGCTCGAGCAGATGCTGTAGTTCAGCTCCTTGCCAATCGTGTCTCCTAAGACTCAAGAAAGATAAGAGAAGATTGGATAGAAACTATTCCCAAACTGGAGAAAACCCGCCAGAGAGGGCCCCTGGGAAGTCTAACAGCCAAGTTGCTAGTTAAAAGCTCCGCAGGAGGGAGAGGAACAGCAGAGGAGAATCAAAAAAGAGAAAAATTCTATTGTCTCTTTTGTGTTTGTTTTGATTTTTTTTTTTTTTTTTTTTTTTTTTTCAGACAAGGTCTCTCTCCATAGCCCTAGCTGTCCGGAACTCACTGCATTGACTAGGCTGGCTTCAAACTCACAGAGACCCACCTACCTCTGCCTCCTGAGTGCTGGGACTAAAGGCGTGCACCACACCTGGCTCTTCCCGCAGGCTGACTCTTTTTCTAGGGAAGCTGTAGGAGAAAATAAAGACTTACAGAAAGGCTCTCAGTGTTGGCCGCATCTGAGAAGGCTCTCTGGGACATCAATCACTCTTACCAGCAAGTCCCTAAAGTCCTCTGGCTCCATGAAAGGAATAGATGGCCAGGGGCCACTTTTTAGCGGCTTCTCATGTGTGGCTGGGTGCCAAGCAAAGCAATACTGTCAGGCCAGGATGGGTAGACTCCAGTTGGTCTGCCCCTGAGAAAATAACAGGACCTACGACTTAGATGAGGTGCCTGATACAAGTCTGATAAGGTGCCTCTGTGGCTGGAGTAATGGGGACGCACAGGGCTAGGAGAGCAGGACAAACGGAAGGCCTGGAGCGTCCAGACAAGGAAATTCTCTCCCTGAATTGCCTTTTCCTATTGAGATAAGATAATATACAATAAAGCACAGGGCTCTGAAGTGCTGCCTCCAAGCCCAGCAGAGCAGCCAGCGCTCAGGCCTGGCTGAGGCATGCGATTTTTTCTGGGGGGTCTCCAGCTGGCCCTGGCCTGCTACGCCTAAGACAAAGGCATTGATCTTAGACCCAGAAGCCAGGTTCTGACTCCTACCGCTCACTGGTTGTGGGATTCTGATTTCCTTTTTTTCTTTTTCTTTCTTTCTTTTTTTTTGAGGTAGAGTCTTTCTGTGTAGTCCAGGCTGACTTCAAACTCATCCAGGCTGGTCTTGAACTCTTGATCTTCCCATCTCAGCCTTCCCATTACTGGGATTACAGGTGTGAGCCACTGGGCCTGGCTGTCATTATTATTAATCTCACACATATGTCCACCTCTTCTCCTGCTAGGAAATGCGAAGACTCCTAAGGAGCCATGAGCGAGCTCTTTAAATTCCAAAACGTCACGGAGAGAGATCAGCACAAAGGATTTCATTTGTATAGGTTTTCCCATTTCTCAGGACCAGATCCACTTTTCCTTAAAACTCACCTAGCTATCTTTTAATGCCTGGGCACATTTTTTATTATCCAGCTGTGTATACAATTAAAGTTGTGAGCAGGCAAGACTGAGGAGCCTGAAATACGTGAGTACACAGTGGCAGATCGTGTCACCCTGTTCAGAGAGCCTTAGACAGGAACTAGATCCCTGGAGGCAATCTAGTGACTCGCCTATCCAGTGTCCCAGGAGACCAGTGCTGGCAGCTGTCACGGAAGATGGAAGGCAGGGTCTAGGGCTGGGCTGGAGCAGTGACTTTTCTTGCCACTGTGACCAAACAACCAACAAGAAGCAACTTGAAGAAGGGGAGGCACGGAACGGGAGTGTGTGGCAGCTGATCACATTACAGCCAGTCAGGAAGCCCAGAGACATAAATGCTGGGCTCGGCTCCGTTTCTCCTTTTTATTTAGTCCAAGACTCCAGCCCACAGGGATGGAGCCATCCACATTCAGAGCAGGTCTTCCCTGCTCAGTTAAATCTTTCTGGAAACACCCTCCCAGACTCTCCCTGAGGTGTGTTGCCACAGCGATTCCAAGTCCAGTCAAGCTGACAAAGAAGAATAACCGTCAGTCTGAGATGTTGGCCTGAATGTCTACATCAGGGAGGCGGAGCAGATCCCCTTGATCGGGAGGAGAACTGACGCCTTGTGAATGGTTGTCTAGGGCCCGTCCCCCATGAGCTGCACCCCAGCTCCATTTATTACCCTCCTTAGCTTCCTCGGCTGTAAAATGCGATAATTGATATCTTCCTGTCACACGGGGTTGTGAGACAACGAACGTTTCTTAGTAAAACGGTAATTTCACCTCTCTCTGTAGGCACGGTTCCTGGGAGATAGGCCAGTGCTCCAACCAGCTCTCATGGTGCTGAACAAAGGTTGCATTCTCTCCAGGGGCCGGCATTCAATCAGGCTTCACTAGCTAGCCTATGAATGGGGTCACATTTCTGCCGCCCCCCCCCCCCCCCCCCCCCCCCCCCCCGCCTTCCTTATCCCTTTGGTCTTCACTTCCTTTATATTCCATCAGCTAACACTTTCTGAGGGGTTAGTGTGTGCAGGGCACCCTGCTGGGTCTGGAAGAGGATAGAAAACACCCAGTCTTGGCTTGTGTTGGCTGGAGAGGAGAACACAGTGCCTGGGGGGGAGGTTGGAGGTATTTCTAACGCTAGAGCTATTTCTATTGCTAGAGTAGGGAGGCATTTACCAAGGATACGACCTTTGCATCTGGCTTGGAGGAGCAGGTCATGTTCTCCCAAGCAGGGGAAGGTCGAGAGCACAGAGCACATGGGCGCATACATGTCGTGCCCATGTATGAGTACAATGACCTGCCCCTTCATGACAGAAAGGCGGTGTCAGCCACGCTCGGCCAGCAGCTTCTCTCTAAGCAAGAGGGTTTAAAAACTAGACAGTTCCTGGAAATAGCCCTGCCTGTTATTTCTGGGTTGTGACCATGGCTAAATTAAGACATCTGTCCCCCACCCTGACTGTGCACCAGAATTACCTGTGGCTTGTCCTAGGTTTGGATCCCATTCACATTTCCTGGCCCCACCCTTCATGAGCTCTGATTTCGTGACTGGGTTTGGAGCCCCGTAACTGCGCTCAGCTTTTGCAAATTTTGAGGGCAGAAATACGGTCTCATACTTGTTTTTCTAGTTCCGCACTAGAGACTGAACACAGGCCAGTGTAGTGGTGCATGCTCATAACCCCAGCACTCAGTAGATGGAGATAGAAGGGTCAGGGGCTCAAGGTCAGACTGCTACAAAGCAAGCCTCCACACAAATACTTGTAGTAAAAATGAATATATAAGCCACGTAAAATATATCTATTGAAGAGTACGTATACCTCCAAACACAATGCATCAATAAATAATTTGAACCACCAAAAGGCACATAGTAAGGGTTAGTAAGGATGTAGTAAGCACTCCATAGTAAGTAAATAGTAAGAAGAGACCAGTGTAAAACCAAGAACTACTAGTCGTTACCTCTGCTGTGACTGCTTACTGCCTCCTGGTGTCGCTGTCGGACACTGGCCCTACTGTGTCTTCAGCTGGCTCCACCGGAGGCTTTTCATAGCCGGCTGCCAGGGCCGCTTTCCCCTTTGCTGACCTTGGCTCACACGTGAGTGATCCAGTTCACCTGCAGAGGCTCCTCCCTGCACACCAGCTCGTTCCGAACGTTAGGTCAGACCTGGTTTGAGCCCTACGCCACGCACTGAGCCACACCTCCCCTCTCCAGGCTTCTTCTCCCCAGAGGGCCATCCGGGGAGCTACAGCTTCTTTTTTATTACCTTGGAGCCTTAGGGTAGGAATATGTCCATTTTCTCAATGAGATTGTTCTTTTAAAGAAAATGACCAGTCAGTTCTGACCTCTGTTCAGAAGGCTGTACTTAGTGGCTCCTATTATCCTCTAGAACAGTTCTCAATGTTTCTATTTTGACCCTTTAATACAGTTCCTCACGTGTGGTGACCCCAACCTTAAAATTATTTTTGTCGCTACTTCATAATTGTAATTTTGCTACTGTTATTAATCATATTGTAAATATCTGTGTTTTCTGGTGGTCTTAGGTGACCCCTGTGAAATGGCTCCCCCCACACACACACACACAAAGGGGTCACAACCCACAGGTTGAAAACTACTGCTTTTAAGGGTATCCCTTCAAGACTACCAACGCCTATACTTTTGGTAAAGCCAATATCTGGGACTCCAAGGCAGGTGTTTGCTTCTTTAAGGGAGCAGAAAAATCTCCCACCTGCCTAGTCTCTGCTTGGAAACCATATGATGGGTGGATTGTTCAAAGTCCAGCAAAAATCTCTATGCAGCCAAGACAAAGGCTCGGTGGGTCAGGAAGCTGGAGCCTTATTGGTTACTGAAGGTCGCCTGTAGAGGTGGGAGGCTGTGTGTGTATTCATTTGAGGCTGCGTCCATCTACACTGTGCACCACAGAGGGGCCACATCAAAGACTGGTGTAAGTCAGTTCTCAGATCCCCTGCTCCAATCCCTGGGCTGCAGCGTCTGAGGGTGTCATGCTCACAGCAGATTCTCAAGTGTAGACTTCTCACCCGTAACACTGATTCAGTGACATGGGGTGCAGAGGAGTAGGGAGGAACCCCAAATCCTAGTAAGAAGTCACAGAGAGGCAGAGAGGGCTTGGGCACGGTGGAGGGCTGCCTGCACGGTCTTGCCTCGCTAGGGACTTATCCAGCAGGAAGAGCATTGCACACACAGTCCGATACATCAGAGCTGCCAGCAAAGCTGGGAACCAGTGGCAGCTTCCAGATAAATCTCAAATCTCTTGACAAATAATACATTGCCTATCTGGCTGTCAGGTCATAGTTTGAGATGGAGGAAAATGTGTGTATCCAAAACATCTGTGGGAGCCGCGGTAAAGCCCCTGGGAACCCAAGCAGGAAGACAATTGTGGCCAGTGGTCAGTGAGGAAAGCCTGGTGCTCCGATGACCTCATGGCTCTTTTCTAGACACTCCCTTCCCTCCTGCCCACCTCCACCCACGGGCATATCAGACAGATGACCGAATGAGCACAGGGGAAAAGTGTTCCCCATCGATAACGCTCGTTCTCACGTGTCTCTACCCACCCCCAGCCTTCTTGTCCCCCGAATGTCCCCTGACAGCATGCTGAGCTGGGCTGAGTGAGGTCAGTGGGAACTCACGCTCTCTCTCAGCAGATCCAGGAGGGTTTGAAGATTGCGTAAGGGCAAGTGCCTGGTCATGCCTTGAATTCTTTGTGTGAAACCTTCAGCTCTGACAACGCAGGTCACATTTTGTTCCCTGGCTCACTCACTACACACGATTCTGTCTTCTGAGCAGCGTTGGCCGTGAGAATAGCTTCATATCTCCTCAGAGGGGTCAGCAAGGGACCCTAACCGACGTTGAGGAAGAGACAAGATGTAGCGCACTTGGCTCTAATGCTCCAGCCTCTGGAGTCCACACCTCAGACAGAACCTCCCTCCCCAACAAAAAGGTTGTGAGTGCCCCTAACAGTCTGCTTGGACCTACTGTCTTTCCAGTCCTTCACAGCTAGTGACCTACAAACGATAACACAAGTCCTGGAGCCGGAGCATCCCTGATGTGTTGCCACCGACAGAAAAACATGCAGAGGGGTCATCCACATGATCGTACTTCAAACCTCATTGCTCCCCAGCTCTCTCAGGCCTCCCACTTGGCTAAATATTTGGGAATTGGCACAATAGCTTTACTAAAGCTAGGGTGAGCAATTATGTGGTGGGAAGTCATGTGATTGTCCAAATTGAACCAATTCGTCAAAGACCGTTTTCCTCTCACCATCCCCCCCCCCTGCTGCCACACCCTACGATAAGATAGGGTCCCCAGAGCACAATAATCTTTTCCTGAGATACAATTTAGAGGCTCCCAAGAGAAGAAACAACAGTGAGGCTAATTTTGGATTTTCTAAGACTAAAGAAAAACACACAGGCAGGCCCTGTCCTGCCCCAGGAAGCCAGGGTGGGCCCCGTTTTGTCTCTCCAGGGTATCTGCTCAGATCACCAGAGGTTTGGGGGAACAATACTGAGGTGGTAAGGGGAAGATGGGAACAGAGTCTGGCCCTCTCAGCAATGACCATGACCGAGCCTCTCTGGGGTTCTGAGCATCTGATATCTGTATTTCAGGATTAACATTTCTTTTTCTTTTTCTTTTCTTTTCTTTTTTTTTTAAAGATTTATTTATTTATTACATATACAGAAGAGTGTGCCAGATCTCATTACAGGTGGTTGTGAGCCACCATGTGGGTGCTGGGAATTGAACTCAGGACCTCTGGAAGGGCATTCGGTGCTCTTAACCTCTGAGCCATCTCTCCAGCCCTAACATTTTTTTTTAACTGCTCCCTACCATCCCTCCCCCAACTCAACTGCTAATGAACTAAGAGTTGGGGATGCCTTGAGACCCAGCTGTGGCCCTGATGCTTCTCCGAGGATACCCTCCAGGTTTTACTATGTTGGTAGACATATGCACCTTTTTTTCCCCTGCCACATTTGATTTTCCTCTGACTCTTAGAGGAATGTGTAGTTAAAACCAAATGAAAAATCCATTGCTCTGTCAACACTGGTGAGATTTTAATGTAGCTTCGAGTCTTGAGAGTCTCCCGTTACCTTTTACAGTAGTCTGGGCAAGGCTCACACATCTGCCTGCGCTAGGGTGCCACCCAGGTTGCTGTTCTGTGGACCATGCTTGTGTAGCAGAGCTTGGAGGCGAGTGGTAATTCTGAGCCCGTGCCACAGCCTCGGCCCTCCTAACTGTCTCCAGTCCTTCCATTCAACTCCAGCCCACTCCTGCTGCCTCCAGAGGGATCTCATAGCACAATGCCATTTTCCTCCTTGCTTAAAATCCTCCCGTGATAGGGCTGGAGAGAGGGCTCAGCCATTGAGAGCATATATTGCTCTTCCATAGGACCTGAGTTCAATTCCCAGAGCCCACATCTGGCCGCTCATAACTACCTATAACTCCAGCTCCAGGGGATCTGATTCCTCCGGTCTCTGAGGCCACCTGCATTCACATGTATAACACCTGCACACACACACACACACACACACACACACACACACACACACACAATTAAGAGTAAAATAGGTCAGGCAATGATGGCCCACTCCTTTAATCCCAGCACTTGGGAGGCAGAGGCAGGTGGATCAGAGTGAGTTTCAGGACAGCTAGGGCTACACAGAGACACCCTGTTGTCTCAAAAAGACAAAAAAAAAAAAAAAAAAAAAAGAATAAAATCAATATTTTTTAAAAGTATGTGTTATAACTGGTTTCTATTCCATTTTTTCCCATTGTATAGGAATAGGAATAATCCTACTGTCCACAAGGAGTAACTGAGCCAGGGAGTGTCTGTAGACTTTCACCTGCAGGTTTCTCTGTGCTCAGGAAGCCGGGACAAGGGTGAGTAATCCTGACATGGTCACCAGTCCCTGCTTAGACCAATTCTCCCAGGACGCTTCGTTCTTTCTGTGCGGAGCAGATCGTCTTGGCAGAAGTGACTGTTGTTGGCCATTTCCTGCCAGTTGTCCCTGAGTTCTCAACAAAGGTGTATATTTAGTGAAGAATTAAGAACTCTCTGGCGGGCTGGAGAGATGGCTCAGAGGTTAAGAGCACTGACTGCTCTTCCAGAGGTCCTGAGTTCAATTCCCAGCAACCACATGGTGGCTCACAACCATCTGTAATGAGATCTGGTGCCCTCTTCTGGCCTGAAGTCATACATGCTGTATGCATAATAAATAAATAAATCTAAAAAAAAAAAAAGAACTCTCTGGCCCGGCAATGGCGGCTCCCACCTTTAATCCCAGCACTCGGGAAGCAGAGGCAGATGGATCTCTGTGAGTTGGAGGCCAGCCTGGTCTACAGAGGGAGTTCCAGGACAGCCAGGGATACATAGAAAGACCCCATCTCAACCGGGCGGTGGTGACGCACGCCTTTAATCCCAGCACTCGGGAGGCAGAGCCAGGCGGATCTCTGTGAGTTCGAGGCCAGCCTGGTCTACAGAGTGAGTTCCAGGAAAGGCGCAAAGCTACACAGAGAAACCCTGTCTCAAAAAAAAAAAAAAAAACTCAAAAAAAGACGATTCTCAGGAAATAAGAACCTGTGTTCCTGGTGCCTGCTCCTTTGAGTTGATAATTAATTTTTAAAATTCGTAGCCATTTTGTTTGTTTGTTTGTTTTGTCTCACAATTATTTCACTCTGTAGCCCTGACTGGTCTGAACTCATTACTTAGACCAGGCTGGCTTTGAACTCACAGCGCTCTGTCTGTCTCTAACTCCTGATTGCTGAGATTATAGGCATATGCCCACCACACTCAGCTCAAATTCTTCTTTTTTTTTTTTTTTTTTTTTTTCCTTGTTTCTTTGAGACAGGGTCTCACTTTGTAGCCTTGACCGGCAGGGAGCTCAGTATACACATCTGGCTGACCTTAAACTTATAGAGCTTCTCCAGCTCTGCCTCCCAAGTGCTGGGATTAAAGACCGCCATATCTGGTCCAAATTCATTTTCAAGTTATGTCCATGTCTGTAAGGCTGAGTGAGTTTCTGTACCACGTGCATGCAGGTGCTCAAGGAGGCCAGAGGGTGTCAGAGACCCCAGAACTGGAGTGACAGGTGATTGGGAGCTGCCTGATGTGGGTCCTGGGAATCAAACCTGGATCCTCTTCGAGAGCAGCAAATACTACTGAGCTGTTTCTCCAGCCTCTTAGCAAATTTTAAAGGTGTAGTTTCAGGAGCCACCAAATTTGTATGTACGACTATTGTAAAGCTACTGAACTGTGATGATCCTGGGAAGCCCATGTCCATGCTCTTGGGTCTATTGTCTTCTTGTCCTGAGTACCTTTCTATTAACCTTACTTAAGAAAAATTAAAATTCTCTTTCTGGCCAGGTGTGATAGTGCATGTCTTTAATCAGCGCTGGAGAGGCAGGGACAGGCAGATTGCTGAGTTCTAGGCCAGCCTGGTCGACAGACCAAGTTTCAGGATAGCCATACATAGAAAACCTGTCTTGAAAAACCTTAAAAAAAAAAAAAATCCCTCTGGGGCTGGGGATCCAACTCAATCAGTAAATGCTCCCATGTACACATGAAGGACCTAAGTTCAGATCCTCAGAACCAAGGAAAGGCCTGACACAAAGGCACACGCCTGTACCTCCAGCACCAGAGTGCACAGACAAGTGGGTCTGTAGAGTCTATTGGCTGCAAGGCTAACCTTGTTGGAGTGATGAGCTCCAGGTTCAGCGAGAGAAGCTGTCTCCTCTCAGCTCTTCTCAGCCCCAACCCCTACCCTGAACCTTCTCCAGCTCATGGGCTCCCCCACCCCCCAGCTTCTCCTTTTGGCTCTCTCTTTTACTCTCTCTCTCTTCTTTTCCTGTCTTCTCTTCTCGTCTCACCCCCCCCCCTTCTTATGGCCCCTCGCCTGCTGGCCATGTTTAGTCTACACTTTGTCTCTCTGCTCTGGACTCTTCCAGATGCCTCTGGCTGTCCTCTCCTTCACATCTACAATAAAATCCTTTTCAATCATACCTTAGCGGAGTCACGTCCTCAGTTTATACATCTGGTGCCAAACCCCCCATTTGTATACATATTACATACACATACACACTCTGGGGCATGCACATCTCACACACACACATATACAGACCACACACACACACACACACACACACACACACACACACACACGAGCATATATATACCATATATATGCACAAGCATATACTTAGCACACACATGAGCATATAAATACACACACACACAGAAGCATATGCTTAGCACACACACAATTTTTAAAAATATTTATTCTTAATATTCAATTCTTCTCCATTCTGACTCATCCTAAAATTCTTTTCTGTGGTGAAGTCAAGAAGCCTGGCTTCCCCAGCACAGAGATCTCCGACAATAACTCTTCAGCATGGAGCTCTCTACCCAGCTAATATCCCTGCTGCTGACAGACAAGCTTTACAACCTATAGACAAAGAAAGCAAACCTCGGTAGGAAGGTTGAGGCTTGTCCAGGTTGCACTGTACAAAAAAAGCAGGAGCTGCACTATAAAAACCAAGGCCCTTGTTCTCCCGAATTACAAGTCCCTTGGTTTCTGCAGTGACCTCAACGTCCTGAAGTGACCTGTCTCAGCTGCAGGGTTCCATTTAGCACAGGGTCACAGCTGCCTAAGGTGGCTCCTGCCCTCTCGTCATGCGCGGAAGAAGAGCGGACGTTTTAGGCAATGTTTCCTGCCTAATGAGGCAGGTCTGGACCTGTGTGTCCACCCCAGTCTCCCTCGTGTGTTTACCAAACTCTTTGACATTTTGTCCCCTGGCTTGCCCGGCTTTTATGTCCCGCCTTCTGCTATCACTGGTGTCCCGGCTGCACCATTCCATCCGGAATGTGGGAACAGCAGGAAAGCTCCCGGCAGGGAGTGGAGGAGGTGATGAGAAGGGAAAAAGTTTGGCTTCCAGTGGTCCTGTGGGTGAGCGGGGTGGCTGCAGAGGTGTTCCAGCTGGGAGCCAGCGTGTCAAAGTGGAAAGCCCTGCTGCTCACCCGACAGGCTGCATCACCATGCAGGTCCGCTTCGGCCTTTCCGTTTACGAAGACTGTTTTCAGGCTGGCGAGATAGCTCGGAGGGCAAAGGCCCTCGCTGTGTACCAGCGACCCGAGTTCAATTCCTGGAACCCAGGGCAGAAGGAAAAAAACAACCCCCAAAGTTATCCTCTGACTGCCACACGTGCTCTATGGAGTCACATTGGGGAATTGTGCAAAGAAGTCACACACACACACACACACACACACAAATCACACATAAAAAAAAACGCTCACAATTTTAAAGTAAGTTTATATTTTATAGTTGAGCCACATGTAAAATGTCTATCTGTGGCTGTGTATGGCCCATGGGGCACAGGACATGCTTCCTTTATGCAGGTGTAATTAAAGATATCTTATTATTTATTTATTTATCTATTTGAGACAGGGTCTCACTATATAGTCCCGATGTGATGGTTTGAATGAAAATGGCCTCCATAGGGTGGGCTTCGAAATTTCAAAAGCCCACTCCATCCCCAGGCTGGCGCTCTCTCTCTCTCTCTCTCTCTCTCTCTCTCTCTCTCTCTCTCTCTCTCTGCTACATGCTTGTGGATCAGATGAGCTCTCAGCCACTGCTCCAGTGCCACGCCTGCCTGCCTGCTGCCATGCTCCCTGTCCTGACGGTCACAGACTTTAACCCCCTGGAAGCGTGAACCCCAAATTAAATGCTCTCTGTTGTAAGTTGCCTTGATCATGGTGTTTTGTCATGACAACAGACAAGTAACTAAGACACCTGGCTATTCTGGAATACCAGATAGACCAGGCTAGCCCCGGAGTTGCAGCAACCCCCCTCCCTCTGCCTTCTAAGTACTGGCATTACAGGTGGGAGCCAACATACCTAGCATGATTACGGTTTACCCTGCATTGTACAAGGAGGCCTTAAATGCAGCCACATACATCCCTATAAGAGAGAGGCAAAAGGTGATTTGGTACGCAGAGAGAAGGCGACATGAGGGAAACAGATCTGAAGATGCTGGCCTTAACAACGGATGTGGTGGGGCTGGCTTAGAGGTTAAGAGCACTGACTGCCCTTCCCGAGGTCCTGAGTTCAATTCCCAGCAACCACAGAGTGGCTCCCAACCGTCACAGAGCTGGAAGCGGCAGGGAATGGATCATCCTCCTGAGCCTGGACTCTGTATTTTTGTTACCACTTTGACCTGGGCCCAGGGAGGCTGACTGGATAGCTGGTTTCAGAACTACAGAGGGGAACAAGAATGAATTGTTTCTGCCACCCGGCTTGTAGGAATTTGTTACGTCAGCGTTAAGAAGCTGACGCAACCCATACCAGACGTCCGTATTTTATATGGCGAGCAGCCCCGGCTTCTAACCCTCAGGTGTGATGACATCTTCCTAGGGGAAAGGGACTGTTCACCTGGGGACACTGTGCTCATCGCTATGAGTCATTCTCCTGCCTCAGCCTGCCGAGAACAAGGGATTGCAGGCATGAGCCACTCCCATCCTGGCTCCTCCTGTCATCTTGAGTGTTCATGACAGAGGTGGGTGTTATAAATGAAAAACGGCGGGCGGGCGGCGGCCTTGGTGGGTTGCAGCCCAGGGGTGAGAGAGACACACACCACGCGGACGGACAGCGCTCATGTAGAGGATTTTATGGCAGGAAGCGGAGAAGAGACGCAGAGTGCGCTTCTGGAAATAAGGGCTGAGGAGAGGAGAATAGGAGAGAAAGAGAAGAAGAAAAGAGACGGTAACGGGAAGAAACGCCGCCTTGGGGGAGGGGTCTGCCTTTAATACGGGGATTTAGCGCATGTGTATGGAGACTGCGCATCCATGCAGCGCATGTGCACAGACTACAGCAGTAAGACCTGGGCCGTCTAGGTATTTGCCTGAATATTAGCCAGTGCATGCTGTCAGGTCCCCAAGGGGCGAGCCAGGTAATGTCTACATGCTAACAGTGGGTCCTCTGGGCCAGGTACAAAGAAGACTCAAAGGCACCACGCTGTTGGAAGCACATACAAAATCAAGAAAAGAAAGCCTCTCAAATCAAGAAAATCGGTAAATCAAGAAAGTCCCTGCTTCCTGGGAGTCTGACTTTGCTCTCCGCCACACACACACACACACACACACACACACACACACACACACACACACACGCTGAAATCATCCCCTCTCTTCTCCAACTGCAGCAACATAAAAGCACAGTTTCCCAGCCTGCTTGCCTCACCTTCCCATGGCGCGCACACACACACACACACACACACACACACACACACACACACACACGCTGAAATCATCCCCTCTCTTCTCCAACTGCAGCAACATAAAAGCACAGTTTCCCAGCCTGCTTGCCTCACCTTCCCATGGCTTCCCCAGCACCAACCTCCTCCCATTCTCCGGAAACGCCTCTCCTGAACTGACCAATCCCTTTCAAGATCTTCTCATCCTACACGTCCCTTAAGAGTCAGCCATTTTCCCTTTCCAAAAGAAAGAAATGATTACCTTGGGAAGCAGGGAAGTGTTCCATCCCCGTGGGACAGACAAGATGAAGTGGCCGTCTAAGAGGGACAGTATGGGAAGGGTTCACAGCCCTCTGAAGTACATTGAAAATACAGTTCTGGGTCTGGTGAGAGGGCACTACTTCCAAACTTAATGACTCAAAATCAATCCTCAGAACCCACATGGTGGTTAAAGAGCTGGCTCCTGCAGGCTGACCTCTGACCTCTACAAGAGACACGGGCAAGATGCCCACAAACACATACAACTTTTAAAATTAAAAATACACATTCTGGGCTGGGTGGTGGTGGTGCATGGCTTTGATCCCAGTACTCAGTAGAATCTCTGTTAGTTTGAGACTAGCCTGGTCTACAGAGCGAATTCCAGAACAGCCAAGGCTGCACAGAGAAACCCTGTCTCAAACAAAACAAAACAAAACCACAAACCCCCTAAAAAAAAAAAAAAAACCAAACACCCCCCAAATACAAATACACACACACCCATACACACATTCTGGGCTGGATTGTTGCGTAGCAGTTAAGAACACTTGTTACCAGAGGACCTGGGTTTGATTCCCAGCACCCACATGGCAGCTCACAACCATCCACAACTTCAGTTCCAGGACATCTGAGGCCCTCTTCTGACCTTTGTGGGAACTGGACACATAACATACATGCAGACAAAATACTCTGCTACACAAATAATAAAATAAACAAATCTTTGAAAATTAATATATTTGTATAGTTCAGTACTTACTGCAATGTTTAGATATGATGACAGTTTTAAGAGTGTTTGGAGCTGGGGTATGGTGGCACACACCTGCAGTCTCTACACTCAAAATTTGAGTTTAGCCTGGGAACCAAAGGCAAATACTGTATCAGAAAAAAATAATAATAATTGGAAGCAGAGCTAAAAATAGCCTACTATAATCTCCAAATTCCCTAACCACAGAAGAGTCAAAGCTGGCAAAGATCTTTGAAATTATCTATATTGTCTCATCCATTGTAAAAATGTTAATTCTGCTGGGTGGGGTGGCGCACGTCTTTAATCCCACTCGGGAGGCAGAGGTAGGTGGATCTCTGTGAGTTCAAGGCCAGCCTGGGCTACAGAGTGAGTTCCAGGACAGGCTCCAAAGCTATACAGAGAAACTCTGTCTCAAAAAACAAACAAACAAACAAACAAAAAAAGTTAATTCTATGTGTTGAGAGCAATTAGACCTATCTTCTCTTGCCTTGTTTTCGTTTGAGATGGGATTTTCCTATATAGCCCTGGCCAGACTAGCCTTTGCTGTTAGTCCAGGCTGGCCTGAAATTTGTAGCAATTCTCCTGCCCGAGCCTCCTAAATTCTAGATTATAGGCATATACCACTAGATCTGGCTTAAAAAATGATTATTTACAGGGCTGGAGATGATTCAGTGGCCTAAGAGTACTTGGTACACTTGCAGAGGACCTGGGTTCAGCTCCCAGCCCTAAATCAGGTGGCTCACAACCATATGTAAGTCTAGCTTCAGGGACCCAATGGGCAGCACTTATATGCCTGTACATATACACAGACAGACAGACAGAAATATAAAGTAATTGTTTTTGTTGTTTTTTGAGACTGGGTTTTACTGTGTAGTCTTGACTGTCCTGGAACTCACTCTGTAGACCAGGCTGGCCTCAGACTCACAGAGATCCACCTACCTCTGCCTCCTGAGTGCTGGGGATCAAAGGTGTGTGCCACCACCTCCCATAAAGTAAATGTTTTTAAAGTATTACTGTTTTGTGCTGGGTATGGTGGCACACGCCTTTAAACTAGGCAGCTCGGTAACTGCAAATTTATTTCTTTCAGTTCTGGAAGCTGGCAAATCCAAGGTCAAAGTGAGGTCAGTTCTGTGTCTAGTGAATACCAGGGTTCACAGAGTGTGATGATGGTATCTTCCTACTGTGCTCACATCATAGAGAGGGTCTAGCTGGCGGGGGGGGCTCTCAAAGGCTCTGCATACCCTCTTAATAACATCACCTTGGAGGCTAGAATTTACCTTTGGGTTGTTTTTTGTTTTTTAATTATATGTATGTGTGTCTCTCAGTGTGGGTATGTGCATACGTGAGTGCAGTACACATGGAGTCCCAGTAGAGGGCGTTGGATCCTCTGGAACTGAAATTACAAGTGGCAGTGAGTCACCCAACATGGGTGTTGGGAACTGAGCTCAGGTTTTCTGTAAGAACAGTGCACCCACCCTTTTAAGCACTCAGCCGTGTCTTCGGCTCCTTTATTGGTATTTTTGAAACAGGGTTCCACCCTGTAGCCTTCCTGGACTGCAGCTTGCTTTTGCCAGTCCTCCTGCATCTGCCTCCCGAGGTTAGAGTGAACCACCCTTCCCAGCCCCACCCCTTTCCTCTCTTCTCCTTCTTCCTCCTCTTCCTCCTTCTTCATTTTTTGAGTCGGGTTCTCATTCCTAGAATTAACAGCAGTGTTCCTGCCTCAGGCTCCCAAGTGCTCAGGTTACAGGCATGAGCCATCATATGCAGCTGGAGGTTAGAAGTTCAGCATATGAACTGTGGGCGGCACATGCAGGTCATAGCGTTTCAGGAACCTGTCCGTGGTGTTATAGCTTTCTAATCCATCAGACATGCCCTGCTCTACCTCACACCTCCTCCTCACTTCCTCATCTCTGTTAGATACACTGTGTTCTGAGCGAGTATAACCTTCCCCCTTCCCTTCCCTCCCCTCCCCTCCCCTTCCGTTCCCTTCCCTTCCCTTCTCTTCCCTTCCCTTCTCTTCCCTTCCCTTCCCTTCCCTTCTCTTCCCTCTGTTTTTGTTACTTAAGCACCAGAAACCCATCTTCTCACAGTTTTAGAAGCAGGCATATCTAAGATCAAGGTGGCAGCAAGGTTGGTCTCTCCTGAGGCTTCTGTCTGTGGTTTGTGGATGGACCCATGTCCTCTGTGGCCTTCCCTCTGTCTCCAGATAGCAGGGGTTCGGTTCTGGACACAGAATGTGGACATTTCTAAAGAAACTTGGCACATAGCAGCACATCTTCTATCAGCCTTTAGAAAAAGATCATATACATCACGGACGAATGATTACACATTTCCAAGGCACCCGAGGGTAAGGATGAAGTTTTCTGTGCATTGACTGGAGCTCCATTCACCGGCTTTTTAGTCTAAGTTGCTGTGATGACACTCTATCTTTGGAATAATGTCCCCCTTTGTCAGACTTTCAGTAAGAGGGTGTATCAGATCATTCAGTCAGTTAAGGGTCTTACAAGCAGAGGTGAGATTTCCCTAAAGAAAGTCCCCACCCGAGGGTCTGACTCAGTAAATTCCTTAACAGTTAAAGAGAAATTAAATCTCATTCACACATTTCACACACGCACGCACGCACGTACGCAAGCACCTGCTCAAAGCAACACAGCTAAAATGTGCAAGACATGTTCTTTGCTTGACTCATTAACAAACCTGCCTGGTAGTATCTGGAAAGTTCCTGGGGGTGGGTGTCGGGGGTGGGGAGGGCCGATAATGGAAACAATTAAACTTTGATAAATGACTGCGTCTTCAGATATGATTTAAACACAAAGCACTATAAGGAACTCAAGCACTGAAGCCCCTGATAACATCAAGGGAAGGAGTCATTTCACATAAATCTTGGGGATGATGTCATCTAAACACACCAGTGCTTAGTAGAAGTTCCAGCTCATCATGAAGGAAATGATTCTTATAAATAGTCTTGATATGGAGATAGCGTTTGGCGTCTTAAGAATCGACTCTTGAAATAGGAAGAGCTACTACTGAAGTCATCTGACCCAGGGCACACTGACCCTACTAATCTCAGACAGTCTCTCTCAGCTGTGTTTCCCTAGGATTCAGTACTGGCCGCCACTCCAGCATTTTGCATGTTCAGATCTGACAAATGGAATGGGAGTTTATTACTCCAAGATGAAGGTGGTTTTTTCAAGTGATTAAAAGCACACGTGCTCACGGTAAAGCTTGGGGTAATACAGCGGGGCATGAAAGGGTTTACCAGAGTTCCTCCATCCAGGGATAACTGTCACTAGCATTTGTATGAATCTCATTCAATCATTTCTCCACACGTGTATGTTTATAGTCACACGTCCATGATTTAAGAAAATGGGGCAAGGTTAGAAATGGGGTTTCCTCATCTTCTTTTAACTAAACTCTTTGTAGAGCTATGCAGGTTCCAGGTTAATGGCTACATATTGTCCCATTGTCGGACTAAACCTTAATATCAGTAGGGCTATGACGAATGGACCAGGTTGTTCCTGTTTTTTTCCCCTTCATTATAAAGAACACCTCCTTAATGATCTTTGGCAGGCAGAATGAGTTATCCTTGGAAAATCATAATGGTAGCTTGTCTCCTCCAGGGTAGTTCAGAAGGTGACTGGCGTTGGGACACCCCGGAGAATGAATGGGTGGTGGGAAGGTTCATCTTCCCCTCTAGAAAAGAGAAACAAATGGAGTGCTAGCTGCCATACCCCCAGAGTAAGGCTGCAAGCATGTGCCCCTGTGTGGCTCCTCTCCTGACCTTGTGTGATTTCCAAGTCTGCTTGCAAGCTTGCCTTTACAGATCTACCCTCGACAAGAGCAGGACATGATAGGACCAGCCCCCAAGTCCAGGATTAGTCACCCAGGCAGCCTGCTGTTCTGGAGCCTGGACCCCACTTGTGCCCCCAGAGAGACATGGCTGTCTAGTCATTTGGTCCCTGCCTAAAGCTAAGGCTTCACTCACTTCTGTGCTTGGCAGGCTCCCCAAGCAACTGGGACACCATCAGTGACCCTTCCCCTTACAGTTCTCGGAAGAGATTCCATTTCCGTTGGTGCTGCCTGAGTTGGAGATGGAGAGACTCTGGAATTCACCCAAATTCTGGGGACAGCCTGTGGGGTAAAATTACCACCGCCACGGCCTCCAAGTAAAAAGGAGAAAATTCAAACGGCTGTAGTGAATGCCTTTATACAGACGACCTTACATATTTGTTCAGTTCTCTCCTTTGAGTGACATTGCTGTATCTAGAAGAACGTTACGTCTTGAAGATACACTGAGGTGCCTGGAAAGGACCAGCTTATCCATCTGCTCTGAGAATTGTCATTACACAGCAGCTTGGTGTAGAAGTACCCATGTCCAGAGTCTAACCTTGAAGGTTCAGGAATTTGATCCTGTGAGTGCCTCAAAGTTAATGGGTCTCTGAAAGCTGACTCATGCAGAGGAGACTGAAATAGAAGGCCACGGAAGCCACATGACCATCAGGAGGTAATGGTGGCCCTAGACTCAAGCAAGGAGAGTTAATTTGGTGATCGGAAAGATGATGAGCTGGTTCCCCTTATCGGGGGAGCTATACCTCTCAGGTGACAGTGGCCACAGAGCAAAGTCAAGTGAGCTGTAAGTGTAGAACCTGCCCCATGGCTGAGGTGAACAGCTACCCCACAGCTTCCGTGGCCCTGGTTCTGAGCACACAGCCAACACACTTCGTACTGCCCATGCCACCAATGCCGCGGTACACCAACAGACACAGCCTGAGCTCTTAGCTCGGCTCTGAGACGCGTGTGTTTCGAGTTGCAGTGTTTCAGCCGTGCGCCGTTTTCTGTCCTTTTTGAAACAGAATGGTTTAGTTATGAAGAAGGTCTGTGCTGGTTACTTGGTTAGCTTGATGCAAGCTAGAGTTATTGGGGAAGAGGAGACCTCAACTAAGGAATTTCTTCCATCAGACTGACCCGAAGGAGAGTCTGTGTGGTGATTTTCTTGATTAATAATTGATGTGAGAGGGCCCAGCTCACTGTGGGAAGTGCCACCTCTGGCCAGCTGGTCCTGGGTTGTGTAAAAAAGCAGGCTGAGCAAAACAAGAGGAGCCAGTCAGTGAGCAGAGTTGCTCTGTGGCCTCTGCCTCAGTTCCTGCTACCAGGTTCTTGCCTTGAGTGTCTGTTCAAACTTCCCTTCATGGTGGACTGGAAGCTATAAGTTGAAGTAAACTCTCCCGTAGTTGCTTCGGCATGGTATTTATTATTGCAGCAGAATCCTAATTAGGGCAGTAAACTCAGCATATATGTATGAAGTCAGTGCATCTTGGGGTTTTTGTTGTGCTAGTATGTCTGATTTTAAAACTTGTTGTCTGAGTACTGGATGTGCTACTCACTTGTTATTCCCGGCACTCCAGAAGCAGAGGCAGATGGGTCTTTGTGAGTTGAAGGCTGGGTTGGTTTACATAGCAAGCTCCAGTATAGCCTGGGCTACATAGAGGAACTGTCTTTAAAAAACTAGTCAAAAATGTTGCTATTTGAGGGCTGGGTGGTGGTGGCGCATGCCTTTAATCCCAGCACTCGGGAGGCAGAGCCAGGCGGATCTCTGTGAGTTTGAGGCCAGCCTGGGCTACAGAGCGAGTTCTAGGACAGGCACAAAAACTACACAGAGAAACCCTGTCTCAAAAAACCAAAAAAAAATTGCTTATTTGAGTCACTGACTTGAGGTCCTAAACAAAGATGACTAAATGAATTTTGGCTAGGGAACAGGGCAGAGTTTCTAGAATTTCCTACAATGACCTAAACATACTTTTGCTAATGTGTACTCCATATTTTTGCAAAATGGATGTCTCCATATTGACAACTACAAAAATAAAACACCATCTACAGGAAAAGTTGAGGATTCTGTGTGTCTTGCATTCAGCCTAGATTTAATTCTGTAAAAAGTAAAAAACACATCCAGCTCATGAATATGCAAATCTATGTTGTCCTCAGTAAATGGTAAAATTATAGGTATATCAAAGAATAGGTTTTAGATAAATTATTTGTGATTTGTTATCAGTGAACGTTTGATTTGTACACCTGTTTTGTAAATCTGTAGGTCAGGTGTCGTATAAAAATGTCTTGAGTGCCAAGAGACTGTAAGTGGAAAAATGTGACCTAGGTCTTCTACAGAACCTTTCTCTCTGGCCGTGTCTGGGGACCGCAGGTGCACGGCTTTTCTTGCATATGGACAAGGTACATATGGTCAGATCACATCATAGAACCTGATTTCCTTTCTTCTCTTCTTCCTTCCTTCCTTCCTTCCTTCCTTCCTTCCTTCCTTCCTTCCTTCCTTCCTTCCTTCCTTCCTTTCTGCTTGTCTGGTTGGTTGGTTTTTGCTGTTACAGCCTTACAACTCTCTCTGATACTCAGTGGTTGGTACTCATCTGCACTGAGCACCCTGTGCCATCAGCCACATCCAGAAACGATTAGGTTTTCAAATGTGGAAGGGAAGGTGTAGCGGCTGAAGTATAGGGCATCCTGGTGACTCATCTCTGCGCTTCCTGGACACCACGCATCGCAGATACGGTACGAGACAGCCCTTCTTCGGTATAGACAGCTTTGTCAAGCCTGAGATCAGACCATGTATCTGAGCCCCTGTCTCTCTCACGGCAAAACTTCCCAATGACTTTGTTCTCTCAGGCGTGTGTCTTGAAGCCCACTGGATGGCCACACTTGAGAATGTTGGCGTTTTCTGGTACCACCACCCCATTGAACGGTGGCCCTTCTTACCACTCTTCTTTGTGGGAGCCATTGTATTAGACACAGGTTGGAAAACAAACCCTATTTTAAAAATAGTTTATATCTTCCTTTTTTTATTCATCTACTCATTCAACACACAGTGGTGGAACGATGTTTAGTTTTCTGGAAAGAGTGATGAGAAAAATAGATAAGACCCTTGCTATTGTGGCTTTGCTGTTCTAGCGGGGAGAGAAATACATGGAGATAAAATTTTAAAAGTGCGTAATAATTGAGGGACTAGAGAGACGGCTCAGCAGAGAACAGGACTTACTGCTCTTGCACACGACCTGTGTTCAGTTCTCAGCATCTACATCAGGTGGCTCACAACTACCTGTAACTCCAGTTCCAGGGGATCTGATACCCTCTTCTGACCTCTGGGGCACCTGCATGCACATAGTACACATTAACATATGCAGACAAACACACACACACACATGCAAAAAATAAATACTTTTTTTAAAGCACAATAATTGAAAAAGTGATCAATTCAAGTTCAAAAAGGAAAAGGAAACGGGATTTTCTTTATGGTCTCACAAGCTGCCGCTCAGGAGACGGGGTTTGGTAACTTTGGACTGGTGTTGTGAGAAATGTGGGAAAGATGGGAGCCTCTACATTAAGGACCAGGGCAGGTGACCAACAGAAAGGAAATGTCCACCAGAGGAGACTTCAATAACCTCTTGACATGCAACTCAAATGTCTGGGGATGATGGACTTGTCCTGCAACTAAAGTGAGTTAGTCCAGACGCCTGTGGGTAAGAACAGAAGTAGCCAAAGTTCACAAAGGCGGCAGCTGGAATCTTCTCCATTGAACAGGCTCTTCCAGGGCTGTTTTCCATTTCTTGTAAGGGGACTGTGGGAGTCCCGCCCCTTGATAGCCCTCTCCCAGGGCCCGGGGAAGAATCTACAACCAGCTGATAATTTAATCTTTGAAGATATTAAATGAATCTACATACAAGAAACTCTTTAGTCCATACACTTTATTCTTCTGAGTCAGTTCTCTCTCTGCACAGCTTCTATTCTGCTCTCATACTTAGCTCCTTTCTTGCCTGATTCTCTCTACATCTTTCTGCTGTTTCCTCTAAGACTATCTTAATTCTCTTACCTTAGTTCTGCCCCATCTAGGTTCTCATCCATCTAGTTCTTTCCCATCTTAGCTCCTCTCCTGTCTCCTTCCTCATTTTGTTCTTCCCCATCTGGCTCTTCCTCATCTTCCATCTCATTCCTCTAGTCCTCTCTTCTGGCCCTTCAATCTAGTTCTTCCCCATCTCAGTACGTTCCTCTCCAGTTCTTACCCATCTAGTTCTTCCATTCTCTTTTCTCTTCTCTGTCTCATCCTTCTCTGAAAATAAAGCTGCCTTTTTCCCCCCTTTGACCCTTGACCCTTAACTCTCCAAGCTATCTCTGCTCCTGCCATTTCTGGCAAGTGTGCTTGGTCGCTAGGCAACTTCTGTCACAGCTAGATGTATCTGTAAGTTGGAACCCTTTAGTTCTGAGTTAATAGTTAAAGGTAGATCTAAAACTAGAGATAAAAATTTGGTAAGGGAGAAAGTTAAGCATAATTAGCATATCCTCCAGGTCTTCTCAAACAGGTAGTCTGGATGCTTAAGTCTGTTCTTAGAGAGTACAGAGGTATCTATGATAAGATACTTTCATCCGTCTGGGGATGGACCTGGCTGGATGCTGCCGATGATGATAATTACAGGGAGGCTTGAACTAGGGTTCTGGCTGTATATAGCTGTCAGTGCAGAAGGTTATCTAAATATCCATTAGTAGAGAGGAAATGGTGCCCAATGAATGATGGAAAAGCTACAACAGCACACGAGAAATTCATAGTAGGAAATGGCTAATAATCAAAAGCCAAATATCACCAAGACTCCGTGAGCCTCAGCTTGACCTCTGGAAGGCCCTTGGCTTCTTCCAGGTGTAGCTTGTCACAATCAGCTGAAATCCTACTTCATATATTTTTGTGGCTCGCAGCAGGCTCATAATTTAAGTTCATCACGATGGGGAAGACATGGCAGAACCATGGTGACAGGAGCATGGAGCTAGTGCTCCTCACGTCTCGATGGATCAGCAAGTACAGAGTAAGGGATGCTGGTACTCAACTGGTTTTCTTCTTTTTCCCTTTGTATTTAGTCTGAGACAGATTCCCTAGCTCATGGGATCGCAGACATCCCCAGAAGTGTGGCTCCTGGGCAGTTCAAATTCACAGTGAAGATCAATCATCACAGAGGCCCAGGCTAGCCCCCTGAGCCGGCTCTAGAGAGTTGGCTTTCCATTGCACCACACGGTGATGAGGTCCATATACTACAATAGCCATACTTCCATTCATCACACAATCACTCATCACTGGTGCACCATCCACAGCAACATCATCTCATTAAAGACTTTTTACTTCAGGAGACCAAGACCAAGACCACATAGGCTACTCTAGTGTCAAAACCTGCCTTGAGTAATTCAGGGCTCAGCTGCAGTTATTTTTGCCCCTGTCTCCCGTCAATGCTGAGATTTTCTGGACACACCCAGGATGTTTAGGTGTGGTGGCCCCTGAAATGTTTCTTCCTCCAGGAGGGTGGGAAAGAACACAAATGTCATTGTCTCGGCAGAAAAGTCTCCCATAGCCTGAAGTAATTAGGAAAAAAAAAATGTCGGTGTGATGTACCACCCCAGGATCTTGGAGATTAGACACAGAAACCCAGGTCATGTCCCAGAAGGGAAGAGTTGAGAGAGCAAAGACTATTTTCAGGGGTTGATAGGGTGAATGGCTGGAAGTTTCTACAATGGAAAAAAAGACTGGGTTATCATCGCTGACCTTGCTATTATTGTTGTTGTTATCAAAAACATGTAAATAGTGCTCTTAAATTATTGTCCCTCCAGAACAATAAAGGTGATAACAGACTTCTTTGGACATTGCAAATCCAAAGAAAATGTCATTGCTCACCAGCAGCTTGGCTCCGAGAAAGCACGGAGCACTGGCGTTGGGATCCCAGCCATGCCAGGGCCAGGGCCGGGGTCAGAGTTATACTCTGTCCTCTGAGAGGTGAAGACGGCCAGAGAGCTCTGTAAAGGAATGGTCTAGCACAGTGCACGGGCACTGTCCAGGGAAGAAGCCTGCTGTTTCAGGAGTCAGATGACAAGTGAGGAGAAAGGAAAGAGGACAGGAGGGAGGATGGGGCATGCTGCAGAAGAAGAAATGGGGCCGCCAGCTAGGTAGGAGAAGGGGAGAGAAAGGAGGGCTGGAAACAATATTTGGGGAATGGGAATTATGTGAAAACTTACTACATTTCTTCATTATGCAGGGCCTTTAGTTCTAGTGGGTGCTCACTCACTCCCCTTCACCTCGCAAGAGCTCACTGTCTTAGCTAGGCTCCTATTGCTGTGATGAAACACCAGGAGCAAAAGCACCCAAGAGAGAAAAGGGGTATTTGATTTACAGGTTACAGAGTTGGGCACTGGGGAAGCCAAGGCAGGAGTCTAGAGGCCGGTATTGTACTGAAGTAGAAACCATGGAGAACGCTGCTGCTTGTTCCCCCGACTTGCTCAGCCTGCTTTCTTTTTTGTTGTTGTTGTTGTTGTTTTTCGAGACAGGGTTTCTCTGTGTAGTTTTGGTGCCTGTCCTGGATCTCGCTCTGTAGCCCAGGCTGGCCTCGAACTCACAGAGATCCGCCTGGCTCTGCCTCCCGAGTGCTGGGATTAAAGGCGTGCGCCACCACCGCCCGGCATCTGTTTTCTTATACCACTCAGGACCACCTACCCTGGGGTGGCATCACTCAGAGTGTGCTGGGCTCTTTGACATCAATCATTAATCAAGAAAATGCCTGGTAGGGGAGTCTACAAGGATGACCTCTCCTTGAGACTGCTAGCAATAGTGGAGAGGGTGCCTGGACTGACCTACTCCTGTAATCAGATCGGTGACTACCCTAACTGTCATCATAGAGCCTCCATCCAGTAACTGATGGAAGCAGATGCAGAGATCCACAGCCAAGCACCAGGCTGAGCTCCAGGAGTTCAGTGAATGAGAAAGAAGAGGGATTCTATGAGCAAGGGTCACCAAGATCATGATGGGGAAACCTACAGAGACAACCAAACTGAACTAGTGGGAACTCATGAACTGTGGACCAATAGCTGTGGAGCCTCTGTGGGACTGGACTAGGCCCTCTGCATAGGCGAGACAGTTGTTTAGCTTAACCTGCTTAAGGGGCCCTTAGCAGTGGGATCAGGACCTGTCCCTGGTGCATGGGCAGGCATTTTGGAGCCCAGTGCCTATGGTGGGACACCTTATACAGCCTTGGTGCAGGGAGGAGGGGCTTAGACCTGCCTCAGCTGAATGTACCAGGCTCTGCTGACTCCCCACGGGAAATCTTGCCTTGGAGGAGGTGGAATGAAGGGTGGATTCGGGGGAAGGCTGGGAGGGTGGGAGGAGGGAGGAGAGGAGGATCTGTGGTTGGTATGTAAAATGAATAGAGAATTTCTTAATAATAAAAAAAGAAGAAGAAACAAAAAAGAAAGGAAGAAAGAAAGAGAGAAAAAGAAAGAAAAATACCTGGTAGGGGTAGTAGGGAAAGAAAACGCTACAGACAATCTGATGGAGACATTCTCTCAAGTGAGGTTCCTCTTCCCTGATGATTCTAGCAACTGTCAAGTCAACAAAAAACTAACCAGAACAATTGACCCCTTGCCAGCCTGACACACAAGCCAGAACCACCAGAGAAGAGGGAACCTCCACTGAGAAAATGTCCCCATCAGAGTGACCTGTAGGCGAGCCTGTGGGGTGTTTTCTTGATTAATGACTCATGTAGAAGGATCCAGCCCACTGTGGCCAGTGCCACCCCTGGGCGGGTGGTCCTTGGATGTATAAGAAAGCAAGCTGAGCAAGCCATGGAGAGAGCAAGCCAGTGAGCAGCACTCCTTCAAGGCTTTTTGCCTCAGTTCCTGCCTCCAGGTTCCTGCCCTGACTTCCCATATGATGGACAGGGACCTAAGAGTTGTAACATAAAATAAACCCCTTCTTCCCAAGTGTTGTTGTTGTTGGTGTTTATCACAGCAATGGAAATCTTAACTAAGGCACTTATTTATTCTCACTCTTTAAAGCGAGGATGTGTATGGAGCTGCGGGTGGAGTTTCTTTTTTTTTTTTTTTTTTTTTTTTAAATTTATTTATTCATTATGTATACAGAAGAGGGCGCCAGATCTCATTACAGATGGTTGTGAGCCACCATGTGGTTGCTGGGAATTGAACTCAGGACCTCTGGAAGTGCAGTCAGTGCTCTTAACCTCTGAGCCATCTCTCCAGCCCCTGCGGGTGGAGTTTCTGTGCGAATATCCTTCGAGCGTTGTCATTGCTGAATTCTTTGTTCCCAGCCTGACAGGAAGAAGAGGAAGTACAGCTCTTTCTTCATATCTGCTTGTTCTACAGATGGAGATGAGTCACGTGGGGGGGGGGTATTAGAGGAAAGCTACTCACATCACGGGAGAAGGAAACAGCACGACAGGACAGGGATATGGATAATATATTCCCAACAACCTTCCTCGCTGACCTACTTTCCCAGGGCACCCCATCAATTTCCACCACCTCCCAAAATAGAGTCAGCAGTCAATAACCAAGGTCTCACCTAATAGCCAAGCCATACCGTTGTACCAGTGGCCTCTAAAAGACTCATAACTCTCTCAAAATGCAAAAATGTATCCAGTCCATGTCCAAGAGCCTCAAAGTCTTAATAGTTACAACATCTGTTCAAACATCTAGGTCCATAGTCTCTTGGCTGTTGAACGCCTATTAAAAAAAAAAAGTTACATACCTCCCAAATACGTGGCACAAAGTAAACATTCCTATTCCAAAAGAGAGGAATGGGGCACAGTAAGGAGGGCCGGGACCAAGGTAAGACTGAAACGTAACAGGGCAAACATTAAATCCTATAGCCTTATGTCTGGCGTTCAAGTCATGTGGTGTCCTGATGAACTTCAATGTCCTGGCATAGCTGTGTCTTCACGGCCTTGCCATTGACAGTTCACATGGCTTCTTTCTTGGGATGGCTCCATTTATTGCCCTTAACGTTCCCCAAACAAACATCCTGCGTTCCTGGCATCTCCAGCACCTGGGGTTGCCACTGAAACCCAAGCTTTGCCCTCAAAGCTTAGTACATCATCCTCTGAGGGGCTTGTCACAGAGACTGAGACCCCGTTACAATATAGTCTTAACTTCCAGGCTTCCCTCAGAAATCTTGGTGGCAACCTCCCTCCTTGACCCCATGACTCTGCATATCGTATGCCTGCAAAAGCCAGTAACACATGGACAAGGGCAAGGTTTGCCGGCAGCTTGAGCGGTATGTGGACCCCTTCGGACCACAGCTACACAGCCCAGAGAGTGCCTGGGTAGTTGAACCTGGGAAAATAGTTCCCCAGATAGACACGTGCAAGCAAAGTACCCTGGTAGTTATGTCTTCTCAAGGGGAAAATTTCAGATGAGTTGACTGTTTTAGACCTTGCAGCCTGTGAATGATCTGGCCAAGTCCTGAAATGCCCTTGTAGGCATTGTTCCTATTGGCCCAGCCAAAAAGTGTTTGCTTCTCTTTACATTTTTTATCTTGTTCATTTTCAAATAGACAAATTTTAAAATTTGTTTATTTTATTTTATGTGTAGCAGTGTTTTGCCTGCACGTATGTATGTGCACCCCGTGCATGCCTGTGCTCTCGGGAATTCAGAAGAGGATATGGGATGCCTGAAACCGGAGTTACACATTGTTAGAGCCACCATGGGGGTGCTGAAAACCAAACCCTGGTTCTCTTCAAGAACAAGTGCTCTTACCTCCTAAGCCATCTCTCCAGCTTCTTAATGTGTGTGTGTGTGTGTGTGTGTGTGTGTGTGTGTGTGTGTGTGTGTGTCTGTGTGTGTGTCTGTGTCTGTCTGTCTGTCTGTCTGTGTCATGGTATACATATGGAAGTCAGAGGACAACTTTCCACCATGGGTTCTGAACTCAGGTCTTCGGGCTTGCACATAAAATGCTTTGACACACTGAACCTTCTTGCTGGCTCTTGGTTTCTCTGTAACATTACTAATCCATTAATCACACTCTCTTTATCGACCACTTTCAAGGCACATTTTCTTGCTCTGTTCTTTGCTCCTGGTTCTCACTATGACTCTGGCTAAATGCAGCCCAAACTAGCCATGTCAGAGCCTCAATCCTATGCTGTCTTGACATTTCCCCCACCATATTAATTAATCCATCACCTTAGTTTCCCATGGTTTCTCTACATGGGCCAAATGTAGACCAGTTCTTTGACAGAATGTGATACAAATGACCTCTAGTCGAATTTCCAACATAGCTCTCATCCTCTCCTGAAACCTCATGAGCAGAGACTTCATTCATTGTCCACATTTCCATCATGACTCTCAACTTCCGTGTTCCCACCAGCATTTCCCATGAGTTCTGTTGATAGAACTCTAGAATGTCCAAACCTACATCACCAAACTCTTCCAAATTCTTCCTACAAACCACCCCCCCCCCAACATAAAAACAGGTTATAATTTAAAATTCCAGGGTTATTTTAAACAGTAAAATATTTTCTCTATAGAAAATGGTATAAATGATAACATTTCCCAATATGCTGTTTTAAGCCAAATAATAGCTAAATTATACATATAAATATTGATTATATTCCGGGATATAGAAGAAACCTATCTTCATCTGTTCAGAGAGCTATGTTTTACTTAAATTGTGTAAGTGAGATTCCTATTCATCTTCCTCTTCACTGTCCTACAAACCATTTCTAAAGGCCTAGGAACAACATGGTCAGGTTTAATCACAACTTAGACACTTCCAGAGTATCAATGTCTAGTGCCAGTTTTCTGTGTTAGTTACCTTTATTATTGTCGTGACACCTGAGAACAACAGCTTCAACTCAGAAGAGTGTTGTATGCTTGCAACCCAGCATGAGGAGGGTGGACGTAGGGAGGTCAGAGGTTTTAGATCACCCTTGACTACATGGTGATTTTGAGGTCAGGCTGACCTACATGAGACCCTGGTCAAATAGCAGCTACAATTAGAGGAAGGAATTGATCTTGGCTTACACTTTCAGAGGATTCAATGCTTTCCTAAATAGAGGGTGTGGCCAAAGGGAGTAGTTCACATTCCAGTGAATGGAGTAGTTCATGTTCCAGTGAATGGAGTAGGTCACATTCCAGTGAATGGAGTAGTTCATGTTCCAGTGAATGGAGTAGTTCGTGTTCCAGTGAATGGAGTAGGTCACATTCCAGTGAATGGAGTGGATCACATTCCAGTGAATGGAGTAGGTCACATTCCAGTGAATGAGGTAGGTCATGTTCCAGTGAACGGAGTAGATCACATTCCAGTGAGCCAAGAAGCAGAAAAATAGGATACTGTGGCTCAGCTGGATTTTCCCTGTTCCCGTTTTTTATTCTTTCCGGGCCACCAGCCGATAAGATGTGCTACCCACATTCAAGGAGGACCTCTCCCTGTCGGTTAGTCCTTCCTAGACACACCCTCACTGGCACAGCCAGAGCTGCACCTCAGTCTCCTAATTCTAAATCCAGTCAAGTTAACAATGGAGATTAACCATCACAGATGGTTAACTCCAAAGTGTTTGGGAGTTAGAAGGGAAAAGCCAAAGGCAGAGACTGTTGGCAAAGATGTGGGGCCCTAATTAAGGAACCCACCTGGGGGACAGGGAGGAAGAGGTGTGCTGGGAGCCTCAGAGTCATGGAAGAAGAGTCTCCCTACAGAAGTCAGAGCCACCGAGAATGTAAGGTCAGCAAACAGGGATGTGTGGAGATGGGAGCGGGGTACAGGGGACAAGAAACATGTCAACTCCCAGTCTCTTGCCAGAGCTGAACCCCACAAGAAGTCAGGGGAGCAGGGAGCCTGGTGATGGATGCCACATGGGAAGCACAGGAGGCACAGAGTAGGAGAGGAAATGGATGGGGAGGCCCATGAGCCTGTGTCTGGCCTTGCCTTTCTCCCCATCTGTGTGACAGGGAGTGTGGAAGGCTTGGACCTGATTGTATGTACTCCCAGGGAACGTCCCATTCCGGTTGACTGCGGCCATGATAAGGATGGTGGTGTTTATCTTAGATTTCTGTAACTATGACAATATTTGGTACCTCTGTGGCATCCGAAGGAAAAGGTCAACTTCTCTGCATCTTGCACACACAGATTTGGAGCCTGGCCTGCTTTCTGCCCTGAGTGGTAATTCTAGCTTCTCTCTGTCCTGGAAGAGTTGAAAGAGAAGGATAAAATTAGACCACAGAGTTATTGTGCCTCGGCCAATATTTCAAATACTTGATTTTTTCGCATGACCTTAAACCTCCATCCTTGCATAACTACATATTATCTGTCCTCGGTTTGACCAGCTCCTCGGTCCTTCGACTCAGGTTCGTGTGTGACTCCCTCCCCCACCAGTTGTGAATAGTTGGTGTGCACCATGGCACTGGGTGCTGGGCTGTAATCAGTTCCCACTCTGCCAGATACCATCACTGTCAAAACAAAGTCAGTTATGTGGAAAGCCTCGCCATCCCTCCTGCCTCCTTTTGGAATGCACTGCTTTGACTGCACACACAAAGCCGCAATTTATCAGCAGGAACTGGCGCAGAAAACAAGACACAAATCCCAGAAAATGAATATGACATGGCAGAGCATGAAATTCAGAACTGGAAACAGGGGATAGACTAGATCAGAAATGAAAAATGACATTTCAAGATTAATATACATGAGTGTCGAGGGCCCAGAAATCAGACCTTAGCTAGTCTTTTATTTATCTGCACACTTGAGCTCAATATAGAATTGTTCTCAATAGATTGCTTTACTCTGGCATTTGAAAAGGTGCTTAAACAAATCTGCATTGGCCGTTCTCTTCAGCACTGTTTTTTTAAAAGGGGAAGAGAGAAAGCTGAGCATTGTGGCAAGGCCTGTAATCACTTGAGAGGTAGAAGCAGGATAATCTAGGAGTTCAAGGCCAGCCTTGGCTACATAGCAAGTTCAAGGCCAGCTAGGCTACCTGAGATTTGTAAAGAAACAAAAAACCAATAAATATACAGAAAGCTTCCTTCTTTCCTTCCTTCCTTCCTTCCTTCCTTCCTTCCTTCCTTCCTTCTTTCCTTCCTTCCTCCTTTCCTTTGTTCATTTGTTTATTTTGGTTGTTTGAGACAGGGTTTCTCTGTGTAACAGCCCTAGCAATCCTGGAACTTGCTTTGTAGACCAGGCTGGCCTCGAACTCACAAAGATCCTCTTGCCTCTGCTTCTCAAGTGCTGGGATTAAAGGCATGTGCCACCACTCCTGGGCTAAAATTGTTTTTATTTTTTAAAAGTATATATAAACCCTTGGGTCATAAGGGTAGCACAAGGGGGTCAAGACATGTCTTTTTCTGGGCTGGAGGGATGGCTCAGCAGAGAAAGTGCTTGAAGCACAAGCATGAGGATCAGAGTTCGGATCCCCAACACCCACGTAAAATCAGATGCAGCAGCTACACCCTACCACACAGTGGGAAGCAGAGGACCTCTCAGCAGCCCATGGGTCAGCTAGTCTCTCATGTATAGTGTGAACAACAAGAGATCCTGCCTCAGAAAAGATGGACAGTGAGGGCTGACACCTAAGGCTTCCCGTGACCTCTTTATGTGGGAGCTACAGCCCTTTTGAGCACACACACACATACACACACACACACACACACGCTCTCACACACACACTCTCATACTCTCTCTCACACACACTCATACACTCACATACTCTCTCACACACACACTTTCATACTCATATACACACACTCACATACTCTCTCACACACGCACACACTCACACACTACTACTGTAAATGAGATTTCTGGTTCATAGAAAACTGTAGATTTACACCAGGGAAAGAAGAAAAGCCATGCACACTTAAACATGAGCTATTGATATTTTAACATTCTTTTTTGAATATGTCTTTGTATAAAAAAGTATTGCTAAAAAAAAAAAAAAAAAAAAAAAAGGGCTGGAGAGATGGCTCAGAGGTTAAGAGCACTGACTGCTCTTCCGGAGGTCCCGAGTTCAATTCCCAGCAACCACATGGTGGCTCACAACCATCTATAATGAGATCTGGCGCCCTCTTCTGTATACTTAATAAATAAATAAATCTTTAAAAAAAAAAAAAAAAGCCGGGCGGTGGTGGCGCACGCCTTTAATCCCAGCACTCGGGAGGCAGAGCCAGGCGGATCTCTGTGAGTTCAAGGCCAGCCTGGGCTACCAAGTGAGTTCTAGGAAAGGCGCAAAGCTACACAGAGAAACCCTGTCTCGAAAAAAAAAAGTATTGCTACTGTGCCAGCGTCCCTCACAGCAAATGCTAACTGTGCTAGAGGATGTGTTTGTTAGTCAGTCAGACTGCAGGATAAAGGGCTGCTTTTCTCTTCCCATGTCCCTGCCATGTTTCTCATCTTCCCCCTGTTTATATTTTAGAGAAGGAGAGATTGGAAGAAGCCCCAAGGCTGACCTCCAGCGATCTGAATAGAGGCCCAGCAAATGAGAGAGAATCTACAAATATTATTTAGCTATTATCCTTTTCAGATGTTGCTGGATGAGCAAAAGAAAATCCAAACAATATACGGAGTTTGTTTTGAAACGATTGGAATGGCTTATCCACGGACAGGATCTTTGATGCCACATACAGGGGTGCTGTTAGGTCAAACGGAAATGGATATGGATCGACTTGGGGTGATTCCTTGTTGTGAAAAACACGGGGAAATTAAAGCTTTGTGGCTTTGAGTAACGTGTTCAGACTGGAAGAAATTGATCCCCAGGGCTCCCAGGCAGCTCTGTGCTCCCCGGGGAGCCTTCACACTGGATTTCAGCGACTGTGCGACTGTGCTGTGGTCCGTGGCATCTGTTTGCTGAAGTGTAAGTGCTGTGCCGAGTCCACAGCTCCCCTGGGGACTTCTTTCTTTCTGTGAAGGTGACCGAGACTAGTCTTGGTTTGAGGCCTTTCCAGGGCTTTCTCTGGCTTCAAACTCCAAGACCAGGTTCTCAGAATCATAAACAAACACACCTGTGCCTTTCCCCAATGTCAATGTTTATTGAATAATAATAAATTCTCAGGGTGCTGTGGTTTCGTTGGCAGTCCTTTGCCAAGTGGTCTTGCTTTCCTTGGGAGCCTTTGCCAAGGAAAACACAAGTTCTTTTATCTCAATCTTAATTGCTAACACTAATTCTCAGATTGCACATTAAGTGTGTGTGTGTGTGTGTGTGTGTGTGTGTGTGTGTGTGTGTGATGGCTGTAAAAAGTTAAAAAACCTCAGCAGAGTTCAAGAGGTTTCAGAGGTGGGAAGCTGTTAAAGGTGCAAACAGCAAATCTCTGGAGATAAGACAGGTCAACTGGAGGCTGCGGTCACGGCCATCATTGCAGGGATAAACTGCAGGATCAGAGTCAAGCGGCTGCAGCGAGGTGTCGTGGAGGCTGTAGAAATAAAGGTCAGGACCATGCCTGGGCAGGGAGATGGCGTCGGTTCAGATGTACAAACAGGAAAATGGGCAAACAGCAATTACGTAAGCCAGCTCAACAGTAGACACTGTACAGAGCTAGGTAGGTAGGACAGGTAGGAGTTCTCAGTACACACTCACACACACACACACTCACACACACACACACACACACACACACACACGCACGCACACACGCACACACATGCGCATGCACATTCTGACGGTCAGAGGACAGTTGTTGTTGGTGGGGCTCTAGCTTTTGCAGTATTCAGTTTCAAGACTTCTTTATGGGGTTGGTGTGAGGGAGTTGTACTCTTTCCTCAGTCTGGTGTGTCTGATAAGTTCTTAGGCCTGTTTTTCCTGATGTGATTTTACTACGCTCAAGTGATCCTACACTACTAATTTACCACAATAATTTACAGGTAGCATCCTTTCTGCTCCCAGGAATAAGTCATTTATCAGTCTGTGGCATCTGGGTGGTACCAGGTAGATGGTACCATTCACATGTACACCAAATGTAGTTATTTTCTAATTTTTTTTTTTTTTGAGGCGGGGTTTCTCTGTGTAGCCCCGACTATCCTGGAACTCGCTCTGTAGGCCAAGCTGGCCTCGAACTCCTGAGTGATGGTATTAAAGGTATGCGCCGCCACCACCATGCATCATTTTCTATTCTTAAAATTGACTCAAAAAGTGGAAGTTCTCAGAGCAATCTGAAAACTCACTTTTGCTGGCCAGTTTTGCTTTGTTTTGTTTTTGTCAAGTGAGTACAAGCTAGAGTTATCTGGGAAGAGGAAACCTCAGCTGAGAAAATGCTTCCATCAGATTGGTCTGTGGGTAAGTCTGTGAGGCGTGTTTTTGATGGATTAATGTGGGAGGGTCCTGTATACTGTGGGCAGTGCACCCCTTGGACCGGTGGTCCTGGGCTATATAAGAGAGCAGGCTGAGCAAGCCATGGAAGGTGTGGTAGTTTTAATGTAATTGGTCCCCATTAGCTCATAGGGAGAGGCACTATTAGGAGGTGTGGCCTTGTTGGTGTGGGTGTGGCCTTGTTGGAGTGGGTGTGGCCTTGCTGGAGTGGGTGTGGCCTTGTTGGAGGAAGTGTGTCACTGTAGGGGCGGGCTTTGAGTTCTTCTATGTTCAAGTTATGCCTAGTTCAGTCCCCTTCCTGTTGCCTTTGAATCAAGATGTTGAACTCTCAGCTCCTTGTCCAGCACCATGTCTGCCTGCACACTGCCATGTCCCACCACGATGATAATGGACTAAACCTCTGAACCGTAAGCCAGCCCCAATTAAATGTTTTCCTTTATAAGAGTTGCCGTGGTTATGGTGTCTCTTCACAGCAACAGAAACCCTGACTAAAACAGAGGGCAAGCTAGTAAGCAACGTTCCTCTTGGTCTCTGCTTCAGTTCCTGCCTTGAGTTTTTGCCCTGACTTCCCTTCACGATGGACTGTTATAAGATACAAACTCTTCTGCAGTTGCTTTTGTTCATGGTAGGCTGTTTTTGTTTTGTTTTGTTCTTTTCTTTTTGCTTGCTTATTTTGTTTTGTTTTGTTGAGACAGGGTCTCACTATGTCTCTCCATCTGTCCTGGACCTTCTTATGTGTTAGACTTCTAAGACAGCATAAAGAGACAGAAAGAGACCAGCATCTGACCTTCATCAGATGGAACTGTGTTTATCAGTGCACACAGTGAGGGAGCCTCTCTCAGAGGGAAATTGAGGAGTCTGCCAGGGGAGAAAGCTGGCTATGACTCTCTGTAGGACAGGGTGAGGGGCCTGAGAACAAGGATATTGTGGGGTCAGTAGCCCACGTGTCTCTCCTACAGTATCTCTGTCCTGGAGTTGTTTGCCCAAGGTGAGACAGGCTGTCTCTGTGCTGACCAATGAGGCTGAGCAAGCTCCCCTGTAATCTCATAGGAACCCTGTTTTACCACCAAGGCACTCTTTCAAGGATCATAAAAATGTTTAGAAGGGAATTTGACAGGCAAATCAGAGCCATTCAATAACCTAATTGCAGTTGCTTCTTCACTGGGGCCCATGACCTTTCAGCTATGGGTTTCTGTCCTGTTTTACATACTAGACATGAATTCCCTGCCTTGAACCCAGTCAGAAAGGTGCTGGTTCCCCCAAAACACCATGCTGCTGTTGCACCAGTCGGTACATCTTGCCTCGGATTTTGATAGTGTAGCTCACAGGGTCTGTGACAAAGTAGAACCGTTAGCGATTACTCTCTACCAGCAGTCTGCATGGTGTCTTCTGGCCAGGAAGGAGGGAGCTTCTGATTTCTCCATGTCTGGAGATCAATGCATATGATGTTTTCAACAGTTTGATCTTCCCATCTAGTTCTGGCCTGCGACCAACAGTGGCTTTTATCATGTTGACCTTGCTAGCCAAATAGTCATAAAGAGACAGGCCACTCTCGGCACAGGGGTCGTCATGAACCAAACTGTGTCTTTGGAGGGTGCCTTCTCCCGCCCACGCAGAATGCCTTCTTTTGAACTCGAACTGCAGTCCCTATTATCCTCCAGATGCTTTTCTAAGTCTGAAAGGCACTCGGAGGTTAGTATTAAAACACCCAGGTAATGAAGCCTTTTCATAGAGAGTAGACAGGATCTCTGAAAGCACCATCATCTTCTCCAAGCAAACGTCAGTTGACCTGGAGAATCAGCAGCTGAGGGGCTGCTAAAAACAAACAAACAAAACAAACCAAAACCAAAACAAAAACCATTAACTAGGTCCAGCAGAGAATGAAAAGATTCCATTGGTATGTCAACCATTTCCTCAAAGAGCTATGTTGAAGAAAATAGTACATATCGAAGGCATTCTTTTATCTAGTTTTCTATAATTTATAATCATGTTCCATAATTTCTCCTGATTTCTTATCCTGGGACACTGCCATGGAGCTGTAATGTATCTTCCTACCCACAGTGGGCTCAGTGGAGCCATCTCAAGCCCTCTGCCTGGCCCAGGGCCAAGGGGGAGTGAGACTGCACCCTGCTTTGCCCCCTGTTCAAGATGGCTCCCTAGAAACTGAGTCAGGACAGGTACCGAGGCTACAGCTGCTGATACTGCTTTTCCTTCAGCTCTACTTGGTTGCTGAGAGAGCCCTGACCTAGTTTAGCAGTTTCTACTTCCCAGTATACTTTTTAAAATAACTTGTTTTTGTTGTTGTATTTCAAGATGTATTTCTCTATGTAGCCCTGGCTGTCCTCAAACTCACTCTGTAGACCAGGCTGGTCTCAAACTCACAGAGATCTGCCTGTCTCTGCCTCCCAAGTGCTGGGATTAAAGATATGTGCCACTACTGTCTGGCTTAAAATAACTATTTTTATTATTTTGTGCATATGGGTGGTTTTTATACCTGCAAGTCTGTGGACCATATGCCTACAGAAGCGAGAAGAAGGCATTGGGTCCCCTGGAACTGCAGTTACAAATGGTTGTATGCTGCCATATAGGTTATGAGAATCTAACCCAGGTCCTCTAGAAGAGCAGCCAGTGCTCTTAACCACTGAGCCATCTCTCCAGCCCCCCAGTATACTCATTACAAGAGTGAAAAACCTAGCTTCTCTGTGAGGGGGACCTGTCAACACTTTGCACAAGCTTTACTCTTTTTCATCTAAACTGTTTTTTTGTTTTGTTTTGTTTTATTGGTTTTTCGAGACAGGGTTTCTCTGTGTAGTTTTGGAGCCTTTCCTGGATCTCGCTGTGTAGACTGGGCTGGCCTCGAACTCACAGAGATCCACCTGCCTCTGCCTCCCAAATGCTGGGATTAAAGGCGTGCACCACCACCGCCCGGCTCATCTAAACTGTTTTATCATCTGTGCCTTCTAACAACCGTGCTTTAGGCTTGAAGGCCTTGCAGGAGCCTTGCTAGCACAGGATCTGACTTTCTGTCAAGCTCACTAAGCCCAGCATAAATCCACTGCATTTACTTTCCAATGACCCAGACAGACCCCTGTTCTCTGCTTCGCCCTTCCCTCCTCCAGACTGCTTTACCACTTTATAGACTTGATTTGCATACTGTCCTAAGTCCCTCAAGTCTTCTAGAGTCTCCCTACCTTATAAATACCGTGTCCCACCAAGGAGCTCAGCAAAGCCATTAGAACTCTTACCAGTCTCGAGATCCCTGATGAATTTACTTCTGGAGAACACTGTCCTAGGAGAGATGACTAACTACCAGTGCATAGATTGACAGGGTCCTAAAGGAACGCTTTCAAAATCCCGTCAAAAGGGGATTTCTGACTTTTATAGCTGTCCAAGGTGGAGGTAGGCAGTGCCACACCATGTGACATGGTCTGACCTAGTGTATTGGCCAAGGGGCACGGGACATAAATTTATCTTGCAGTTGCAAGGGATGGGGGACTGAGTTGTTTTCTTTTCCCTATTGAAGCCTGCATGCTCTGGGGGGCTCACTGGGTCTTGGTCTTAGGGAGAGACTGGGTGGCATGTCCTGATGTCTAGGACAGAAGAAGCTGGAGGGTCTGTGGTGTAACAGTGAGGAGTCAGTGCTCTTGCAAATATAGTCTCTAAGTACCTGCTTTACATTGTCTTAAACATGTGAGGGAATTGGGGAAGTTGGAGAGATGGCTCAGCGGTTAAGAGCACTATTGCTCTGGCTGAAGACCTGGGCTTCATTCCCAGCACCCACATGGTGACTCACAACTGTTTATAACTCCAGTTCCAGGGGATCTAACACCCTCTTCCAGCCTCCAAGGATGATAGGTACACATACAGGCACTCACATATACACAAAATAACGTAAGTAAATAAATCTTAAAAACACACAAGTTAGCTGGGTGGTGGTGGTGCTTACAAAAAATCCTAGACGTATCACTCCATTCAAGTCTCAGAGAACTTTGCAAGGGAGGGGGGAAAGAAGAATAAGAGCTGGGTGTGGTGATACTTTGTTTGTGCTCTAACAAAGTTTGCCTGGAGATCAGAGGTCGGAGCTAGCCACTAGTTAACCATAGAGGCCAGGCAGTGGTGGCTCACACCTTTAATCCCAGCACTTGGGATCTCACACTGGGGATCTCATGCCTTTAATCCCAGCACTAGGGAGGAGGAAACAGAAGTGATATGGCTCGGCGGGGAGAGGAATACAGGCAAGTGGAGACAGGAGCTCGGCCCCCCTTTCAGGCTGAGGAGTTGGAGAAGTAAGAGGTGGCTGTAGCTTGTGCCTTTGTCTCTCTGATCTTTCAGCATTGACCCCAATATCTGGCTCAGGTTTTTGATCATTAAGACCAATCAGGATTCATGCTACAGCTGGGAAAAGAGTAGTGTGATTTTTTTTTTTCCTCTGGACATAGCATGGCTACTTCATCACTACCTTGGAGTGGAGACTACTTGGCCAGGAAACCTGGGCAATTTATTGAGCAGAACAATGCCCCGGCCAGTGGGGTCTTCAATGGGGACCTGAAGGGAGGGCCGTCGAATGAGAGGGACAAGAGACACAAAGAATGAGAGCAAGACAGGATGTCTGATCAAGCTCCAAAAGTTTATTTTCCTCTGAAGGCATATATAGGCAGGGGCAAAGCGGGGTGCAAGCAGGGAGGGACTTTAACCATGGGTTGTTCAGCCAGCAGGGAATGTTGCTCTGGGGGTTATCTATCTGCTCTTGCCTAACTGCCTAATTGCCTAACTGCAGCTCGGTCACCTGATTTCTGAGACGAGGTTCTGGTATCTGTGAGAAGAGGTTCTGGTGCTATGGAGACTCATGCAAGGCCTAGATCTAGGAAAAGAGGAGAGAAGCCCAAATATGGCGGCATGCGTGTCAGGGGTCACTTAGGCTGATGGCTCCCGTCACACAACGCATTGATAGCTGGGTCTATGGTAATGGCAACGGACCCATCGACACTTCCTAATAGAAGAGAGGAAGGGCCACAAGACCCTCACCTAGGAGTCCAGCTATTATGTCCTGCCCTTACCAGCTGCAAGAGGTATTGGGAAATGCTAGAGTACTTAAAAGTGGAAGGTTTGCTGAAAGGAGGTCTTCATGGCTTTGTGGTGATGATGCTGTCTGGGGAATACCCATGCTCTACTAAAGTAACATCTCATCTCTGTTTTCCAAGTGAGCCCAATAAACTAACTTGGACTTCAGTGGACTCATACCACTATCATCACTGATGCCCTATGTGGAATCAGTAAACTTTTATTCATGTCCGCCTCTGAAGAAGTGGCTCGGCACGTGTTAATCACTTAAGGAGTGACACCTGATCTATCTCATTCCCTTTCAAAACTGTGGCCTGAAGGTGGAAGTAGTGGAGGCCTCTTACTGCCAGCTTACTATAGAATCCTTAGGACCAGTGAGGACCTCCAAGGCTTTAGACCCCACCTCCCTTTTCCCACTGACACTTGAAAGGTGAACATCAGCTTCCCCAATACTTAGGACTTAAATTACCATAGGAAAAAGTGGGAGTATCTGGGCTTTGTTGAGGCCCATTAAGACAAAGCTATTTCCTCACCATCAAAAGAATAGAATGTAAGTTCTACTTCTGGGTGGATACCTGACATTCTCAGCTACCCAAAACAGCACGTACTGCTGTCCTCCTTTTAATGGTTAATCCAACTGGCCTGTCAATCACCTGGCCGGGAGTCCAGCTCCCAATCACGTGAATCACCTGAAGACATGCTAAGGAGAAGAGGGATAATGTGCCTGTCCTTCCCAGAATCCCCTGCCTCAGGCCAGATGTTTGCAAAGCTTCCATCTTGTAACACTGTGGCCAGCCCAGAGAAGTGTAACCTCCCCTTTAATGTCTTTGTTTTTCTGTTGAATGCTAACCAAAGTCTGGCATGCTTTCCTAGATGCTTCTATCGGTTTCATTCTTTTTCACTGAGGCTACGGGTGGCCTAGGAGCTAGACAGACTCCCTGGTAGGCAGACAGAAATGGCTGGAAAGGTGCCACAGCTAGGTAATAAAGAAGGCAAGATGGTTGGCTTCTTCCTCACCCTCCTGACTCGAGACAAATTCCCAGTAGCTTAAAGAAACGGCCTTGTGGGCTTTTTCTCTGGCTAGCAGACCCCTACTGATGGACTGGCTGAACAAGTTCAGGACACCTTATATCAGGACACATTACAATCATCCATAGTTTCTTTCCTCAAACTGATCAACCCTAAATTAGGGGAGGAAAAGTCCTCAGAGACTTAAAAAACAAAAACAAAAACAACCCAGCCCTTGAGAAGAGACGAGATTTTCCTGAGTCTGCCTTCTGCTTAGCAGAGGATCTTTTCTCGGTGTACCTGCTGCATGTGTGGTTTCTCGCCTGCAATAAACACCTTTCTTCAACTGTTGATTCTGTCTGCTGCTGTCTGCAGTGTTCAGGATTTCTCCACTGCCACCTGTTGCATTGGAGATTTTTTTTTTTTCTGCCTTTTAGTTCTTTAACTGATAGAGAAAAGGAACCCGATCAAGACCCCCTACTTTATTCTAACTTGGGGTGGCTGGGGTCCAATCTCACAATCTTATTGGCTAGTCTAGAAAGAACTGTGCTCAAGAAATTAAGGAATGGGAAAGGGTCACTACTCAAAGGAGGAAAGGGTCATTGCTCTAGGCTATCAAATTCCTAGAATGCAGCAGTGGGCCTTTCAGTAAACAAAGGTTTTAGTGAGTGAGGGAGAGATGAAAAAGATTTTTTTGTTTGGTTGTTTCTTTGTTTTTCTGAGACAAGATTTCTCCATGTAGCCCTGGAAGTCCTGGAACTCACTATGTAGACCAGGCTGACCTCAAACTCACAGATGCACCTGCCTCAGCCTCCCAAGTGCTGGGATTAAAGGCATGCGCCACCACGCCCAGCTTCATGTTCTCTTTCTATTCATTCTGGGACCCCAGCCCATGGGATGGTATCATCCACATTCAGAATGGCCATCCTTCCTCAGTTCAACCTTTTTGGACACACCTACATGGACACATCCAGAGGTGTTTCCATTTGACTATAAATCTAGTCAAGTGGGCAATGAAGATCAGTCTCATCAGATCACCTGAAGAGTCTCCAGTCTGCTCTAAATCTGCAGTCACTGAGGATTCTAGGAACATCCGAGCACCCCGGACATCTCATCCCATGAAGAGATTGCCCCCAAACAGGACCACTCATCTCATTATCCCCTCATATCTTATATTCTAAAGCCAGAGGACATCTTCAAACTTGCTTGTATAACAGAATATACATATTATGTATATATGATACATAATATAACTGAAATCATGATTAATCAGACCACGCTTTGCCCGAGACTTCTTAATTATGCATTCCTTTTGCGTCCTGCCTCAAATCTTGCTTTATTTCAACCCAAACTTCATGTCGGTGCCCTGAAGATGTCTTCGAAGGCCACTGGCTCCTTTTTACTTCCTAATGACTCCTTTCTCTCTTTTGCACTTCTATTTAGTTGGGTCTTGGGATGAATGGCTGAGGCAGAACATTAGGCCCCATAGAGCCTTACAAAATTTGCATATGAAATAAACCTAGTTGATCAAGAAAAAGGTTGAAAACCCACCATTACCACCCCCAGAAGACACAGGGCCATTTCAGTGTGGAAGGAGACCCATGGCTCATTGACATACTAAAATGCATGCCCCTGGGTGGAGATTTAAGTGCTGGTGAGGCACTCTTCATATAAAGCTGTGTGTAGAACTACATGTGACAGACAATGAGCAGAAAGACCCACACCATTCAAATGACTCCTCCAAAAGTCTGAGTGTTGTCTGAGTTCTGTAACATCATAATCCCAACTCCTTCTACACTGGGGCCACTGAAGTGCCAATCTTTCTCTTTGCTGTGACCTCTTCCTCCCTTGGAAGTATACTGTCTCTTATCGAAGTCATCCTTGCTTCTGCTGTGACTGCAAATCTCTGTTCAGTTCTTTGTCCAGGACATACGAACCTCCAGAGGTGCCCACCAAACCCCAATGTCATAGTCCACGGAGATTCCTGGAGTCGAGACTTTTGCTTTGAAATTCTGTTAACAAGTTGACTTATTAAAACCTTGGCTTGTTAAAACTTACTCCTTTTTAGAGGGATTCTAGGCTGTGATGGTTAGCAGACCATATGGCATTGCCAGATGCCTTTTGCTAGTTCTGGCCTTCACTGAGGTCCATGCCCACTGTTTGAATGCAGCACCAGCCCTGTTGAAGGTGGTGGCAGCCTCAGGGAGATGAGAGGGGACAGCCGCGGGCTGCTATATTAGGAACAGCTACAAAAGGAACCAGCAATTTGGGCGCCCCAGGAGAACATCCTAAACAACCCCTGTTACCACCCTCCACTGCCAGCCTTCCTTCCGTCCCACCCGGAGTAGCTGGTTCCCTGACACTGTCATCTCCTTGGGCACAAAACCAAGGATCCTCTGCACTCATGAACCTGTAGCCTCACCCTTCCATCTTCTTCACCACCCTTTCCTTTAGAGTCCCGCACTCAGGATAACACCCACCCTGCCGGACAGAGCTGGGTGGGTTTAGAACTGAGTCAGAAGTAAAAACCTGATGAGCATTTGCGGGGCGCCTTGAAAATGTGTCCATCTTCCCAGCTCTGCTGTCCTTATCCCGCCAGACAGAAAGAGGAAGGGAGAGAAAAGGAAGCGTAAGCAGTCTGTAGCTGTTAGAATTCTGCCCTCACTGCAGCTACATGACTGCACATGCGCAGTTCAGAGTCTTGCATCTTATGTCATCAATATGCACTGGTGACTACGTATGCGCGGTGTGGTCACACAATCTGCTTTAAAAGCTGGACGCAGACCCTACCCTCTCTCTGCTCTCTCTCTCTCTCTCTCTCTGCTCTGCTCCCTCTCCCCCCACCCCATCATTTTTCTCTCTCTCTTTCCTCCCCAGGCCTGGTCCTTTTATCCCCACCCCCCTCTTCCTCCCAATAAAGTTCTCTGTAACTAGGTAGTCATGGCTGTGGCTCATGACCTTTCCACCAGTAACCAGCGCCGTTTTATCATCCTTCCAGCAGCTGGACAGTTTTTGTTTTGTTTTGTTCTGTTACTGAGGCAGTGTCTGTTTCCAGTGTGTTTGTCTCCTGCCTCACTCAACCTCTGAGGCGCTAGTCTAGGCATACACTCCCACCCCTGGATCAAGAGACCCGGCCCTATCTTTGGCCTTTCCCATTGCCCTGTGCTCAGGCTGTGTGTTAGTCGAGAGTCCTTGCCTGGTTATGGTATGGGGATTACCCTTAGTGGCCTATCACTCAAAACCTCACACCGTTTAGACTTCCCACAATAGTAACCAAATCAGCTCACCCGTTCCCAGGAGGAAAAAGACAAGTATACACACACACAAACACACATACAGTCATTTCTGTGTGCTGTGACCCAAGGCTGTTATCCCCAAGTCTCCCCACATTTCTTCAACCCCTTCCCGTGTCTCTCAGACCACCCATCTAAACTCTATATTGTACTCTGCCTTGAGCTGCAGGGTACTTGCAGAAGATGCACCACGGTGCGCATGCACGTGGGATAAGCATCTGCCACAGCCTATGGCCCTTGTGCTCATACACGTGACAACCTGGGCTCCCTGAGAGTCCATGGCAGGGGATCAGGCATCTTCACGGAATCAAGTGTAAGAAACCTTTGCTGGCTGGCACTTGGGAGGTAATTTTAGGACATAGAAAGAAGAAAATGAGGAACTCAAGGCCAGCCACCAAGGGAATTTGAGGCCAGCTGGAGCTACATGAGACTCAGAAAAGAGAAGAGCAGAGAAGGGGGAGGAGGGAGGGGGGAGGGGGAGAGGGGAGTGGTTCCCTACCTCCATTGCCTTTGCTAATTTAAAATGGTCCTAGGCTAGCAGAATCCACTGTAGTTCTCTTCCTCTGAGTTTCCTGTGTGAAGATTGAGAGGAGGGTGAAAGTTCACAAGTTCAAAAACAAGCTAAAAGAAAAACAAGGTGGAGGGGCCCAGCTGGAAAGATGGCTCCTCGGTTATGAGTGATTGCTGCTCTGGCGGAGGAACCAGGCTTCAGTCTCAGCACCCACAGGGCGACTCACAACGACCTGTAATTCCAGTTCCAGGGGATCCGACACTGGCTTCTGTAGCTCCAGGCATGCACATGGTAGACATTCCTACACGTCATAAAGAAATTAATATAAAAAAAGGAGGTAAGAAAAGCTGTCATGTAACCCCAGACTTGGGCACATCAAATGCCATTCACAGTGGTTCTAAGAGGATGGGAGCCTGATACTAGGCGGCTCCTGAACACTGACTCAGAAAAGGACTCTAGCATTCCCAGCACTGGGAGACTGAGTCAGGAGGATTGCTGTGAGTTCAAGGTCAGTCTGAGCTGCCCAGTGAATTCCAGACCAGCCTGAGTTATGGAGGGAAATAAACAACAAAAATAAACAAACAAAATCCCACCCCTATGACCCAGCAATTCTCCTGCTGGGAGTTTATTCTAAGAAACAATTAAGCATGCTGATAAAGACTTGACCATAAAGGGAAAACAGAGACAAATTACATGCCCACCAGAAAGGATAGGCCTAAAACCTGTGCTACGTCTGTGTGAGGGTGTGCTGCAGCTAATAAAAATTGTGTTCTAAGGGTGATATGTTTATTGGCATGGAAATATGTTCATTTATGTTTATCAACATGTAAACATGTTCAGACGGTATGTTTATATGTATTTCCAAAATTTCAAAAAATTTTATGTGTATGGTGTTTTGCCTACATGTTTGAGCACCACTTGCATGCCTGGTGCCCACAGAGACCAAAAGAGGGTGTCAAATCTCCTGGAACCGTAGGTGAGCCAACATGTAGGTGTCGGGAATCAAACCCAGGACCTCTGGAAGAGCAGTACTCTTACCTGATGAACCACCTCTCATTCCTTTGTACTAAAAGCTGCTGCTACCAGGCTGTGCCTGTTCTAGGTTACGTCTACAGGGTGTGGATACAATGGCTTTCAGGCTGGGCTGTATGCTGAGTACTCTATTTTGCAAGCAGTCTCTGACTTCATTTTGAGCGTCCATGAAAAGACAGGGTGTTTCTGTGCCTTGCCAAGCAGCATGCAGCACCACTCATGGGGGACAACGATCAGTCACCTAGTTCTAAAAGGAAAAGTGTACCCTCCGCCTATAAACTTATCAAAGTAGGTGCAAACCATATGCACACGCGTGTGAACCAAAGCAACGCCAGGGGGGCTGGAGAGACGGTGAAGGGGGTGAGAGCGTAAACCGCTCTTGTAGAGGATCCACGTTAAGTTCCTGTTACCGGTGTCTGACTGTGTCTGATGGCTCACCAGTCACTCCAGCTCCAGGGGATCTCATACCTTCTTCTGGCCTCTAGGCCACTGCATTTAAATGCACAAACCCACACTCGGAGACACACATTCATACATAATTAAACATAAAAATAATCCTTAAAAAATATCAGAAAAGGGCGGTGGTGGTGCACATCTTTAATCCCAGCACTAAGGAGGCAGAAGCATGTGGATCTCTGTGAATTCAAAGCTTGCCTGGCGTACAGTGAGTTCCAAGACAGCCAGGGCTACACAAACAAACCACGTCTTGAAAAACAAAAACAAAAACAACCAAATAAAAATAAATTAATTAATTTAAAAAAAAAAAAAGAAAAGAAAACAGGCCTGAAAAGTTAGAGGCTCAATTCAACCTCACAATCCCTGTAGCTGGGTTCTGTTCCTCCAGGGCTTCTCCAGCTGGCTTTACTAGTATGCATTTTACTACACTTTATGGGGCTGGAGAGATGGCTCAGTGGTTGAGAGCACTACGTGCTTTTCCAGAGGACCCAGGTTCAATTCCCAGCATCCACATGGCAGCTCACAACTGTCTGTAACTCCAGTTCTAGGGGATCCAACACCCTCACACAGACATACATGCAGGCAAAACACCAATGCACAACATAAAAAAAAAGTACTACATTTTATTTTATTTGTGTGTGTGTGTGTATGTGTGTGCGCGTGTGTAAGCATGCATGGGGGCATGCCGTGTCACAATGTGTATGTGGTGGCCAGAGGACTTGCACGATTCAGTTCTTACCTTCCAGGGATTGGAATTGGAGAGGGATGCATTTACTGGACCATCACTGTCTTATCTCAACATCACAACAACACCCCATCTGTTAGTTTCTGCCACAGGCTCCAGTGAGAGCACACCCCATGTACCTTCCCATCTGCCTGTTCATTTATGTCTCCTATGATCTGAATGTCTGTATTATCCCAAAATTCATGCACTGAAATCCTAACTTAAAGGTGGTGGTTTTATGAGGTGGGACCTTTAGGAAATGGGTAAGTTTGGGTGATAGACTCTCATGAATGGGACTATAAAAGAGACTTCAAAACGCTTGTTAATCTCTATGTCATCATAGGTGGCTCTGCAGAAAAAGGGCCATTTGTGATCATGCAGCTCCTCACCAAACACTGGCATCTCCATCTTTGATTTTCCACTCTCCAGAACCATGAGATAAAGCCCAGTTTCTTACAAACCTCTCAACTTTGTTACAGTGGCCCGGATTGTTAGTGTCTTTTCAACACCCTTATAATCAGTTGACAGGTACCATGCATTTGCCTGAATTCCTGAGTCACTCCAGCCAGTGAACCAAATTGTTATCTGACTGTATTTCCGTGTTAGCAGGGACTCTGGGGATCTGTCGCTTGTGACTAGCTTCCAAAGCAGAGACATTGTCAGGAGCCCTTTACCTGGCATCTAATGCTAACTAGGGGAAGTTAGAGTTGGGAATGGACTGAACCATGTGACACCCAGTTGGAGTCTGGAAAATTGATTATTGGTGTAGCATTTGTGATAGCCCACTTCCTGTCTACTCTCTGCTTCTGCTTCCTGAGGGCAGATGCAATGTGACCATTCAGCTTCCTATTCCTGCTGCCAAGTCTCCCCTGCTCCTGGAACTATAAACCCAAATACATTTTTATTGCCTAATTTGTATGTGTGTGTGTGTGTGTGTGTGTGTGTGTGTGTGTGTGTGTGTCCGTGTCCGAAGTGTTATGGGTGGAGAAATAGCTTTCCTTCCTTTACTTCATTAGAGAGTCAGTCTCCACATATTGCCCTTCCAGGTTTGGTTTTAATATGTGAATGTGGGAAAACACAAGCTTTAGTTCATACATGTCTGATCCAGCAGTCATACTACAGGACACCTGCTCAAGTGAATTAAAAACTTACACCCATGCGAAAGCAAGCATGGATGTTTTATTTGTAACCAGCCAAAGCTTTGAAGGAACTAAGATACAGATACCCCTCAGAAGGTAAATTATTGTACTAGAGAGAAATAAGCTAGCAAGCCGTGAGAAAAGAGATAGGAAATGTAAATACATATTACTAACAGGAAGACACCAAGTCACACATCTATTCTATATGATCCGTAATGACATTCATAAAGTCTTAACTGTAGGGGCAATAAATAAACAGAGTAGTGGTTTCCAGGAGTTAGTGAGGAGGGAGGGGGAATAGGTGGAATGCCCATGGGTTCTGGGGAATGAAATTGCTCTGTATGATGCAGAGATTTCTATTTTCCTTGTGAAGCTGGGAGCGGGGCCACTTACTAAAAGTGATGAGAATGGATAAAAATATCTCACATCAAGATGATCCCAAATATAAATGAAGAACTTTAGAGGATGTGATGTGTCACTATGGATTCATGGATGGCAAACCCTGTATCACTGTGGTCTGTGGCGGTGGTGATGGGGGTGGTGCTGTGAAGGGAAGAAATGGTGTATGGGAACTCTTTGTACTTTTAACTCAATTTGAAGCTAAAACTGTCCTAAGAGACAAAATAGAGAGACTGGCAAGATGGCTCCGTGGGTAAAGGCTTGTTGATAAGCCAGATGACCTGAGTTTGGTCCCTGTGGAAGGAAAGAATAGACTCCAGAAAGGTTTGCTCTGACCCTACATGTAAGCCATGGCATACCTGTACACGGACGCGCATGCATGCATGCATGCATGCACGCGCGCGCGCACACACACACACACACACACACACACACACACACACAATGTTAATTATTTAAAATAATATAGTGCATAAAGAAGTATCTATCTCATTAGAGGGCCATGAGAGTAAAATAAGTTGATTTAAATATCTTAAAAATTATTTTAAGCCCGGTGTGGTGGCACACACCTTTAATCCCAGCACCTGGGAGGCAGAGGCAAGAGGATCTCTGTGAGTTCAAGGCCAACCATGTCTACAGAGTGAGTTCTAGGACAGCTAGGGCTCTGTTACACAGAGAAACCCTGTCTCAAAAAATTGTTTTATTTTACATATACAAGTGCCTTGCTTGCCTATACATCCATGTACTACGTGTGCCCGGTGCCCACGGAGGGCAGAAGACAATGTCGATTTCCCTGGAACCACAGATGGTTGTGAATAAACATGTGGGTCCTGGGAATTGAACCCAGGTCCTCTAGAAGAGCAGCCACTGCTCTTAAGCACTGAGGCATCTCTCCATTCCCAGTAACTTGATACTTGTGGAGCTGATATGCTAGTTCTGAACACAGAGTAAGGCAAGCCATATATTTGAACTGCAATTCAGTAAAGCTATCCCATACACGTAAATGAGAGTAGATCTGTTAAAAAGTAAATAAAAACAGATTCCCTATCCAGCAAAGGCCAGGTACTTCCTACACGCACTAGCCCACAGATCTGCTTACTGTGAGTGCTCAATAAAGAACTGTGAGATGCTGAGCAATGGCTGTGCCCTCCAACCTGAACTCAGAATGAAATGGGGGTGCTCAGGGAGAGAGTGTAGAGGGAGAGGAGAAAGGGGTGAAGACCGAGTCTTATAGTCTTCCAGGTTTAATGATCAGACACAGACAGAGAATTGACTGGGCTGAAAGTGGCCCAAGAGAAAATTGAGAGTACAGGGTCTCAAAACAAGAAAGAGAAGGAGGAAGTGGCAGCTGAGCTTGGTGGTCGGCTGAGAGAGCAAAGAGCGGGTGTGTGCTGTGTCCCTGAGGTCACTGAAGTCCTTAACAAACCCAGCTACAGTGCTGTGTGGGGAAAAGGGAAGGGAAGGTGGGAAGGAGATGGACTGGAGGTGGCTGCGAATAACTGGAGGTGGGTGTGGGGTTTGGATAGGAATGGTCCCATACCCTCCTGTGTCTGAATGCTTGCTCACCAGGGAGTGACACTATCAGGGGGTGTGGCCTGTAGCTAGACCCTTCCTGCCTGGCCCACGGTCAGGGCAAATCTCTCTCACCTGCCAGTCCCACAGCCACTCAGACCCAACCAAGCAAACACAGAGACTTATATTGGTTACAAACTGTATGGGCGTGGCAGGCTTCTTGCTAACTTTTCTTACAGCTTAAATTAATCCATTTCTATAAATCTTTTTTTTTTTTTTTTTTTTTTTTTTTTTTTTTTTTTTTGGTTTTTCGAGACAGGGTTTCTCTGTGTAGCTTTGGAGCCTGTCCTGGAACTCACTCTGTAGACCAGGCTGGCCTCGAACTCAGAGATCCACCTGCCTCTGCCTCCCGAGTGCTGGGATTAAAGGCGTGCGCCACCACCGCCCGGCTTCCATTTCTATAAATCTATACCTTGCCACATGGCTCGTGGCTTACCGGCATCTTCACATGCTGTTTGTCATGGCGGTGGCTGGCAGTGACTCTCTGACTCAGCCTTCCACTTCCCAGCTTTATTCTCCTCCTTGTCCCGCCTACACTTCCTGCCTAGCCAATGGCCAATCAGTGTTTTATTTATTGACCAATCAGCAACACATTTGCCATACAGAGAACATCCCACAGCAGTGGCCTTGTTGGAGGAGGTGTGTCACTGGGGGTGGGCTTTGAGGTCTCAGACGCTCAAGCCAGGCCCAGTGCCTCTCCTCTGTTTCTGCTGTCTGCTGATCTGGATGTAGAACTCTCAGCTACCTGGTCAGCACCTCTCCGGCACCATGTCTGCCTGCATGCCTCCATGCTTCCAGCCATGATGATAAAGGACTAAACCTCTGAAACTCTAAGCCATCCCCAATTAAATGTTTTCCTTTATAAGAGTTGCCATGGTCATGGTGTCTCTTCACAGCAATACCAACCCTAAGACAGTGGGGAAGGGAGAGAAAAGGAACACAGGCAACTCAAGGACTTTGGGAACCAGGATGGGTGTATACTTGTCATCCCAGTAGGGGTGGGGGTGGGGCAGAAGGACTAGAGGTACAAGGTTGGAGCCTTTGAGGGGGCTCGGTAGGTCAAAGTGCAAGCAGGACAACCCGAGGTCAGTTCTGGAAATGCACATAGTGTGATTGTGCACATCTGTAACGCCAGCACTTCGACAGCGAGATGGAAGGCAGAGCCAGGAGGATCACACGGAAGCTCTTGGGCAGTTTGGGCTGGAGTATGGCGGAAACAACAGGGGAGACCTGGCCCCAAGGAGGGGAGAGGCGGACTGACTTCAGAAAATTGTTCTCTGACCTCTACACCTATACATGCGCATGCGCGCGCGCACATCAGAGAGAGGAAGGTGTTAATCCCACCAAGCAAGAATAAGATTACACCTTTTAAGCCAAATTTGAAGCAAACTTTATCTTCCCCATGTTCAGGGCTGATCTCTTCAACTGTACCTGACCGGGAGACAGCCCATGTACACGAATAAAGCTTTCTTTAATTTGGCCATGATTTGGGTCGGTGATCTTTCTCCTCAAGTCTGTGGAATGAACAATACACTTCTTTGTTTGTTTTTTAATCTAATACAGATAGTGACTGTGGTCCAAGTTTAGTCTTTGGTTAAAGATTGGCTAGTTTTAGCAGGGTGGTGGTGGTGCACATGCCTATAATCCCAACTCGTGGGAGACAGAGGCAGGCGGATCTCTGTGAGTTCAAGGCCAGCCTGGTCTACAGAGCAAGTTCCAGGACAGCCAGGGCTATACAGAGAAACCCTGTCTCGAAAAACAAACAAGCAAAAAGATGATTGCCTAGTTTTAAAAGAATCAGGGCAAAGGAAAATAAAACAGGAAAGGGCCAGCCACTTTAATTCGAGAATGTAATCCTCTTCTTTGTGTAAACAAAGGTTTTACTGAGTGAGGGGGATTAAGACATCTGCGTAAAAGTCTTACAAGGTGGGGTAGATGAAAAGACTTGATGCCCTTGCAGACACAAGTGCTGTGGAAGATATTCATAAGTAAATAGATAGAGAAGACTCCTACTTAATGCTTCTTACACTAGCGCCCTGGGCACGGAACCCCAGGATTTCATGCCTGCTTGACGGTGCTCTCCCCCGGAGCTACACCCCAGCACATGCTATTGTAAGTACCCTAAGAAAGGAAGATTCCAACTGGTACTTGTGGGACCAGGCAGGGTGTGGATGCAGATGACATAGATAAAAGCTGAGGCAGCTCTATCAGGATTTCTAGATTAGAACTAGTTTTTTTGTTAAGAGTGAGAAGATTTTGGTGTCTGAGCCGGATTCGGTGGGGGGATTCGGATGTCCTAGGTGGAAATACTGAAGCCTAGAAAAGAGAAGCAATTTGCCTGAAGTCATACAGCAAATTAGTGGGAATCCTTTGAAGATAAGCCAAGCGTTGAAGCTGCCAGGGTGCTTGTTACCTGCCCGCAGCCACCCTCCCTACACCAGGTGTAGTGTGGCAGCCTTCCAAGTCTTAGTAAATGCTGTCACTCCCTCATTCAGAGTTTTGTGCATGAAAGGGACTCAGACAATATTAATGGCTAAAGCCCTTTGTCTCGCTCCTTCTTAGAAAAGCGAAGTCCAAGATTCCCTTCAGGCCCCCTCACCCCTGTTTCAGAGCACATCAGTGGCAGAGGAGATGTGGTGCCCATCCCCTTGGCACCCAGGAAATAAGACATCAATTCCTGCAATATTTCCTTTCCTAAAGCAGGGCACAGATAACATATTCATTTGCTGCACATACAGCACCTTGTTCTGGAAAGGGTTCAAGGCCTCCAGGGGACATCAGTTGCTAAAAACAAACCTCGCTGTTTATTGTGGGTGTGTGATTATTCCGCACAATATTGGCTATTAGTTCTACTAATTAATTCCTAGTGTTTCCTAAAAGGTTGACAGCTCACTATACATACATACATACATATACAGAATAGATGGTAAATTAAAATTCCTACCCCCCAAACTTGTTAATTAGAAAGAGAACCCAGGTACAGAGGGGCATGGAGAGATGGCTCAGCAGTAAAGAGTATTTGTTGCCCTTGCAGAAGACCTGGGTAGAAGACCCTGTTTCAGTTCCCAGAACCCATATGGTGGCTCACAACCATCCCTAACTCCAGTTCGAAGGGCTCTGACACCCTCTTCTGACCTCTGAGGGTACCAGGAACACATGTAGTGCACATATACACATGCAAACAAAATACTCATACATGTAAAATAAATAAATAAACTGAGTGAGAGATGGGAGGAGAGAACCAGGAAGGGGTAATCATGCTTTACCCTTTTAGACAGGCCAGCTGAGCTAATAAGGCATTTTGGGAGCTACATGGATGTGAGCCCTATCTGAAGGCCAATGAGAAGACTCATATCCTTGCTATGGCAGGAAGCAAGCTTTGGCCATGGGGTAGGCTGATGTCATCACATCCTTCAACATAGGATGCGGTCTGTGGCTTGTCCCAAAGCCAGCTAGTCCATGAGAGCTGTAGAATGGCTCTTCCTGGTGGAATGACTCTCCAGTGACTCAAGGGTTATCTGGGCTTGGTCTGTCTTTTAAACTCTATTTCCTGGGGAATTCGCCTGATGTTGTAATCCAGCTATTGCATTGAAGTTTTTATTTCTGTACTTTCTGTGGATCTTGGAATTTGGAGATGGATAAAACTAGATTCCTGCCCTCAAGGAGTTCATGTGAAACTATCATATAGAAGTATTTCATATGAGGGTGGTGGCAGGCACCCGAGGCTGAGGCAGGAGGATGTTGAGTTCAAGGCAAACCTGGGCACATAGAACCTGAAGATAGATTGATGAATGGAAATAGATAGATAGATAGATAGATAGATAGATAGATAGATAGATAGATAGATGATTGATACATAGATAGATAGATGATAGATAGGTAGCTAGGTAGATAGATAGATAGATAGATAGATAGATAGATAGATAGATAGAGGATGGATGGATGGATGGTTGGGCGGGCAGGCAGGTGGGCAGGCAGGCAGACAATTTCTAAGTTTGAGGAGTCTCAGGGGAGGGACTGAATCTAAGTTTCTGGGCGTTGCAGTCTGAGGACCAGACTCCTAGTCATACTTTTTGGCTTGTGCAAGGTGTTGTGTGCATGAGTGCCCGCAAAGGGCAGCTGGACTTCAGTCTTCCCTGCAGTCAGCAGGCCGGATGAGTGCCTACTTCCCCCTCTAGCCAGGCACAGGTTTGTTAGTGTGTTCGATTCAGTCTTCATTTATATTTAATTGCTGTTGACAATGACCCTGCATACACTCTCCTTGCCTGCAGCTCGGGACCAGAAAGGAGGCATTTCCCTTAGAAAGCTCCCTGATTTCTGAAAAGATAAAATGTGTCATATTTACAGAAGGTGAATAACGAAACATCTGTCACCCATCAATGCCCTTGAGCCTGGCTGTGAGTCCTTTTCCAGTCTCTGCTTCTCTTGATACCTCCACAGACTTTTATCTTGTTTTGCTTTTTGTTTTTTGGTTTGTTTATTTATTTATTTTTCCTGAGACAGAGTTTCTCTGTGTAGCCCTGGTTGTCCTGGAACTCACTTTGTAGACCAGATGGCCTTGAACTCACAGGGATCCACCTGCCTCTGTCTCCTGAGTGCTGGGATTAAAGGCGTGTATCACCATCACCCATCAACCTTATGTTAATCATTCATTTGTAGTATAGTTTTAGCTCATATAAGATAACCCTGCATAATCCATTGCTCAGATTTGAATAGCGGAGTGTGTAGCAAAAATTTACCTGTGTAGCAGGGTTGTCCTTGAGTTTACCGTTCTCCTGCTTCACCTTGTTGGGTTCTGGGATTACAGGTGTATGCCACCATGCCTGGATGGAATACCTCTCTGTGAAACTCATGAAGGCAAGGACTGAGTTTTAGCGGTCTTTAACTTAGTCTAAGTGCTCACCAGCTTACCTGTGTAAGAAGAGTGCTGCCCGGCAGTGGTGGCACACGCCTTTAAACCCAGCACTCGGGAGGCAGGTGGATCTCTGTGAGTTCAAGGCCAACCTGATTTATGGAGTGAGTTCCAGAACAGCTAGAGCTACACAGAAAAGGCCTGTCTCAAGGGGGAGGGGGGGAAGAAATTAAAAAGAGTGCTACTGTCAGTAGTGAATGAGATTTCCCAGGAAAACAAGCTGAATAGAGTCTCTGGAGTGGAGTGGAGTGGCCACTTTGCTGTGCTTTCAAACATCTCTTCTGGGCTAGTCATGGTGATGTGTGCCTATAATCCTAACATGTGGGAGAAAAGGGATTGCAGGTTCAAGGCCAGCCTGGACTACATAGCAAGACCCTAAATTAATTCATTAATCTATTTGTTTATGTATTTGAGACAGGGTCTCTACATAGCCCTGGCTGTCCTGGAACTCACTATGTAGACCAAGCTGGCCTCCAACTCACAGCAACCCACCTGCTTCTATCTCTGGAGTGCTGGGTTAAAGACGTGTACCACCACACCTGGCTGCAAGACTCTAATTAAAAAAAAAAAAAATGTTCTTCTGAGGAAGACAGAGCTCAAAGTCTCAGATAAGACAGATCCAGGGTTAAAGATCATGCAATTTAGAGGACCCTTTAGGAAGACCCCTTCAAGCTAGGCATGCCTAAAATCCTAACATTTAGTAGGTGGAGACAGGAGCATTGTTGTGGTTGCTGAGTTTGAGGCTAGCCTGGGCTACAGTATGAGACACTGCCTGACCAACAACAAAAGGCAGACCTCTGTCTCGGTTCCTTTTCCTGTTGCCATGATAAAATATGATTTTGACAAAAGGTGACATGCCCAGTGATGACCTAGTTGTTTTTAAAGTCAAGCTTTTAAGAACAGGACTTTTGGAAAGGCATATGATACAGCTAAAGGGCTAAGTGTCCCTGGTAACCATGTCCTTAGCTATGAGGCCCAAGGCCTAGCAACTGACTGACCACAGTCTGCCCAGACACTGACTGTTCCATAGCAGTCAAGTCACAGGGAGGGAAGCGCTTTATATTTTCTGCTTCCAGGTTTCCAGAGCCAATGCTCAGCTCTCGGGAGAAGTCGGCTTCAGATATCGGGACTTTTTTGAAATGAATATCCACTGATAATTCTAGTGAGCGAGAAGCTCCACGTTGCATTATTGCATATTTCCTTTACTTTTTCTTTCTTCTGGTAGCATTGATATCCAAATGTAAAACTTGTCTAATTTTTTCCCCATTCTCTCTTTTAATTATTCATTACATTTTAAAGTCTTGTTTGTTTGTTTTCAAGACAAGGTTTCCCTGTGTAGCCCTGGCTGTCCTGGAACTCATTCTGTAGACCAGGCTGGCCTCAAACTCAGTGATCCACCTGCCTCTGCCTCCCGAGTGCTGGGATTAAAGGTGTGCACCACCACTGCCTGACACATTTTAAAGTCTTGACACTTTCCTGTGTATACACAATGTATTTTGATAATATCCCTCTCTAATTTCCCTTTCTTCTCCCCCTGGACATCCCCAACACATCTCCCTTCCCCCCCTCTTGCCCCCCCTCCCTTTTGAATGTAACTTTCTGGGTCCAATTAGTTCTGTCTGCTGGGATTTTGATGGCTCTTACTGGTTTGGTCTTGTGCAGGTAATTACTGCTACAGGAAGTTCATGAGTACAATAGCCAGTCACATCAGCAGTTCACCACACTCCCCTCACATCCTCCAAGTCTTACATTGTTTCCACCTCTTCTGAGATGTCCCTCATCCTTGGCATTTTTTCCTCTGTGTGTGTGGGGCGGGAGGGGAGTCAGAGACAGAGAGTTAGAGACAGACAGACAGACAGACAGAGGGGCAGAGAGAATTTGTGTCTTGTGTGTATGTGCATATGTTGTGGTGTATAAGTGGCAGCCAGGAGATAACTTGCAGGAGTCAGTTCTCTCATCCTACCATTGTTATGCCTGCATCATGAGCCCTCCAGAGACCACCAGGAGTCCGAGTTCAGATGCAAAAGCAAAGAGAGTCTTTATTGCAAACTCAAGCTTGGGCTCTCTGTCCATCCATTCTGACACAGTGGTTAGATCAGGGAGAGCATCGAGCTCAGTTAAAAACCCCAGGCAGGGTTTCTAAGAAGTAAAGGATGGGGAGGTAGGGGAATTCTGGATTCAGATGGGGGTTGAACCTGATTGGGCAGGAGTGAGATAACAGAAGTATTGTCAAAAAGGGATTGGTACTGGCGTTGCTGCAAGGAAATTGGCAAACTTATATACAAGTGATGAAAGCTATCCCTAATGTTGTGTACTTGTTTGTCTCAATCTGATTGAAAAGCCTGTAGCTTTTCCCTCTTACTGTATTAGTGGGGCCTAGTCTCAGTACTGTTCGCCTGCAGCCTGTCATGGCAGCACTATGGTTAAGTCAGGCCTCTTCGCCATTCGTGTCCCAGGGACTGAATTTGGTTGCTAGGCTTTGTGGTAAACACCTTTACCTAAACACTGAGTCATCTCCTGGTCCCCGCCCCTCTTTCTCAAACAGTTTCACCGTGGTGCCCAGGATGGCCTCAAAATCACAGCCTCAAGGACTTCTGACTCAGCCTCCAGAGTGGCTTGATTACAGGAACACGGCATCTTGCCTACCTGGCATTTCTCTTATATTTGTTATCTTTTGTCCTTTTTGCCATATTCCCTGGGAAATTGTCCTGATGTTGTAGTCTAATTATTGTGTCAAGGTTTTTATTTCAGCATAGGAAGAAAGTTTTCTTGCTTATCATTTTTTTCCTTACCACAAATATGCGTGTGTGTGTGTGTGTGTGTGTGTGTGTGTGTGTGTGTGTATTTAGATGTATATTATTTTAAAATTTTAAAAATGTTCAAGGCCAGCCTGGGCTGTATAGCATGATACTGTCTCAAAACAAAATGACACACTTTAAGAACAGAACAAGTCTAGAAACAGATAGTTAGCCTGATTCTTTGTATATAGACCAACTTGTTTATACACTGTTCTAAAAAAAAGGTCTTAGGACGGAGGGGTAGCTTGACAAATGCAACTGTTGCCCTTGCAGAGGACCCAGGTTTGATTCCCAGAACCTGTATGATGGTTCATAACCATCTGTAACCCCAGTTCCAGCAGATCCGACAGGAAAGAGGATCCAACCTAAATTAATGCATTCATACACATAAAGTAAAAATAAATAAATCTGGCCAGGCGGTGGTGGCATATGCCTTTAATCCAGCACTCAGGAGGCAGAGGAAGGCAGATCTCTGTGAGTTCAAGGCCAGCCTGGTCTACAGAACAAGTTCCAGGATATCCAAGGCTACACAAAGAAACCCTACCTCAGAAAAACCAAAGTAAGTAAATAGATAAATAAACAAACCTAAAACAAACTAAAACAAAAACAAAAACAATTTTTTTGTTTTGTTTTGTTTTTTTTTGAGACAGAGTGTCTCTGTGTAGTTTTGGTGCCTGTCCTGGATCTGGTTCTGTAGACCAGGCTGGCCTTGAACTCATAGAGATCTGCCTGGCTCTGCCTCCCAAGTGCTGGGATCAAAGGCATGCACCACCAGTGCCTGGCAATCAAGAGAATTTTTTTAACTAAAGCAAGTCTTAAGCCAGGTGGTGGTGGTGTACTCGGAAGGCAGAAACAGTCAGATCTCTGTTTACGTAGCCTGGTTTTCACAATGAGAGTTCCCTGATAGCCAGAACCATACAGAGAAACCTGTCTTGAAAAACCAACAAAAAGAAAAAGAAGCAAGGTCTTACTCTAGCCCAGGCTAACTTGAAAGTCACTCAGTAGCCCAGGTTGGCCTTAAACTCAAGCCCATCCTTCTCCCTCAGCCTCCTAAGGGCTGGCATTACAGGCATGAGCCTCCAGGTCCACCAACTATAGGCATGAGCCACCACACCCAGGCATTCAGATCATGTTTTTATTTCTGCAAAGATGCTGGGTTGAGAGGAAAGGGACCTCCCAAAAGAGGTCTGGAGGGGTTGGGGATTTAGCTCAGTGGTAGAGCGCTTGCCTAGCATGCGCAAGGCCCTGGGTTCAGTCCACAGCTCTGGGAAAAAAATAAAGACAAAATAACAAAAGAGGTCTGGCCATTGTTTTGTTTTTTTTTTTTTTCTTTTTAAGTTCTTGAGAACTAATATTAAAGCTTTGTGTATTGTTACTTATCTCTTTGCTGTGGTCAAACATCCTATAGGAAGCAACTTAAAGGGGAAGGATTTATTTATTTTAGCTCATGGTGTCAGAGGATACAGTCAATCATGGCAAGGAAGGGATGCTGGAAGCTCCATGGCCGTGGGAACATGGGGCAGCTTGCTCACATGTCAGCAGACAAAAAACAAACAAACAAACAAAAAAACCAACCAACCAAACAAACAAACAAAAAACACAGAGACTGGGGTCTATACCTCTCAAGGCCAGCTTCTCAGGAACCCGTTTCTTTCAGCTGGGCCATGTGAAGTTTTGGCTAGGGGCTGATGAGGTTATACCTAACTGTGGCAGCCTCTCTTACATGCCGTGAAGGAAATGCAGCCTATTTACAAATCTGTAGTCTAATAATGGCTTCCCAAACATCCAGATTCCAGGAGATCAGCAGGCACCATTCTCATTTCTGGAAGAAAGTTTACAGACTTGGGCTGCTAGACTCCAGGACACCAGAAGGCTGCTGCTACAATGGATACACCTTAACTAGATGTGCCCACACCCCTTCTTACTTCCTCCACAGCCTTAGAGCCACACATTCCTTCTCCAGAATGCAGAATCTCCCACCTACACCTGGCTGCTGCCCTGTGTTATGAACTACTACCCACAACTCATGGCTTGAAACACCCCCCTTCCTATGAGACCTATAAGAAGGGGCCTCTACTTTGAATCGTGGGCCTGAATGCTCTTCATATGATGCTCTCTATCCACGACATTAATAACTCTTTGAATATATCACTTACCCCAAAAACAATCTTATACAGTGACCTCCTCTTTGAGCCCCAAGCATGAAACCTTTCAGGCTGTACCTCCTCATGGTTTCCCAACTCGAAATCAGCCATTGCTGGGCACTGGGTGTTCAAACATATGAGCCTGTGGGGGCACAGCAGACATCCAAACCGTAGAGCCTTGTAATTTCCTGGTTAAAGGGCTGTCTTTGTAACTCACGGTGTGCCATTGGAACTACACCTGATAATTTACGCTAATGAAATGTCTCTGGTTGGGGCTGGCCATGGCAGAGAGACCAGAAGAGATTAGAATGCTGGGATTTTGGTTCACATTGATTTCAGCAGAGACTTTGGGGAGTTACAAATCAGGTGCCTCGTGTCACCAGGGAAACCAGGGTTGCCTTTTGCAGGTTCTTGGTCTCATTAGTAAAAGAACTTTCACATGGACTCAGTAAAAAGCTGATTAAGAACGATTTTAATAGTATTTGAGAGAAAATTACAGGTGAGGCAAGCTATAAATCTTGGCGGCTGCCAAGAAGAGGGAGAAGACTACGGCAGTTTGAGTGAGAAACGTCCTCCATAGGTTCATGTGTTTGGGCACTTGGTTTACAATTGGTGGCACTGTGTGTGGAGGTTATGGAACCTTTAGGAGGCAGAGTCTTGCTGGAGGAAGTGTGTCACTGGGGGTGGGCTTTGAGGGTTTATTGTCTTACTCCACTTCCTGTTTTCTCTCTTTCTCTCTCTCTCTCTCTCTCTCTCTCTCTCTCTCTCTCTCTCTCTCTCTCCTTCCTGTGTGGAGATGAAAATGTGACCAGCCAATTTTCTACTCCTGTTGCATGCCTTTCCTGCCATTCAGGACTCTCCCTCTGGAGCCATAAGCTAAACTAAGTTCTTCCTTCCTTAAGTTGCTTTTGGTCATTGTATCGTTGACACAAAAACCACAGCTCTCACTATCATTATCATCATTATCATTATTATGTGCATTGGTGTTTTGCTTGCATACATGTTTGTGTGAGGGTGTTGGATCCCCTGGAACTGGAGCTATGGAGAGTTGTGAGCTGTCATGTGGGTGCTGGGAATTGAACCCAGGTCCTCTGGAAGAGCAGACAGTGTTCTTAACTACTGAGCCATTTCTCCAGCCCCCACAGCTCTCATCTTAAAGGGAATAACACAGTTTATTCTGGAGCCATTATGAGTACTATGGCCCAGGAACACAGATTTAGGTTACCCCAAACTCCGTGTTCCAATGTGGAAGGAATTTCACAGGGTTTTTATACTTCCATAAAATAAAGAAAATCTTAAATCAAGGTAAGTTTAAAATACATTGGTGGGAGTTCTAGGAAAGAGAAAAGGATAATTATTCCTCCCATCTTCTGAGCACGGCTTTAAGTGAATCAGACTTCCTAGGGGGTGATCTCTGGGCCAAGGAATTGATCACTCAGCTGAATGAACTCTTCCAGGAGCAGGGAGAAGACCATAGTATGCCATGTCTCCACCTGAGGCTCCAGTAGATTCCATTCTTTTGATCAAGAAGAAATAGCTTTTCCTTAACGAGGTGTTTGTTTGTTTTGTCTTTCAAGACAGTGTTTCTCTGTGTTGATCTGCCTGCCCCTGCCTCCCGAGTACTGGGATTAAAGGCACGTGCCACCACCGCCCTGCTCCTTAATGAGTGCTAGTGGAGTCCTAATGCCCATCCTCAAGGCCCCCAAGAGGCCTTGTAACATTCTTGCCCCAAGAGTAGAGATCTTAAAAGCATTTGGGAGACGGGCTGAAAATGTGAAATGGATAGAACCTGTTTCCACCTTGAAAATTCAGAGCCTCTATTCCAAAGCTGCTCACTAGAAAGGTCTGAGTGGTGTTTGGAGTTTCAGCCACACCCAGTGTATAACCTCCAGGTAGGGTGCTGGCTGCTTCAGAAGGGCAGTAAGACATCAGAGCTCCCTTCTGGAATTCTTGGCTTTTGGCCAGGATACAACCAAGGACATTTCCTGCTTCTGGCAAAGGACAAGAATTAGAACCACTTCCTGGGTACCCGCCCTTAAACTGCCTATCCAGTTCCAAGTTCCTGTTCTCATCAATATCAACCTAACTTCCTAGGAGGAGGGACTGAAGATTGACTTCATCTCCATGGGTAAATGATTCAACCAACCTCGCCTGTATTTAAATACAATATAACCCCATAAAATCCCTGGACACCAAAACTTAATTTTTCCTGGTTGTTAGTACTCTGTGACTATTACCACATGAACACTGGCAGGAAAACACATTCCTGAAGACAATGGAAGTGGCATATTGGCCACCCTTTTGCCACCTGAATCTGAGGTCTTTACTATGCTCCCAGCCTTACAGAAACAAACAAACAAAGCAAAACCAAGCAGGAGACATGGATTTATAAAAGGAAATGAAGCTTATTTACAGTTTTGGCCAGAACTGAGGAGGAAAAAAAAAAAAAAACCCTTCGGCTTCTCTCCGTTTTGACTATAGCAGCCTCACAGTTTCTAGAAAAGAATAAACAAAAATCAGGAAAGATGCATGTGTAGATTTAGCTGTGGAGTAAATTATTAGAATGTTGAGGATGACCTTTTACTGGATGATGGCTCCTCTCTGATGCCAGAGCTTCAGGCTGTCCTCACCCTTGTCGTGAGGTTTCCTAGACAAAGTGTAACTGTTTAGGATCTCTGGCTCACTGTCACACGGCCAGGATTTGCTCTGTGTGGGTCTAACCGGCTCCCTTTGCTATAATTAAACTACAACAGTATGAACAGCTCCTTATGAAGTTCTGTAAGTCATCCCAGCAGAGTGTCCAACGTGAGGCTGGTTCTGGAAACCACGACAGTTTTGGTTGGTGTCTGGAGTGCATCAGTGTCACGAGGACTGTTCCTTGTGATTGGGACACTGGGCACTCCTTCCAGACAGGAAGCCGTTCAAGGAGCGCATGATGCTCCTCCGTAGGAGAAATATACCTCAGCATGCAGTAGGAATACCTTAGACACTGTCCTTCACTCTCCGGAGCTTTCTGCCCTAATGATGTTGGGGGATATTAGGTGGGCACCCTCAGAGCAGTTCCAGGTTATGAAACATGTCCTGAAACAAGGAATTGGTCAGAGACACAGCTAGTAGTAGAAGGGGGGTCAGTTTATTAAGAGAGTCCATGTCGGCAGAGGAGGATCAGGCTGGAGCAGAGGAAACAAGTTTCCTGGCTCAGAATGCAGGGCTGCACAAGGTTTGGAGGTTTTGTGCCACATGGCATGGGCTTCGGGGCTCATTTGCATAATTTACATAATGCAGGCTGTGCTCTATGCTTTGTCACATTTCTTACTAGTCTCTGAAGTCTGCACCAGGGGCGTCATAATGACCCACAGGTTACCTTCACTCTGAAGTGCCTCTGGGCCTGCCACACTGACTGAATTTACATGGCCTCAGATGGCACATTTCCAACCTTCCTCTTCGTGTGTGTGTGTGTGTGTGTGTGTGTGTGTGTGTGTGTGTGTATGTGTGCCTGTACATGTGGAGGACTGAAGTTATTTCCCCATTGCTATGGAACAATCCTTTTCTACACTATAAATATGTATTACTCTCAGTGGTTAATAAAAAGCTAACAGAATGACAGTCTATGTTGGAGAGGATGCGGAGCAAAGGGAACACTCCTCCACTGTTGGTGGGAATGCAAACTTGTACAACCACTGTGGAAATCAGTATGGCGGTTTCTCAGAAAATTGGGAATCGATCTACCTCAAGACCCAAGCCACACCACTCTTGGGCATATACCCAAGGAATGCTCAATCATACCACAAAGATACATGCTCAACTATGTTCATAGCAGCACTATTCATAATAGCCAGAACCTGGAAACAACCTAGGTGCCCTTTAACTGAAGAATGGATTAAGAAAATGTGGTACATATACACAATGGAGTACTACTCAGCAGAGAAAAACAATGACAGCATGAAATTTGTAGGCAAATTGATGGAACTAGAAAATACCATCCTGAGTGAGGTAACCCAAACCCAGAAGGACAAACATGGTATGTACTCACTCATAAGTGGATTCTAGATATAAAGCAAAGAACAATCAGACTGCAACCTACAGAATCAGGGAGGCTACCTAGCAGGGGGGACCCTAGGATGACTGTGGCTTATAATAAGTTTTGGTTTTACCCAATCACTGGGCAAGCCTCAATGAAACATTTCACTATTAGGATAAGAATTTATACTGTATCAAGCTGATAATAGAAAAATAAATAAAAATAAGATAAAATAAAAAGCTGACAGGCCAGTAGCTGGGCAGGAAGTTAGATGAGAAAGCCAAACTGAGGATTCTGGGAAGAAGGGCCGAGTCAGGAGTTGCCAGTCAGATGCAGAAGCAGATGACAATGTCATACTGAGAAAAGGTACCAAGCCATGTGACTAAATGTAGATAAGAATTATGGGTTAATTTAAGTATAAGAGCTAGTTAGTAATAAGCCTGAGCTACTGGCCAAGCATTTATATGTAATATTAAGCCTGAGTCAATTATTTAGGAAGTAGTTGCTGGGTACTTGGGAGTTGCTGGTGGGACAGAAACTTCTGCTTCACCCCATATATCTTCCTCAATTGTTCTTCACCTTGTTTCTTTTTTTTGTTTGTTTTTGTTTTTGTTTTTGTTTTTTTTTTTTTTGAATGACATTACAGTATCTCAAATGTTTCACCTTGTTTTTGAAACAGGGTCTCGTACTGAGTCTGGAAGTGACTGATTTCTAATCTGGGCATGATGACACATGGTTGTGATCCTAGTGCTTAGAACATAAAAGTGGGAGAATCAGAGATTCAAGGCCTGCCTTGGCTACATAGAAAGTTCAAGGTCAATCTGGGTTACACAAGAACAGAGAGAGAGAGAGAGAGAGAGAGAGAGAGAGAGAGAGAGAGAGAGAGAGTGGAAGTGGCAGGTCTAAAAGATTGGCTATCTGTGGTGCCTATTAGCTTGCCAAAGTGCATGCTGGTCTTAGGCTCTCTCAGTACAAGTACCCGTGGCTCCTCCCAGCTTTTCTGACCCTGCCCTCCACCCTAAAAGTCTCCAGCTCCTAGACATCCCTCCTCAGTTTCTCATTCCCTTAGGATCCTGGTATTTTGGCTATGCTCTCTCTTTTTTTGTCTTCCTCTATTGACTGCTCTCTTGCCCCTCTCTCCAGTCTCCTTTGCCGGCCCTCTCTGTCATCTCTCTCACGCTCTCCCCCATCTCTCCTCTCATGGCCCGGTTCAGTCTGCTGGCCATGTTCAGTGTCCTTCTCTCTCTCCCTGCTCTGGACTCTTCCAGATGCCTCTGGCCATACTCTCCCTCATGTCCATAATAAAAACCTTCCCCTTGGGCTGAAGAGATGGCTCAGAGGTTAAGAGCACTGACTGCTCTTCCAGAGGTCCTGAGTTCAATTCCCAGCACCCACATGGTGGCTCACAACCATCTGTAATGAGATCTGGCACCCTTTTCTGTGTACATAATAAATAAATAAGTCTTAAAATAAAAAAAAAACCCTTCCCCTCAATCATACCTTGGAGCAGTCAGGTGCTCAGTTTATACAGGAAGGAAGTGACACAACCAAATTATTGACATATGCAATAATTTGAATATATTTCCATGGAATTATGCTGTGTGGTAAAGCTAATTTCCCCAAATTATATAGTGTACAATTGGTACTAACATTTGAGGGGGGCAGTGTCAGGCTGTAACCTATCTATCTTGTACAAAATTGTGGTTTGCAGGTTGGGCCTCACCAGGAATGATTCCATTTTGCAAGGCAGCAGTTCACTCTACAGTAGAGCAGTTGGTAAGGCAGAAATGATTCTGCATTTTACTGTCTGTGAGCAAACAACTACTACCTGTCTAGTCGGAGCCATGAGGCACAGACTGGTATGTAACTCACTCATAAAACATTACCATGAGGGTTGGGGATTTAGCTCAGTGGTAGAGCGCTTGCCTAGCAAGTGCAAGGCCCTGGGTTCAGTCCTCAGCTCTGGAAAAAAAAATTACCATCTATAAATGTATTGAAATAGATCAGGAGCACCCTGTGAACTTATCAAACATACCAATGAAAAATGAAACCCACTCACCTAGGCTATATGAAAGTCAGGTCCTGCTAGGTGTGGTGGAGCACACCTGTAATTCTAACACTGCACTTGGGAGAAAGAGGCAAGCAGATATCCGCGTGTTCAAGGACAGCCTGGTCTACATACCGAGTTCCTGGTCAGCTGAGGCTGCATAATGAGATCATGCTTCGAAAATGGTAAAATAAGGGGCTGGAGAGACGGCTCATCGGTTAAGAGCACTTGCTGCTCTTGCAAAGGACCAGGATTTGGTTCCCAGCCCCCACATGGCAGCTCATAACCATCTGTAATGCCAGTTTCCGAAGGATCCAATGCCCTTTTCTGGCATCCTTGCGAGTGTTTTTGCCTGCATGTATGCCTGTGTACCACATGCATGCCATATGTGGCTGCCATCTGTCACTCAACCACACAGGTGTTACAGGATCAACAGGCTGTGGACTCTCAGAGCTTCAGCTCAGCAGGAGCTCCCAGCTTGATGGGGCCTATAGGGTAAAATGGGCCAAGGATTTGAAATCTCACCAATCCTGAGCTTGCCCCAAGATCAGACCACAAAATCCCACCAATCTCTGAGTTTACCCCAAGCTCAGGACTTGAAATCCCACCTACCCCCATCCTGGAAAACTCCACCCTGGAAAGCTCCATGCCCCCACCCCCAAGAAACCCTACACAATCCCTGTGTTCTGTTCCGTTTGCTGCTGCTTCTCACCCTAACAGAGGCAGCCACCCTCCTCGATAAATCTCTCTCTCTCTCTCTCTCTCTCTCTCTCTCTCTCTCTCTCTCTCTCTCTCTCTAAGACAGGGTTTCTCTGTGTAGCTTTTGGAGCCTGTCCTGAAACTCACTTTGGAGCCTGTCCTGAAGCTCACTTTGTAGACGAGGCTGGCCTCGAACTCATAGAGCTCCACCTGGCTCTGCCTCCTGAGTGCTGGGATTAAAGGAATGTGCCACCACTGCCCAGCCCCCAATAAATCTCTTGAGTGAGGTTTCTTGTGTAGTGTGACACTTTCACCAGAAAGGAGCCCAAAGCTGAGAAGAGAGCTCTAACAACTTTCCCTGGAGCTGAGCAGAGCAGAGCTGTAACACTTTGCCAGAGCCAAGCAGAGCTGTAACAACTTGGCTGGGAAACCCTCCCCGGCAGAGGGGTTACACTTGCTTTAGGGAACCTTTCCTTGGAGCAGAGCTGTAAGCTACAACACTTGCAGTGACTTGGTGGTACTCCTTGGCTTCCAACTGCCAGGATACCTTTCCATCCGAGCTGCAACACTGCCAGGACCCCCTCTAATTGTCATTGGTCAGAACAGAGCCTAGTCCCCAATTCAACCTTAGACCTTTGCCTTGAACTAGCTCTATACACCTACAATGGACTGTCTTTGTCTTATCATCTGCTGTATATATGGCCACATTGGCTCCCTGCCTAGGCCTCCAGTGAGGCCTCTTTCATAGCTCTTCATCAGCCTATATATCTTTGTGTTGAGTGTAACGATGCAACTTAATGCTAGTAATTAAGATAAATATGAAAGAACTTGCCATTGCCAGTAGACACAGTGCCAAGATGTCAGGGTAATTTGTTCAGTTATGGCCTGAGAACTGATGCAGCTTGAGGGTTTATTGTTAGTCAATACATTCTAACACTGGAAAGACAATAATGTGTCTTGTGAACTTGAGGCAGAGTATGCTCCTGAGACTTGGTCACCTATCCCAATGTGCTAATTAGAGTGAAAACCTTGAAAGGAGATTCTGTTGATGTGGCTGCACTGGGAGGTACAAAGAAAAATGCACTTCAAGTCCATGTTCTGGGAACTGACATAAGCTTTAACCCTGGATGGAGGCTGAGGAAGGATTGGAGCCGGGGGCAAGGGGTTTGGGTGAAGGTGTGGTTTGATCGTTATCTCTGTTCTGGTTCTGCCTCCAATAAGAGGCTCCAATAAATCTGGCTCCAATAAGATTATTCCTACTCCAGAATACATCACAATCACCAATCGCAGATGATTGCCCTCATTGGGCCTGGGGGTTGGGGGAGGGGTGGTTTGGTTCTTTATCATTGTTTTGTTTTGTTTTACAGAGTTTTTGAGGCCCCCTCTTGCTTTATTGCTCTTCCTCAGCCTGGGTGGCTGGGTCTTTTTGTTTGTTTGTTTGTTTTGTTTTGTTTCGTTTTTCGAGACAGGGTTTCTCTGTGTAGCTTTGTGCCTTTCCTGGATCTTGCTCTGTAGACCAGGCTGGCCTTGAACTCACAAATAGCCGCCTACCTCTGCCTCCTGAGTGCTGGGATTAAAGGCGTGTGCCACCACCGCCCGACGTGGCTCGGCTTAGAGACCTGGCTAGGAGATTAAGAAAGACAGACGGAAGTAAAGGTGGGATTGGATGCCCTGCAATTGGTTGGAGATGTATCAGCAGCCTAGATATTCAGCACATTTATTATATACAGTATGATAAAAAAAACAAAACAGCCGGGCGGTGGTGGCGCACGCCTTTAATCCCAGCACTCGGGAGGCAGAGCCAGGCGGATCTCTGTGAGTTCGAGGCCAGCCTGGACTACCAAGTGAGTCCCAGGAAAGGCGCAAAGCTACACAGAGAAACCCTGTCTCGGGGGAAAAAAAACAAAACAAAACAAAACAAAACAAAACAAAACAAAACAAAACAAAACAAAACAAAACAGGCTAGCCACCAGGGCCACATGATGTGAGTGGCCTGTGCAGCCAGCCCCCTGAGGCCATGTTGATGTCTGTGGTCTGTGCTGCTGTGGAGAACCATGTCTGAGTCCTTGATCCTACTGCAGCCAGGGACAGTGTTGATGTCTGTGGCCTGTGCTACCACCAAAGGCCATGTGGATGTCCGTGGTCTGTACTGTGGCTGAGGGCTATGATGGTGTCTGGGGCCTGTGCTTCAGCAGAGGGCTGTGTTGATGTATTGCCATGGGAGACCATGCTGAAGTCTGTGGCACATGCTGATACTGGAGATGTGGATGTCAGTGGTTCATGCTGTCACCAGAAACCATGTGTGAGTCCATGATCTGTGCTCCTGCTGACTGTAAAGGGCAAGGAAGCTACTTTTGCAGTGGTATTGATGACTATAGACTCACAGTTGAGAATGAGAAACATAGAAGGCTTCTGTGACAACCCCTACCCCCACCCCCACCCCCACTCCAAAAAGAAGCAGCCTAGACAGAAAGCCATTGAAAAGAACTCTTTAAAAATGATAAGGAGCCAGGCGGTGGTGGCGCACGTCTTCAATCCCAGCACATGGGAGGCAGAGCCAAGCGGATCTCTGTGAGTTTGAGGCCAGCCTGGTCTACAGAGCGAGATCCAGGATAAGCTCCAAAAACTACACAGAGAAACTGTGTCTTGAAAAACAAAAACAAAAAAATTGTGATAAGGATGCTGAAGCGTAGCTCTCCACATTGATGGCATCTGTCCGGGGTGCAGGCAGGGAAGGACTCAGTTTTCTTCAAAGGGCTGGCCACAGTGAGTTTGACCATGTTCCAGAGAGTATCTGGGCAATACAAATTGGATATTCAGGGTTTCTTTCCTTCTTTTTTTTTTGGAGGGGGGCCAGTCAGAGGGTGGGGGGGATGGACCTGGGAGGACTAACAAGGAAGTGTGATTGGGGTGCACGATGTAAAACTTCCAAATAATCAATAAAATTACTATGCTGGAAAAAAGAAGCAGGCTAGCTAATCTTAGTCAGAAGCTCTGTAGGGGAGCGGGCTGGAGTGGGGGAGGGGGTGACCAGGCAGTCCTCGGGGACAAGGAAGCTGTGGTTGGCACTTTTCACACATGCTGTTTTTAGCTGAAGGTCAACTGCTGGTCAGCGTTTACTCAGACCAGGGGAAGGCCTGGCCATTCATTCCCATGAGTCTACGGCACTGGTGTCCTTGACACGGCTGTGCCTATGTCAGCAATGTTTATTCACATAGGACTACACCCACTCCCCACATAACCCAGGCTGACCCTCAGCTCATTGTGTGGCCCAAGCTGACCTCGAGTTGGCAGTCATCATCCCGTCTCAGCCACCCGAGAGCTCAGAAAACAGATATTCCCATCATATCCGACTTGTGGCAAAGACGTTATTGATTAGTCCCCTTGTTTCTGGAATCCAGGGTGATTGCAGGTTGGGAGAAGGACTGGAGACCTTCAGGTGTCTTATGAGGGCCTAGAGTATGACATTGTAAAGGCTGACATTGAGATGCCTGTTGAGTGAACTCTTTCCCTAAGGAGCTGGAAACAAATGTGTAAGGGTGCCAACAACAGACCAAAGCACAAGTCTACCAAAGGCCAACCTGGGGAGCCAGTGAGTCTATTAGACTTACTTACTGAGTGTGAGTGAGGAGTAGCTTTCAGAAACATGGATAACCCCCTAAAGCAGCTGCATCACCAACATTTCTCACCACAGCATGGATGACAACTCCCCCACAGCAGCACAGGTGGAGTCCTCCTCCACAGCAGCACAGGTGGAGTCCTCCCCCACAGCAGCACAGATGGAATCCTCCCCCATAGCAGCACAGGTGGAGTCCTCCCCCACAGCAGCACAGATGGAGTCCTCCCCCACAACAGCATAGGTGGAATCCTCCCCCATAGCAGCACAGGTGGAGTCTTCCCCATCATAGAATGTGTCCTCCTCATAGCATAGATATGTCTGTGTGTGTGTGTGTGTGTGTGTGTGTAGACAGATGGATCCCAAGGGCCGGCCAGCCTAGCTTAAGCAGCATACTTCTAGTTCAGTGAGAGACCCTGTCTCAGGGAAATAAGATGGACAGTGATAGAGAAAGACATCTAGTGTCCTGCTTCGGCCTTTAAGTATTGCATGTACACACACACACACACACACACACACACACACACACACACACACACACACTCTGCTGGCCTTACAAGCATTCAAAACCATGCTCAACTTTTTCCATGGATGCTGGAAATTCAAAGCCAGGCCCTTCAGCTTGCAGGGCCAGTGCTTTTAACCACTGAGCCAGCTCCTCAAAGTACTGTTCCCTCCACACCTCTTTTGAGACAGGGTCTTATACACCCCAGACTGGCCTCAAATCCACCAACTGTAGCTGGCCTTGAACTCCTCTGATTCTCCTGCCTCTGCCTTCCAAGCGCTTGGATCACAGGTGCGCGACACCACCTTCCGTCATCTCGGTTTCCCAGTGTTAGTCTGTCTACGACCACAACTCACGGGATGGTGCTACCCCCATTCTGAATGGCTTTTCTCTTCTTGATGAAACCTCTCTGGAAAAGCCCTCACAGCCACACCCAAAGATGTGCCCCATTAATGCCCAAGGTGTTTCTTAATACACTCAAGTCAGCAAAATAAACAGCATATGAGGTCAAGTGATAAGTCAACCATTTTAAGCAAAAGCAGTTTTTCTCGCCTGCTTTTAATCCCAGCACTCGGGAGGCAGAGGCAGGTGGGTCTCTGTGAGTTCAAGGCTAGCCTGGGCTACAAAATGAGTTCCAGGACAGGCTCCAAAGCTACACAGAGAAACCCTGTCTCGAAAAACAAAACAAAACAAAAATGTATTGTACAGTGTTGCATAAGGCCGTTTTTTTATGCAAGCAAATACATATTTTGAGCATTCTCAGTCTCTAATCTCTCTCAGACAGGGTCTCATGTATGGCTGACCTTCAATTTGAAATGCAGCTGATAATGACCTGAATTTCTGGTCCTCTTGCCTCCATCTCCCAAGTGCTGGACCAGTTTATAGGATGCTGGGAATGCAACGCTAGCTTCGTGAATGCTAGCCAAGCACCCAATCAACAGAGCTACATTCTCAGTTCTGTAGAATATTCTTAAAATGACAAAATTATAGAAATACAGAAGTTATTAGTACTGACGAGGGACTGGGGAGAGGGAAAAGGGAGGTAGATGTGACCAGAAAAGAACAACACAAGGGCGGCCTGTGATGATGGAATTGTTTTATGACTTAGGCAGGGTCTCACACTAGCCCAAGCTGGTCTTGAACTCCTGATCCTCCTGCCTCAGCTTCCCAGGTGCTAGGAACACGGGCCTGCACCACACCCAGTGACTGACGAGTCTTATTAACCTTAAATTCTACCTCATTGAATTGGCCAAGAAACGGACCTAGTGGAGACTGCTTTGAAATTTGCCTTTTCACCTAAAGAATGTTCTCAACTTTTGGTTCAGACTATGCAACTCTACCTCCTTTTTACTAACTACATTGTGCAGTCCCCCAACCTCTCAGTAGTTCCCTTCTGATGAAAGTTAGGCTATTTCCTTTTTTTTTTTTTTTTTTTTTTTAATTCTTAAAACTAACATTCTAGTACCCAGATGTGGGTGAAACTCACCTATAATCTCAACACTCAGGGAGCTGAGGCTGGAAGACTAAGAGTTTCAGACCAGAGTCTCAAACAAAACAGAAAGAACACAACCCCAACACTGTAATGCTCGGCCTTTTCATATAGCTTTGTATATTGGAGTGTTTGTTGACTCTATTCCAGTAGATTTTTCGCTTGATCTCTTAAAATTTACATGCGCTTAAAATTTTAGAGTCAAGTATCAAATAGCCCTGCAAAATCAGGCTGTGTCAACTTGACTCCCCACTGGTGATGAGGCCTGGGGTTGGTCCTCAGTGTTCTCTGTGAGTTATTTACTTGTTCTTGTCCCTGAAGCCCTTCCATCCAGTTCCTGTTTTCTTTTCACAGCTCTCTGGAGAGTTTCTGCAGCTCTAAACTTCGGTTGTTAATGTTTTGCTGGCTTGTCTAAATGACCTAGTTATCTGATGATCATTCAATCAACAAGGAGCTCAAAGGACAGTGGGAGAAAGACATGCAAAACAGCTCTATAAACAGCACGAAAAAAATGAAATTTCCAAGATCTGTATACGTGTGGAGCTGTGGGTACGGCCCAGTGGTTAGAGCACCAGTCTAGCATACAGTGTGTGTGTGTGTGTGTGTGTGTGTGTGTGTGTGTGTGTTGAGATACATTTATGATGAGAGACAGTGTTGATTATTTGTTGATTCTGTATATTTATTAACAATGATAATTAACTGTTGAGCATGTTTACTTTCCAGGGAGGTCTGTTAACTCACGCTATTCTGACACCAGCCCTCGGGGCAGAGGGTGTTACTGTTGTTTTCGTGATATAGAGGCCTTGCTAGGAGCTGACAGCTAAGTAGGAGTTAAGTAGATGGGGGAAGCGCATGAAGGAGAGGGAATTCCCCGTGGAATGGAAAGTGTGCAGAGAGGCAGGAGGCATGGGGAGCAAAGCGTGATTTCAGAAGATGGGAGGAGCAGTCAGAAACAACTAGAAGACAAGGAAAGAAGCTGGAAAGAGCTCAGGAATGGGTGGATATGGGTGTTTCTCACGTGCACCTGCCATCCAGGTAGGTATACACACACACACACACACACACACACACACACAGCGTTTGCTGGCCCACACATTACTAATGGTTTCTAATGAAGTCAAGGGGTAAGATACCTCATCAAGAAGTAATGCTTGCCGGGCGGTGGTGGCGCACGCCTTTAATCCCAGCACTCGGGAGGCAAAGCCAGGCGGATCTCTGTGAGTTCGAGGCCAGCCTGGGCTTCCAAGTGAGTCCCAGGAAAGGCGCAAAGCTACACAGAGAAACCCTGTCTCGAAAAACCAAAAAAAAAAAAAAAAAAAAAAGAAGTAATGCTTGGCACTGGAGGGCTCCTGTTGCAAATCACCCTCTGGAGCGATGGAAAGATCTTTCTACTAGCACTTGGAGGAGATTCGATCTAATGTTGGTGTGGGCCTGGGGTTCTGTTTATGTCTTTCCTCAGGACAGTGAGGTTCCTCTTTGGATTCCTGAGCACTGAACGTGCCCTGTGGCTGCTGCTGAAGCCCAACATGACAGAGACCTATTGGGTCTTCATGAAAAACTCTACCCTTCTGATGCCAATGGGGATTGAGAGGCCAATATGGCCAGCTTTGGCAAGCATTAATGTAAGCCTAGGAACTGTAACCATGAGGTTGGATTCTCCAGAAGAGCTGCCAGCTTAAGTCGTGCTGGGATCAAGAAAAATGGGCCTTGGCGGTTCATGTTCCTAGAGTTGTATCCATGCCAGTAGATGTCCACACGCTCCAGGAGAGAATTTGACATTGCTGCTGCCATTGTTGCTGTTATAGCAATGGTGGCCACCACTGCTGTTTCTGGGGTTACTATTTCATAATTGCTTACTACAGCTAGCACAGTGGAGACCCTGGCAGCAAAAGTAGCTACCACAGTTAGTTAATCTTTCATTCTATTGGGTATGATAAATTTAATTCAATAGTTATATACATTTTGATTGGCTTTGAAAATTATAAATTTATAAACTCAAGTTCCATTTGCTTTTGGGATACCATCTTACAAGGACTCCAATTTGCAGTAAGGCTCATTAAGGAAGGGAATGGCTCAGTTGCCTTTAGCCTACTGGCTATGGGTGGGATAGAACCTCTGTTGGTCTTTTCTGTGTTGAACACACAGATTGCAAGCCAGTGCCATTTTGAGATCTTTGGCAGCAATTAACTCTGCAGCTCACACAGGACTGAGCCTGTATGATAATGAGTATTCAGAGATGGGTAATGCCTGGGGGGTGCTCACCAACCTAATACAGAGCACCTGTGTGGCCTGGGCAGGCATCTCCATGACGGGTAAGGTGACCTGCTGACGTCCCATGCAACCTAAATCAGAAGCTCATTTTTTTAGTAAAAGGGGGACCTGTAGGGCCCTGGCCCCATTTTGGGTAACTGTTGCCTTGCTTGCTGACCTTGACCTTGATATCCTCCCTATGCTAATTTCCTGCTGGGTTCCACCCTCCTGAATGCTTAAGGGAAGTTCCTTGTCTGTGTATCCTGCATAATGGGCTTTAACAGCTTAGATGCAAGATTGTAAAACATCAGTAGTGAACTTCTGCCTTCTGGGGTTCTCCCATTGTGCTGTAAGCCTGTATTTAAGACCTCTTCCCTCCTTCAATAAACAGCATTTGGCATTAAATAAAAAATTGCCAGGCAAGAAAAAAGAAGAAGAAGAAGAAGAAGAAGAAGAAGAAGAAGAAGAAGAAGAAGAAGAAGAAGAAGAAGAAGTAACGCTTGGCCGGGCAGTGGTGGCGCATGCCTTTAATCCCAGCACTTAAGAGTTAGAGGCAGGCAGATCTCTGTGAGTTTGAAGCCAGCCTGGTGTACAAAGTGAGTTCCAGGAAAGGCACAAAGTTACAGAAATCCTGTCTCAAAAAACAACAACAACAACAACCAAAAGAAGAAGAAGAAGAAGAAGAAGAAGAAGAAGAAGAAGAAGAAGAAGAAGAAGAAGAAGAAGTAATGCTTGGGGCTGGAAAGATGGCTCAAAGGTTAAGAGCACTGGTTGCTCCTCCAGAGGTTCTGAGTTCGATTCCCAGCAACCACATGGTGACTAATAACCACCTTTAAAGGGATCTGGTACCCTCCTCTGTCATGCAGCCATCCATGCAAATAGAGCACTCATATACATAAACAAAATAAATCTTAAAAAAAAAAGAAGTAATGCTTGCTGGGCGTAGTGGCACATGTCTTTAATTTCAACACTTGAGAGGCAGAAGCAGGCAGATCTCTGAGTTCAAGGCCAGCCTGGTCTGCAGAGTGAGTTCCAGGACAGTCAGAGCTGTTACACAGAGAAACTTTGTCTTGAAAAACCAACCAGCCAAACAAACAAACAAACAAACAACAAGATAAAACAAAGATTAAGATTTAACCAGACTGAGAGGAAAAGCTGGGAGGTCCAGGTTAAGGGAATCATTCTAAGATGTTATGCTGGGTTGTTTATATTGCCAGCTGGTACTGGGCATGGTCAGGTAGTAAATATAAAGGAAAGAAGACAAATGGGGACCATGGTGGCTTGAAAGAAAATGGCCCCCAAAGGGAGTGGCACTATTAGGAGGTGTGGCCTTGTTGAAGTAGGTATGACCTTGTTGGAGGAAGTGTGTCACTGTGGGGGCAGGCTTTAAGACCTCTTTTGCTCAAGGTTCTCTCAGTGTGATAGTTGACTTCCTGTTGCCTGCAAGATGTAGGTCTCTCAGCTCCAGCACCATGTCTGCCTGCATGCTGCCATGCTCCCCGCCATGATGGTAACGGATCGAACCTCTGAACAGTAAGGGAGCCACCTCAGTTAAGAGTTGCCGTGGTCATGGTGTCTCTTCACAGCAATAAAAACTTTAACTAAGACAGGAACAAAGAGGATAGTAGAGGCCAATTCTGCAGGACCTGTAGGTCGCACTGAGAAGTTCGAACCTCACAGTAATTATACAATCAATGAAAAGTACGTGAGCTGGATGTGTAGCTGAGTGGAAGACTTTACCTAGCGTGTATGAGGTCCTAAGTAAGGATCTCCAGCAAAACACACACACACACACACACACACACACACACACACACACACATACACACACACACAGAGAGAGAGAGAGAGAGAGAGAGAGAGAGAGAGAGAGAGAGAGAGAGAGAGAGAGAGAGAGAGAGGGAGAGAGAGAGAGAGAGGGAGAGAGAGGGAGGGAGGTTCTGGTCACAAAATGTCCCCCTATTGCTGTGACCTCACATTGTAGAAGATGACAGGGCAAGAAGCTTGTCAAAATGGCAGGATTTGGAAGCACCATGGAATCAAAGATCTGGGCATGCATGCGGTGAGGGCTATTCCAGAAGGGATTCAGATGGGAAGACACACGCTAACTGCGGGGAGCAGCATCCCACAGACAGGGGTCTTGGGCTCAACAGAAGGAAAGAGGGATCTGAGCAACACTGTTCCTCTCTACCTCCTGCTGTGCTCTGTGCTCCTGGCACCATGCTTTCCAAGCCAGGACAGACTGCAGCCTCAAACTGTGAGCCAAATAAACCCTTCCGTCCTTAAGTTGCTTGTGTGAGAGGTTTTGTCACGTCAACAGGAAACGTAAAGAATACATCCCTCTAACAACCCACTTTAACAGCATCATTCCCCTACTCCTGAGGGCACAGTTCTCATAACCTAAACGCCCTCCATTAAGTTCTTCCTCCCAACAGCGTGGCTTTGGGAATTGAATTCCCAACATGTGAGTGTCAGGGGACATATTTAGGTCACAGCAGGTGTACAAAGTCCAAATGTGAAAGGGCCTGTTTTAGTTACTCTTCCGTTGCTGAGATTAAAATACCATGATCTAGGCACCTACATAAGAAGGGGTTCATTTTGACTTAAGGTTTCAGAGAGAGAAGGCTCCATTGAGCTGGGAAGGTAGCGCAGCAGGCCAGCAGGCATCGGGAGCAAGGAGCTAAGAGTGCGCATGCTCCGAAACCAAGCAACAAACCGCCAGTAGTGCCCGAAGCCCATTCCCAGTGACACGCTTCCCCCAGCAAGGCCATACTTCCTAAACCTCCCCAAACAATGCCAGTAACTGCGGACAAAGAGTCCAAATATCTGGGCCCAGAGGACACTCTCATTCAAACCACGACAGAGCCTGCGTGCGAGCTGAAGAGTCCGTTTCACTCCTCTGTGCACAATGGGTCACTTCGCTTTTCTCAACATGCGACAAGTGATTAAGAGAACCTGTCTGGAGGTTAATCGGGAGCGAAAGAGATGCAAGGCTGGAAAACAGTTTTTCAAGGGATCAGTGCTTGATGGAAAGGTCTAAACAAACCCGCAGTGTTTAAGCTACTGTATAAGACAGTGACTGTCTTTTTTATCGTGACATAAAGTCACTTTATCTAATGCCTACCGTGGTGTCCTTGAGAACCTTTTATATACCTTGTACAAATACAATCAATGGCTGGTGTGATAGCACCCACCTGCGATTCCAGCAATTGAGGGGTGGGGGTGGGGGGACAGGAGGATCAAGGGTTCAAGTGTGTTCTCAGCTACATAGCAAGTTCAGGGCCAGCCTGGGTTATTTGAGACCCTATCTCAAAACCAGAAATCAGGAATCAGAGAGATGGTAGGCTCAGGAGAAAACTGTGTCTGCTGCAAGCCTGATTTTGATTTTGATCCAGGCACCCACATCTGGGAGAGAGAGAATCAATCCCCACAAGTCATCCTCTGACCTCTGTACTCACAGGCACACACAAAATAAATAAAAACATAGTATCTTCTTTTTAGAAGCGTGAATATTTATTTGTAACAAAGGAGTTTGTGTACAGTGTTGAAAATCTACAACTTCTTGTTAAATTCACATTTGTACTTCACCTTTTTAAACAAACATTTATAATCATTATTTTATACAGAGATAGATATGTAAAAACAGCATCGAGTTCAGTGGCCCTTCAGCATTTTCCACTTAAAAAAGCATAGTATCTTTTACAATGAATAAATTAATCCATCAGCCAAGCCATCAAACAATGAACCAAAAGGTATATTGCATTACGTCTAAGACAATTACAAATATCTTAAAACTATTGAAAGGGTAATTTCTTAGTTTTGCTTTCTCTCTCTGTTTTGATCAAGGGTTACTTTATTACCCTTATTAGCTGAAAATAATGACCACCACCTACGTCATCTTCTTAAAAACATTTATTTATTTCATTGTTTCATTATTTAGTTGTATATGTGTTCACAATGACGTGTGTGCAGAGGTCAGAGGATAAGCTTCAGGAGTCAGTTCTCTAGTTTTAACATGTGGGGCCTGAGGATCCAACACAGGTCATCAGGCTTCAGTGTCACACACATGTGGAGATCAGAGAACATCTTGCAGGTGTCTGTTCTCTACTTCTACCATGTGCATTCTGGAAATCACACTCAGTCCATAAGGCTGTGTGGCTAGCGTCTCTACCTGCAGAAGCATCTCACTGGCCCTTGTGGCATCTTTTATCATTGTTGTTTGGTTTTTGGTTTTTCTTTTCTTTTTTTTTTTTGGTTTTTTCGAGACAGGGTTTCTCTGTGTAGCTTTGCACCTTTCCTGGAACTCGCTTTGGAGACCAGGCTGGCCTCGAACTCACAGAGATCCACCTGCCTCTGCCTCCCTAGTGCTGGGATTAAAGGTGTGCACCACCACCGCCCGGGTGTCTCTTCTTTTAAATATGTTCTCAGCAAACACTTAGTATTTCTCATTTTGCATCTCTTCTAGCAAATGCAGCAGCTTCTCTCTGTTAGGTTAGGGACCCGCCAGAGCACCTGCCTTAGGTCATGATCAGCGTCTCATCAGAGGATGCATTCTTGAGGGCATGCACACATGCACACATCTACAGTTCTTCATGCAACTCCAGGGGTTTGCAGGCTACTGAAATGTGTACCTCCTGGGTTGAGAACCACCGTCCCTGTGTCTAGTAGATAAGTGCCGTCTGTAGGCCAGTGGGGAATTAAGACAAAACCCTATTGCATCTACATTATCGAAGGAAAGGGAGAGGAGGCATGAAATACATTTCAATAGGGAATTTATGAATTTTTGAATGGTACAAATGGGAAGAATACAATAACAGACTGGGCTGGCCATGGTGGTACATGCCTTCAATCTCAGCACCCTGTAGACAGAAGTATGAGGATCTCTATGAGTTTGAGGTTAGCCTGATCTACACAGTGAATTCCAATCCAGGCCAGGCAGGAGCCTATGTTAAAATAGTAATAAGTAAATAAATAAATGAAAAGAAATAAAAGGCAGGGTGGTAGGAGGGGCAGGTGAGAATCTTCTTTTTATTCCTGTTGACACAGGAAGAGCAAATTCCCGGCCCCCTACCCGCCTCCAGCTGTCTTACCTCCTGGGCTCTATGCCAGGTGTTCCCAAGAAAGGCCAAAGTATGTATGCACATACACACACCCCTTCAGGAATAAACAGAAGTGGTCACTATGTGCCCGGAACTCTGCCAAGCCTTGCCCAACTGTTATCTCTAACTCCAACCACCAACATTATTACCAACATCTTGCTGAGGAAACAGAGCGTCAGTCTCTGACCCTGCCTACATTCACACAGCCAGAGCTGCTGAGAGCACAAAGTTCAGCCTTTCCTTCTGTTTTTACTCTATATGGTGCTCTGAGTGGGTTTGCATGCCTAGTGATTTTATATAGTATGTTAAAGAAATGAAAAAAAGAACAAAGAGAAAACCCACACATCCATAGCAGAAATTTCAAACTTGTTCAGTAAATAGATGGAAAAGAGAGAAAAGATTAAAGTCCTTGAAAAACTGTCCCAGAATCCTTCAGGGTGTATTCATCCTTTGCTGCTACTCCATATTCAGCCAGACTCCAGGGACCGAGCAATACCCACATGGTGCGCCAGACTCCAGGACCGAACAATACCCACACGGTGCGTGCGTGCGTGCGTGCGTGCGTGCGTGCGTGTGTGCATGTGTGCGTGTGTGTGTGTGTGTGTGTGTGTGTGTGTGTGTGTGTGTGTGTGTAGAAGATAGGCAGAATTTATTACAGAATAATATTCAACACTGTAAATGTTTGATTGTGTGTCTTTAGTGGTGAAATCTGTGAGTCAAAAGGTCCATGAAAGTTGCTAAATAATGTGTTGAAGGTATAGGTTAGTTTGTAGGGTGCTTATGTAAGTAAGCATGTAGGAAGGCCTGGGTTTGATCTCCAGCATCACATAAATGAGGTGTGGTGGGGTTTGCCTATTATCTCAGTGGAGAGAGGAAGACCAGAAGTTCAAGATTCATGTGTGTGTGAATATTGTCTTAGAGTTTCTATTGCTGTGAGGAAGCACCATGACCAAAAAGCAAGTTGGGGAGGAAAGGGTTTGTTTGGCTTACACTTCAGCATTGCTGTTCATCGCTGAAGGAAGTCAGGACAGGAACTCAAACAGGTCAGGATCCCAGAGGCAGGAGCTGATGCAGAGGTCATGGAGGGGTGCTGCTTTCTTCCCATGGCTTGCTCAGCTCACCTTCTGATAGAACCCAGGACCAGCAACCCAGGGATGGCACCACCCACCGTGGGCTGGGGCGTCCCCCATTGATCACTAATTGAGAAAATGCCTTACAGCTGCATCTCATGGAGGCATTTCCTCAACTGAGGCTCCTTCCTCTGATGACTCTAGCTTGTGTCCAGTTGACACACAAAACCAGCCAGTACAAATATATACAATAATATATTTATATAAATAGATATATGAGATGTATTATATATGTATGAGACAGGGGTTCATCTATCCTAGCCTAGCCTTGAAGTCCCTATATAGCCAAGGAGATATAGATACAATGTTCAATATTACCACATACATTTCCCAAGAAACTTACTTTCTGTTATGTAATGAATTACATCCATGTACTTTGCATACGACATTAATTGCATTAATGTACTAAACAGTACATTACATATTACAGAGTATGAAGGGTTCAGTAGCAAGAAGCTGAGAAGGGTTGACGTCAGCCTCTATAAGAGGAACCTACCTGGACGTGCTGGCATCAGAGAACCTCTCCTATGGATAATCTGTCCTACCCTGAGTGTATGGCCGATGGAAATCACCGTCTCTTGTGGATTGCAGGCAATGGCATGTAAAACCAAAATCAGTCCCTTGAGTTATAGTTGAATGGTGTCTTAGGGTTTCTATTGATCATGGCTTTTTTGTTTTTGTTTTTGTTTTTTGTTTTTTGTTTTTCAAGACAGGGTTTCTCCGTGTGGTTTTGGTGCCTGTTCTGGATCTCACTCTGTAGACCAGGCTGGCCATAGAGATCTGCCTGGCTCTGCCACCCGAGTGCTGGGATTAAAGGCGTGTGCCACCGTGGCATGGCTTAACCATGGCATCTCTTAAAAAAAAAACAACAAAAAAAACACATTTAATTGAAGAGGCTCACTTGCAGTTTTAGAGGTTCAGTCCATTATCATCATAGCAGAGAGCATGGCTGTATGCAGGCAGACGTGGTGCTGTAGGAGTAGCTGAGAGTCCTACATCTTGCAGTCAACAGGAAGTCAACTTAGACACTGGGCAGTATCCTGAGCATAGGAAACCTCAAAGCCCACCCCCACAGTGACACGCTTCCTCCAGTAAGGCCATACCTATTCCAACAAAGCCATAACTCCTAATAGTGCAACTCCCTATGAGATTATGGGGCCAATTACATTCAAACCAGCACATGTGGGGAATAATGCAGCGATTTACTGCTGCTGGATTTCAGTGCAGGAGACAGTTCTACAATTGGAGGAGATACTTCAGATCAGAGAGGACACCTCCCTTTCCTTGGAAAGGTTAAGAGTTCCCACTCTGCCTGGCACTACACTCTCTAATTTAGATGATATAGGCAATCTGGAGAGCCTGCTCAGCAGAACGAGTCGTTTCTGTGTCTGGTGTCTCCCTGCAGCAAAGGTGGCCCATTTACTGCCCATAATGCCTGTTACCTGTAACTCTGCCCATCTAGGTTACAGCCTTGTGCCTATAAACCAAGGACACCATCTCTGCGACACCACTTCTTCCTCTCTGCCTGCCTTAGATTGTTCCCAAGTGGAGAGAGAGCTTGCATATAAGCTTTGCATATAAGGTTATGTGCATTCTGAAGTCAGGGGTCCTGTCTGCTTCACACTTAACAGCTAGCAGGACTAGATAGAAAAGGGTGACATGGGAGCCCCTCCCCAGGTTTCGTAAGCATTTACGGACAAAGGTGTCATGACGCCCTTTGTAAAGGGCAAGTTCAAACATAGTTATTGTTATGAGAGAAGACACTTGGTAAATATTTAACAAATGATCAAACATCCAGGTGTGGTGGTGGCACATGCCTGTAAACCCAGCCCTGGGCAGGCAGAGGGTGGGGGGAGGATTGCCAGGCAGTTCTAAGTCAGCCCGAGCTGCAGAGGAACATCTTTTCTTAAAAAGCCAAAGCAAAGCAAATACAACAAAAAACCCAAACGATTCACAAAACACATGAAGAAATAAATATGGTGGGAATAAGTATGCCAGGAGTTTGTGGGAGACAAGCACTGAGGAAGGACATTTAGAGAATGGGGGCATCTGGAGAGGTTGGTATTCAGGAGTGGGGAACATTCTAGGAAGAGAATGTGTCATCGGTTCAGCAATGAGCACTGTTTTATCTGTGGCTACATCCTGGTCACCTACAAGGAAGCTGTGAAGAGTAAGGTCCAAAGGTAACTAAGTGACAGTTTACAGGGATCTGCTGTTAATTCTGTCCGGGATCTGAGCCAAGAGCTTTGCTTGGGTAACTTTGTATTATCCTCCTCCTCTTCCTCCAGACAGTCCCAGGAAGTGGCCACTGTTTTAACTACCATTCTTGACTAATAGATGAGGAAATCGAGACACCATAAGGTTAATTAACTTACCTGCAGGGTAGAGAGAGCCATGACACTCAGTCCTTCCTGCCAAACTAAGAATCTGAGCTCTGACCGGCAGAACAGAGGACGCTGTGATGGGGATGCTTCAGAGAAAAGCTCTGTGGGAAAGTAGGAGTTCGGCCATTAAACTTGGTGTTAGCCAGGACCATGCCATTTTATACAATGCCTCCATGTTGGTTTAATGAGGCTGATTCCCAAAAAGAAAGTAATTTGGGATCGTGGTGGTGCATGCCTTTAATCACAGCACTTAGGAGGCAGAGGCAGGCAGATCTCTGAGTTTGAAGTCAGCCTGGTCTACAGAGTGAGTTCTAGAACAGCCAGGGCTACACAACCCTGTCTTAAAAAGAAAGAAAGAAAGGAAGGAAGGAAGAAAGAAAGAAAGAAAGAAAGAAAGAAAGAAAGAAAGAAAGAAAGGAAGGAAAGAAGAAAGGAAGAAAGGAAGAAAAGAAGAGAAAAGAAAAAAAAGTAACAATCATTTCCAAAACTTAAGTAACTTGTTTCTGTAGATTTTTGTCCTCCCAGCCCTATCAACCTCAGGAATGGCTAGCCACTAGAGATGTTTAATAATTATCTGACATTCCTAACTCAACAGTCTCCCGTTAACCCTAGCAAAGGTCAATCTAGGCCAAAGTAAGGAATCTTTTCATTCTCTTTCCTGTCTCCTTCTCCTGCCCTGTGGACGGCAGTCTGTAAGCCGACTCTGAGCTTGCTGCCGTCTGGAGTCTGGAGATCTCCCCTCCTCAGCTCTTTCCAGAACTGAACCTTCACGGTTGTCAAGCAGCTTGTTTCCTTGTCTGTCTTTTCTTTCACTGACCTCATACCTGACATTTTAAAATCCCAATTCTGAGTTGTCGAGGAACCTGGCCAGTAGGTAAAGGCACTTCCTGCATAGCCTGGCACTCTGAGTTCAATCTCTGGAACCCAGTCAGGGTGCAAGGAGAGAGTTGTCATCTGACCTCTGGACACAGAGAGACACAATAATACTAAGCAAAAGTTATACAAGGCCTCTTCTGGGGTCAGTGAGATGGCTCAGCAGTAAAGGTTCTTGCTGCCAAGCCTGACTGCCTGAATGCCATCTTCAGCACACGTGTGGGGCAAGGAGGGAGGTTTTTTTTGTTTTTTTGTTTTTTTTTTTTTTTTTAAATTTTCTAAGACAGGGTTTCTTTGTATAGCCCAGGCTGTCCTAGAACTAGTTCTGTGGACCTGGCTGGCCTCAAACTCACAGAGATCCACCTGCCTCTGACCAATCGCTACTAAACCAATGCCTCCAAGACTGTGAGCCAGAATGAACCTTTCCTATCTGTAAGTTGACTTATACCAAGTATTTTTGTGGTAATGGAACGCTGGCTAACACCTCTCATCCACCCCTCAGGAAGTTCTGGGAGTGCTGGGATTAAAGGTGTGTGCCACTACAGTCCAGCAGAAAGAAGGGATTTGATTCCCACAAGTTATCCTCTGACCTCCACACATGCCCATGTGTGAGCACGCATGCACACACACAATAAATACATAAATATAAATGAATTAATATAATTAAAATCTCAATCATGCACACACACAATAAATACATAAATATAAATGAATTAATATAATTAAAATCTCAATTCAGCTTTTTGCTTGCTTTGTGTGTTAAGTAGACATGTTACTTAACTGCTCTATACCTCCATTCTCCATCTATAAAATGGGGGCAGGAAAGGTGTCTGGCTTATAGAACTTTCTGAGGAGGGAATGAGATGTGTTAGCCAGCCTCCCTTTGCCATAAAAATGCTAGTGATAACTCAACTTGCAGATAGCAAAGATTCATTTCGACTCCCAGTTGTAGACCAGTCAGTCATGATTGGTCTGTGGCAACTTCTCACAGTGGGCACACACGCAGCACAAACCACTCAACTCAAGGAAGAGGCCCACGGTCCCCTTCACAGGCACAACCTCAGTGACTAGCAGACTTCCCTCTAGGCCCCACCTCGAAAGGTTTCTACAACCTCTCTGTTGTATCCTGGTCTTTAACGCTTGGACCTTGGGGGCCGTTATCTAAACCATGCATGGAATGAGATAACATGCATGGGACCTTAGACTTCTGATGGCCACAGTAGTGATGTGGTAACTGCTCCTATGATCAATATGTACCCATCTCCCAGACTGGAGAGAGGGCAGAGGCAGGAAGACCAGCAGGAGGGAATGACAAAATCAGCATGATGCTTGGCTGATGTGAACACACACACACACACACACACACACACACACACACACACACACACTGAGCATAACTTATCATGACTCTTAGATTCCCAGTCTTACTAACTAGTAGAGGCTGTTGATGGGAACATGTAAGTTGGAGAGACCTGCAGTTGTATATAAATTTTTTTACGTTAGAAAAAGGACAAATAGAGCCAGGCGGTGGTGGCGCACGCCTTTAATCCCAGCACTTGGGAGGCAGAGCCAGGCGGATCTCTGTGAGTTCGAGGCCAGCCTGGGTTACCAAGTGAGTTCCAGGAAAGGCGCAAAGCTACACAGAGAAACCCTGTCTCGAAAAACCAAAAAAAGAAAAGAAAAAAAAAAAAAAAGGACAAGGACAAATACTATAGAATTGTATTATATGAAATATATAGAATATACAAATTCATAGAGACAGAAAGATTAGATGTTATCTCAAGATGGAGAAGAAAGGAATATATAGCAATGATTTCCTAAGCACAGAATCTCTGTTTTGTGTGATGGAAAAACCCCACAAATGGACAGTAGTATCAGGACATACTATCATGAATGTCGTAAATCAACACAATTAATGAATATCATAAATATAATTATTGAATGTATACTGTGAATGTAATCCATGAATACCACAAATGTCATTAATATCATGAGTGTAATTAATGAATATCATGAAGTGTAATTAAAAAAAGCAAGCTAAATAAAACAACCAACCAAAAAAAAAAAAAAAAAAAAAAAGAAAGTTGGAGAGACCCTACTTTGAGGAGGTCCAACCCACACTTTGGGTGGAGCATGGTGGCACACACATTGTCATCCCAGCACTCAGGAGGTGGAGGTAGGAGGTTCAGGAATTCAGAAGGCTACCCTCTGCTACACAGTAAGTTCCCAGTCAGCCTAGACGGCATGAGGACCCACCTCAAAAAAAGCAGAAACTAACTAGCTACCAAAAACAACAGGAACCTTCCACATGTTGGGGAAGAGAGAGTAGAGAGAGGGGGCTAAGAGACATAAGATGATTCTGAACTCATTTTTGGTTTTTGGGGGACACTGAGTTCTGTCACCAGCTTCCCAGCTCATCTTGGCCAAAGCTTCCTGCCTTATCTGGGCCTCAGTTTCTCCACAAGTCCAATGAAGCATTTTACATTTGGCGTTCTCTCCCAAGCAAGTGTTCTCCAGGTTCATATGGGGCACCTTAGATGCCCTCCCCCTCCACAGACACACCACAAAGGACCATGCTGAAGTCTGGCTCTTAGAGCCCCCCTCTTTTCTTCCTTTGAGTGAGAAGGAGACAGACCTTGCTATCTATGATTCCCAAGTTGGCCTCAAATTCCTGGACTCAAGTAATACTCCTCCTCCCTCAGCCTCCCAAGTACTGGGAACACTGTAGCATGCCACAATGCCTAGCTAGCCTCTTGGGGACTCTTTTTGAAATCTGGGGTGGGCAATGGACAGAGGCAGCTATATAGAAGAGATTCCCCCACCCACTTTTCATGTTCCCTTCCATGTGGCACCTCGTTCTCTGAAGTAGCGTCATCTGCAAGGTGCTCCAGAGAGCCTGTCCCGTGGAACAACCCCCTCTCAAGGAACTCGGGAACTGAAACCTTTAGAACACCCGGTACGGTTCTGTTTAATTTAGCCTGACTTCCTTCCACTCGACTGGTTCCTGCTCAGGCTTTTTGTCTTTCTAACCACCTCCTGGAAGAAAGAGAAGGTTGTTTGGAAAGTTCACTGTCCCCAACACTGGCACCAGCAACGGAGTAGCGAGGAAACCAGAGCCTTAGTGGCCACAGCCCCGCAGAGCCTGTGTTTACCAAAGGGTAATGCGAGTGGGGTGGGGTGGGGTGGGGTACAGAGGAGGCAGGTGCGGGAGAACGGGCAGGCACCCCTGTAAGAAGAGCTGTGGTTTGAAACAGGGCAGGAGAAGACAGGGGCCAGGCTGGTACCCAGCAATCCTAGAACTGGGGAGGCTGAGGAAGGAGGATCATGTGTTTGGGGCAAAACTAGGTCATATGGTGAAACCCTGCCTCAAAATACATATGCGTACGTATGTATTAAATACTTCAGAGCGGGGCAGTGGTGGCGCACGCCTTTAATCCCAGCACTCGAGAGGCAGAGGCAGGTGGATCTCTGTGAGTTCAAGGCCAGCCTGGGCTACAGAGTGAGTTCCAGGATAGGCTCCAAAGCTACACAGAGAAACCCTGTCTTGAAAAACCAAAAAAAAAAAAAAAACAAAAACAGAATGATGAAAACAAGTATGAACTTTTCATATGTTGACGCATGCCATTCAGCTGAGAGAAAAACAAACGCTTGGGGAGACACTGTTTTTTGAACAAAAAACACTTACACACATAGCTGACTGGTGCTGTAGAGACAAGATACCTTTTACTCCCCTGTGGGCCTCCCCCCCCCCCATCCTTTCAGGTTACCAAAACTTTGAAGAGTCAAAAACTGTTGTACCAGACAAATCCTATGAGCCAAACTACCACTATCTTCATTGGGTCATCTGTGCCTGGGAAAGACCATCACAGCTGTGCTTGCTGACCATTGATCTTCCTTCATAGAAGGAGAGGGAGTCCCGAGCAGTGGGACAGTGGGACCCTCACCTCAGTCGCCGGTCCCCACCTCCCGATCAGTTGTATGCAATTCTGCCCTAATTGCGCACGGCGGCAGTGAGGGGCTGGAGCAGCGGCTCTCAACTTGTGTGAGGTGACCCCTCTGAGGGTCGCATATCGAATACCCTGCATAGCAGACATTTACATTATGATCCATGACAGTGGCTAAATCACAGTTATGAAGTAGCAATGAAATAATTTTACGTTTGGGGCACGGGGGGGGGGTCACCCCAACATGAGTAACTGTATTAAAGGGTCACAGGGTTAGGAAGGTGGAGAACCACTGGGCTGTATACAGGTGTATAGGCTGGGAAGCACTGCAGGAAGGGCCTCCTTCTGTGCAGCCACGCAGTCCTCTTCCATGGCTGCCTTCAGTCCTTTCATGCTCCTGGCCATAATGCCTCACTCATTGCCCTGTAAGAGATTCTAGCAAGCTCACTGGTTTCCCAGGTGATCTTTGGTGGAATTGCACTTTGATTTGCCAGTGGGACCTTCGGAAGAAGGGTAGCTGTTGATTACATCCCCACCAAGGAAGGAATTTTAACAACAAAACTAACTCTAATACGTAGTGATCGGCAGCCATTTGTTATGACATTTATATTTTGTGTGTTGTGCTCGTGCTGGGGGCAGTTAAGCCTGAGGACAACTTGCAGGAGTCAGTTCTCTCCATCGTGTGAGTTCTAGGTACCGAACTCAGCTCATCGGGCTTGGCAGCAAGCATCTTCATCAGTTTAGCTATTCTGCCCAACTCAATTGTTATTTTTAAAACTCTAGTTGGGATGGGGATGCAGCTCAGTTGATCGAGTGCTCACTTAGTAAGCACAGAGTCCTTAGTTGGGTAACCAACCAGTACTCTGAAGCAGGTGCATCCGGAGTTTATGGTCGCTCTCAGCTTCATGTCACAAATTACAGACTAGTCTGGGCTACGTGAGAGCTCGTCTCCAAAAACAAGGGGAAATGGAGAGCTGGTTCAGTGAGTGGTTAAGAGAATTTACTGCTCCTCCAGAATATCCAGGTTTGGTTCCCAACACCCTCATCAGATGGCTCACAACTATCTGCAATCCCAGTTCCAAGGGATCTGACACCTTTTGGCCTCCACCAGCAGCTGCACACAAGTGGTGCACACAAAGGCATGCACACATGCACGTAAAAATAAATGAGGTTGTGTTAGTCGGGGTTCTCTCAAGGAGCAGAACTTATAGAATTAATCTATATAGAGAAAGGGGATTTATGGCTGGGCAGTGGCGACACACATCTTTAACCCCAGCACTTGAGAGACAGAGGCCGGTAGATCTCTGTGAGTTTGAGGCCAGCCTGGTCTATAGAGTGAGTTCCAGGATAGCCAGGTCTACACAGAGAAACCCTGTCTTAAAAACCAAAAAAAAAAAAAAAAAAAAAAAAAAAAAAAGGAGCGGGGAGGGCCAGAAGTGGGAGGGGATTTATTAGAATAATTTCCAGACTGTGGTCCAGCTAGTCTAACAATGTCTGTCTACCCATGGAAAGTCCAAGAATCCAGTAGTTATCCAGTCCACAAGGCTGGATGTCTCAGCTGGTCTTCAGTAGACACCAGAATCCTGAAGAAGTATGCTCTAATGCCAGTGAAGGAATGGTCTAGGTAGCCAGAGGAAGAACAAGCAGGAAGAGAGAGCAAGTTCCCGTCTTCCTTGTCCTTTATGCAGGCTGCCAGCAGAAGTTAGGGCCCAGATTAAAGGTGGATCTTCCCACCTCAAAAAAATCCAGATTAGCCGGGCGGTGGTGGCACATGCCTTTAGTCCCAGCACTCGGGAGGCAGAGCCAGGCGGATCTCTGTGAGTTCGAGGCCAACCTGGTTTACAAAGCGAGTTCCAGGAAAGGCACAAAGCTGCACAGAGAAACTCTGTCTCAAAAAACCAAAAAAAAAAAAAAAAAAAAGGGCCTTTCCACTCAAATTATTTAATTAAGAAAAAAATACCTCACAGGTGTACCTATGCACTTGGTTTTAGATAATTCCAAATCAAGTTGACAACCAAGAATAGCCACCACAGAGGTCTTAACAAAATAACAGTAACAACAACAACAACATCCCCAAGATGGATGAGCAGTTTAAGTACTGGCAGCATGGGCCTGGTGACCCAAGTTTGATCCCTGGAATGAACACAAAAGAAGAAAGAGAGAAGTGATCCCACAAAGTTGTCCTCTGTCCTCTACCTGCACACCAAGGCACATGTGTAGCTACATACATAATGATAATAATAATAATAATTTTTAAAAATATAGTTAAACAATAAAATCTGATTTTCTTTAAAAATTTTTGTTTATTATTATTTGGGGAGGGGGATCTGTTGGGATTACAAGATTGTCCACCATGCCTAGTTCCTGTGTGTGTTTCATTGCAGAGTGTGTCCTACTTTCTCTAGGAGCAGAGGGGGATCTGCTGGGATTACAAGATTGTCCGCCATGCTAGATCCTGTCTGTGTTTAATTTGCAGAGTGTGTCCTGGTTTCTCTGGGAGCAGTTGCTGAGTCAGGTGCTCAAATCTTCAAGGACTTGAAAAGACTTAGTGAAATCTCGCACAGAAGGTGGTATAGGGATGATGGATACAAGAGCACCCAGTGTTCACTGTTATGCCCAGATCTTAGAGACCCCCAAAAGACCACCAAGGAGACTGAATCTCTTATGTAAAAGCAAAGAGCCTTTATTTTCAAGCTCTGAGCTTGGGCTCTCGGTCTGTCTGATGCACTGGTGAGAGCAGAGAGCCCAGAGCCCAGGCAGGGTGGGGTTTTTATCATAGCAGAGGTTGGGGTGAGGGGATTTCCAGGGTTCAGCACGCTGATTGGCTGACATTTGTCTAGGGGTCTAGGGAATGTTTGGAATGTCAGGTATTTCCTCTTAGAGGCAGGCCCCTCTGGGTGGGGTCAGCTTATGGCTTTTCCTAGGTCCAGGTGTTTCCAGCCAGAAGCTGTGTCTGGGCCTCTAAGCCCGTCATGGCAGCTGTGTGGTCAAGCTGTTTTGGGCCCCGCCCCTCACATTCATCGATGCAGGAGGTAGACTGCTGGGCCCCATGGGGGAAGCTGGAGACAGAGCCCGAAACAAGGTGCAGCCTCTAGGGAGGGTGGCCTGGGATGGAAGCAGAGCAGGTCTGTCTGTCCTTCTGCTTCTTCCTTTTAAATTTTATTTATTTATTTATTTATTTATTTATTTATTTATTTATTTATTTATTTGCTTTTGTTTTTTCAAGACAGGGTCTCACTATATAGCTCTGGCTGTCCTGAAACTCACTTTGTAGACCAGGCTGGCCTCGAACACACAGAGATTCTCCTGCCTCAGCTTCCCGAGTGCTGGGATTAACGGCATGCACCATCATCGCCACCCTGATCCTCTTCCTCCTCTTCTTCTTTTTTAAATAATTCACTTATTTTTTTTAATTTTACATAAATTGATGACTTGTCTGCATAACATAGGTCTGTGTGAGGGTGTTGGATCTCTGGAACTGGACTTACAAACAGATGTAAGCTGCCATTTGTGTGCATTGCCTTGTGGGTAATGGGAACTGAACCCAGGTCCTCTGGAAGAGCAGCTAGTGCTCTTAACCACTGAGCTATCTCTCCTGTCCGCCCTTCTGCTTCTTAAGGACATGAGGTACGAGGGCACTGGGAGAGAGTATACTCTAACTCACATTTGCTCATTCATGTTTACAGGTACTTACTCTGCCTCATGCCGGGGAATCCCAGCACAGAGAGCACACAGGAGGGGGTGGAGACCAGTAGTTAGCCCTGGGGAAAATCAGGACCACCTGTGCATGTGCGAGGTCTGTTGTGGGGTGTTGGTTCATTCGGGTCCCTGGAATGAAGACACAGCTCACCTTTGGGTTGTCTCTTGCCTTTCCAGCTGCAGGGGGCACCAGCCTCTCCTGGGACTGAGACACCTTCCCTCAGCCAAAGGGCATTTTTATTGTTCTCCAAATTTACACTTTTAGCAAGATGATTTCCATCTCCCCAAAATGCCCTGAGGAAGCTTCCAAAGGGACAATGGCAAGTGCAAAGTCTTGATTTAGGAAGATCACAGTGTATAGAATTTTTCCCAAACAAGTTCTGCATAGGCTTTGTCCCCTTGGGAAACTCTCAGACAAGATTCACATGGAGGGCAACAAGAGAAACAAAAGGCAACCCGGGGGTGGGGGTGGGGGGGTGGGGGGAAAGGTGGGTTAAGGCTAGGTGCTGGCACTCTGGAGCTGGACAGGGTGTAGCCTAGTGAGGATTCTCCCACAGAGGTCTCTCGAGGTTTGGACAGGAGCCGGAAGGCTCCTGCGTTGAGCCCTTGGTTTCCAGTGTAATGTTCAGAGATGGGACTTGGTAGAAGTGATGAGACCATGAGAGCTCCAGCCTCAGCAAGGGGTTCTCCACTGATGGACTTGATGGGACTGTTGATAAGTGATGGACACTAAGGGCTCGCTTGAGGAACTGGGCTACTGAGGTGTGCTTTGAAGGCTAGATCTCTCTCTGGCCCTTAAGTGAGCTGGCTACCATTAAGTGAGCTTCGGTGTCTCTTCCCAGGCCCCCACAATGGGCCAAATGACCACGAACTGCCTCCTTCCGAGCTCTGAGCTACAAGAACTCTCTCCTCCTCTGCTTCTCTCAAGTATTCTGTCACGGTAACAAAAAGTTCTGGTGCGGGGCACAGAACTAGGAGATATATTCTGAGTGGAGGTGGGGTCCTTCACTGGTTTGTCCCCATGAATGAGATGACCAATAATGATTCATGTCAACCTACGCCAACGAAAAGGAGCAGGCAGGAAGGAGAAGCCTTTTGTGACTTGAAAACCTTCCCAGGGCCAGGTGTGCGGCATGTGCTGGGAAGGAAAGACACTTTCTTCGGAGCTTTCAATTCTCTTGCCTGTCAATCTTACCTGTTAATGTGCAACTTCAGGCCAAAGGGAGACAATACCTACCCATTGACAAGGGAAGAGCACTGCCCAAACACAGTGTTTGCCACAAGATTTCCTCTCTGGGGGTCAGTCCAGATTTCTGGTGGAGCTGAGCAGTGGGTACTCATAGCCACACTTGTACATCACCTCCATGGATGCTGGCTCACAGGCCCCTCCCCAAGCTTTAAACCCTGCAGAGTACACGGTGGTGCACATATTTGCTCCCAGCACTTGTGAGAGAGTGGGGAAGAGGCACAGATCTCTGTGATTTCAAGGCTAGCCTGGTCGACAAATTGAGTTCCAGGTTAGCCAAAGCTACAGAGTGTTTGTGGGCCTGCGCATCCCAAAGCAGTCTCAGCACTAGCCCCAGCACAGCTCTATTCACACATTCGGAACAAGGAAAAAAAAAAAAAACAACACTGTGCCTGAAGCAAAGACGGGGATCTTGACGAAACAGCAAGCCGCAAGTTCTAGCTTGCGTGAGGACATTCTATAGCGCACACTGGCTGTTTTCTGCTTTGCTTGTCTCTGAAGGTTTAGCTTTCAGGCTTTAAACTTAATCCCAGCAGACCTGAACTGACACCTCTTGGTTATGTCTGTGATGTAGTAAATCAACACCCTATTAGGAAGCTATTCAAGGATTTAATATCTAGGAACTTACTACAAGAAAATTGCAACATGGGAAATCCTCACGCGGGTTGAGAGGCGGTGTGTTAATCTGTGTTGGGTACTGAGTGGCACTGAGCTGGCGTTCTGCAAGCAGGGATGGGCTTTTGGTCCTGTGTTCATCGTATAGTTCATCAAACCAACAGGGTCTCATGGAGCCTATGGTAGCCTCAAACTAGAAACATCGAGGAGGTTGACCTTGACCTTCAATCTTCCTGCCTCCACCTCCAGGGATTATGACTATGTAATAATAACACTCAGTTTATGCAGCACTGGGATTGAACCCGGGGCTCCTTCATTTCACAAATGCTACTAACTTAGTCTCTTGACCCTGGACTAGGTTTATGTCTGAGCCTTTCTGAACTAGATCGTTCCCTAGGCTGCTTTCAGCTTTAAGGCCCTATGCCTCTAAGCAGCTATCAGCAACATGTGATTTGAACAGCAGGTAAATAAAGGGCCAAGGCAGCCTATCTGGAGTCAGGGGACCTCTTTGTAATAGTCTGAGTCAGTGTAGTGGTATGAGCCTGTAGTCCTTGGGAAGCTGAGACAGAATGATTGCTTAAGCCCAGAAGTTCAAGACCAGGCTGGGCAGTAGAGTGAGACCCATGGTAGGATTGGGGAATTATCTACAGACCACCTACAGATGAATGCAGAGCTGTTTATACACACAGTATATATATTACTACCGTTGTAGTGAGAGGTCACAGGGTCCTAAAGCAAGACCTCCAGTACCCTCTGCTCAAGCGATTTGTGGGCTTATGCTTCAGAATCTGTACTGGCTGACTGGGAGTTTGAGACCAACATGGGCTACACCAAGACCCTATCTCAGGAAACAAAACCAAGCCTGGCAGTGGTGCACACTTTTAATCCCAGCACTCGAGATGCAGAGTCAGGCAGAACTCTGAGTTCGAGACCAGCCTGGTCTACAGAGTGAGTTCCAGAACAGCCAGGGCTATACAGAGAAACTGTCTCGAAAAACACAACACAACAAACAAACAAACAAAAACCAAAGAACATAATCTCTACATTGATAAAACTTATTAATTTTTCACCAACTCTCTCTCTCTCTCTCTCTCTCTCTCTCTCTCTCTCTTTCTCTCTCTCTTTCTCTCTCTCTCTCTCACTAGGGGACAAAGCCAGGGTCTTTCATATCATAGGGTTATACTCTCAGCTCTTCCCCTCAACCTATAATAAAAATGCTCCAAACAGTCAGAGAAATTGAAAGGCTAGTATAACTAATACACATATTAGTTCTGTCTCTTTCATCCTCAGAACTTAACACATAGTCAATGATGACCTTGAATTTCTGACCCTCCTAACTTCTAAATTTCTGGATTAGGGGTGTGTACCACCACACCCTTTTTAAGTGGTGCTAGGGATTGGGCTTGTGTTTGGTTTGGGCTAGGTGGGTACTATACCAACTGGACTACATCTTTATCCCTAAAACTTTTTACATGGCAATATTTTACTATGTGTACTTTATCTTCTTTGATTTTCTGTTGTTCTTAGAATCGATATTATGGCACATTATCCTCTAGAACTCCCAATAATCTTTCTTTCTTTTTTCTTTTTTTTTTTCCTGAGACAGGGTTTCTCAGTGTAGTTTTGGTGCCTGCCTGGAACTCACTCTGTAGACCAGGCTGGCCTTGAACTCACAGAGATCCGCCTGCCTCTGCCTCCCGAGTGCTGGGATTAAAGGCGTGTGCCACCACTGCCCAGCCCTAATAATCTTTCTTAAGGGTAAAAATAATTGGAACTGGAGAGGTGTCTCAACAGTGAAGACCAACCATTGTTCTCGCAGCCGACCCATCTTCCACTTCCAGTACCCACATGTAATGTTAATACTACCCGATGGGAATAAGACCACTACCGAAATTTGACGAAGCTTTAATGAAATATTGACCAGGATGATGGGCTTTGGACAGGTCCATTCCAGGATTTCCAGAAAATGCCACACACTATATTGGTCAGGTGCTTAAAAAGGCAAATCCACAAGATTATATATTTCCTACCTTCGCCCAGTTGGGGGCAAGCATACATCCTGATGCACTTCCTGCCTACGTACTTTCCACCTACATGTGATCAAGCACATCTGGTGCAGTTGGGTCAACCAAACTTATTTAGAGAAGTGAAAACATGTGGCTTGTTATCTAATATGAACAACAGCCTCTGGCATCTCAGGAAGTATCTGTCCTTGGGCAAGGGGTTAATGCAGGTTAAAGGCATTTTGTTTTGTGGATCTCTCTCTCTTTTTATTTTCCCTAAGATAGGGTATCTCTGTGTAAAAGTCCTGGCTGTCCTGGAATTCGCTTTGTATACCAGGCTGTCCTCAAACTCACAGAGATCCACCTGCCTCTTCTTCCCGAGTTCTGGGATTAAAGGCATGTGCCTCCATGCTGGCTCTGTTCTATGGATCTCTTAGGCACAGTAATTAAAATTTACAACATAACTTTGACTCTCATAGTAACTCCAGGTGATCCTGAATCATCTTCTGGCCTTCACAGGCTCCAGGCATGCAGTGTACAAACATACAGGCAAGCAGAAGGAAGTGTTCAGGGTGCGGGTGGGAGTCTCTGTGACCACCAAGGCCATCAGAGTGTCATACGTTAGAGATAAGAGGGCAGTTTGGTTCAACACCAGGACTCAGTAGCTGGTGTTGGTTCAAACTTTGAGAGTCTGACCCTTAGTAGTTTATTTTCGCTCTATTTAAGCACAGCAAAAATTGGAAAAAAAGTTTCCTGGTGATAATTTCTGGGTAATAATCCCACTTGCACAGCAAAGCTTAAGACATGATTACATCTAAACTCTTGTACATCTAAAGTACAAGTGACATTTTCCACAAAGATAGGTTCTATAGATTAACTGAGAAAACAGACTAAAGGTAAACAAGCTCATGATAAAGGTCTGGGGGAGTATAGTGCTTTAGATTGACTCAGACACACAAGCTCAAGATAAGGGTCTAAAAGAGTTGAGCCTGTGGGTGTGGCCTGGCCACACAGATAGTGAAAAGGTCACCAGGCTATTACCCACATCCATTCCCAACTTCTGGGCAGAAAACAGGTTATACATCCCTCTGTTTGAAGAGACAACCTTGTGTGTTTAATCTTCCTAGCTTCCCTAATGCTTTTCTGTGAGCACAAGGACATACATGCCTCCTACAGGAATGGTGTACACACATTTAATGCTAATACTTGAAAAACAGAGGCAGGTAGGTCTCTGTGAGTTCAAGGCCAGCCTGGTTTACATATGAAGTTTCAGGCCATCCAGGGCTACATAGCAAGACCCTGTCTCAGCCGGGAGGTGGTGGCGCACGCCTTTAATCCCAGCACTCGGGAGGCAGAGCCAGGCGGATCTCTGTGAGTTTGAGGCCAGCCTGGTCTACAAAGTAAGTTCCAGGAAAGGCGCAAAACTACACAGAGAACCCTGTCTCGAAAAACCAAAAAAAAAAAAAAAAAAAAAAGAACCTGTCTCAAAAACAAAATATATATGAAGACAAAACACTCATCCATAAAAAAATAAATTAATTAATTAATAATAATAATAATAATAATAATAAACTTAGGGCTAGGTAAACTGCTTGCCATACAAGCATGAGGAGCTATTTTGAATCCCCACAATCCACATAAAAGAACACATAATTAAAAAACCTGTAATCAGATGTAAACAATACAAACACACATATCAAGGTCTCTGGTAGATCCTGCTCCAAACCCTGCTCCAAACCCAGGGTATGCAAAAAAATCTGCAATGTCAACGAGAACTAAACTTTTCCATCTGAGGGGTATAAGGAAAGAAAACACATTCGGGCTGACGGTAACTTTTTCTTTTACTTCATCCTGATAAATCTGTCTCTTGAAAATGTCTCCTCATAGCTAAATCTCTCCACACAGCTACATGTCCTCTCAACAGAAAAACTTTGGATAATGTATGAGTTATATTTTGAAGGTCAGAGCCATTCTGATAACACATGGGAAATCACACAGTTTCTCTCAGGCCAGTGATGTCCCGATGACCAGCCAGAGAGTGAGTAACCATGGTAGTGCTTGGCTGTCAGCCAGACTGTAAAACAAAAATGGGAGGCACATAGCTGAGTGCTCAGAGTTTCCAACAGAGAGTGACACTGAAATTCAGGACCTAAACAATAAATAGTTAGTTGGCTGAACCTTGAGTCCTGCACCATAAAACTGATGTTAGGGGTACATGCAGAAAGTCAGTTGCTGAGAGGGTCTGTGCAAGGAGTTATGTCTTTAATGTTGTCAGCCAGACCTTTGCAAGAGAAGAGCTGGCACTAAAGTTGCTTCATGCCTGATCTTGGTTCAACAGACTCCTGGGGATCTGTCCTTGTGCAACTCATTTGCAGGGGTGACTAGTCTACTTTGAATTTGTTTTGAGGTCTTAAATCAGCTAACGGTGTAAAAAGCCATTTTTGTAACTGAGAATACTGTTGTTTTCCTATGTCAGTCTGAGCTATGAAAAATATCCTAGTATTATTTCTATTCATTAAAATTATACAGCTTAAGAAGAGATCATCTTCCTCACTATCCACAGATATGTGTGCCCCGTAGATGGTATATATACACAAGAAAAACACACAAGTAATGAGGAAAATACTCATAGCTGTTTTTACAGAAGAAATGTAGAGGCACATGAGAAAAATTATAGACAGAAGCAACCAGTTTTCTGAGTCTGTAGTCCCGTAAGCATTTCTTGACAAGGTTCCTCCATCAGAGGGTTATTCCTCTGGTGGGTTGACACCTGAAGTATTAATTCCCATCTATCTGCTGTATTTATGCTATGGCCCATCACACACACACACACACACACACACACACACACACACACACACACACGAATAAGAAAAATTCAAGATAAGGGTGTGGCTCAGTTGTTAGAATGCTTGCCCTGCGTGAATAAGGCTCTGGGTTCCTGAGTTCTGGAATTAAGATGTACAACACTGTGCTAAGTTTATTTGGTCCTGGAAATAGAACCCAAGGCTTCAAACATGCTAAGCAAGCACTCTCCCAACTGAATTAAATCCTAGCCAACTTGTGTCTTTCTAGTAACATACACATTTATCTAGTTATCTGAATTCTTGGCAGTTGATTATAGTACTCCTTCATAATTCTTTATTTTTCCTTCTTTATAAACATACAACTAAATATCTGTACAATATCCTATCATATAGATGTGTTCCAAATTATATTCAAATTTTGCTGAATGTCTTTGGAACTTAAGGTGTCCCCTCCATTATAAATGATATTGAAATGATGGTGTCTGTGTAAGCAGCATTTTTCTGTTTGGATTACGACACAGGACAGTAATTAGGAAAGAGATGCCATGCTCCTTAAGCTCACCCAGCTACGTGACTTTGAACAAGGCATTCATGTTTAGATTTATAAACATGCAGCATGGAAATGACAGTGCTTCCCAGGTACCTACCATATGTTAGTATTAGAATTACTTTGCACTACTAAGTAACTGGTATGAAGCTGGGCTTGGTGGTACAGGCCTTTAATTTCAGCTGCTTGGGAGACAGGAAGCTCCAAAGTTGAAGGTTGGCTTCCACAATCCATTAAACCCTCTTCCAAAATAAAAAGGTGGCAGGGAAAGATCTGATATGGCGCTCAGTGGTGAAATGTTTGCTTAGCATGCACAAAGCCCCATATATCCAACCCACAATATTGCAAATCACCATTGTTACCACTACCACCAACACTATCATCGTGTCTAGGATGGGCATTAGGGGTGTGTGATGATATGTTGTGTACCCTAATAAACTTATCTGGGAATCAGAAGACAGAGCCAGCCACTAAATTAGACCTAGAGGCCAGACAGTGGAGGCACACACCCTTAATCCTATCACTTGGGAGGCAGAGATCTGTCTGGATCTCTGTGAGTTCAAGGCCACACTGGGAACAGAGTCAAGCAGTGGTAGCACACACCTTTAATCCCAGCACTTGAGATCTCATGCCTTTGCTTGGAAAGCACACATGCCTTTAATCCCAGGAAGTTACATGGCTGGGTGGAGAACGGGATCTAAGCTGTGAGGAGACAGGAACTGAGCAGCAGTTCAGCTAAGACCCTATCAGGTGAGGACTCAGAGGCTTTCAGTCTGAGGAAACAGGATCGGCTGAGAAGTTGGTGAGGTGAGGTTGGTTGTGGCTTGTTTTGCTTCTCTGATCTTTCAGCTTTCAACCCAATATCTGGCTCTGGATTTTGTATTAATAAGACTGTCTAGCAGTTCATGTTACAGGGATGTGGCTCAGTGGTATAGCACTTGCCTAGTATTCATGAGGCTCTGGCTTTGGTCTCCAGCACTAAAGAAAATCTAGAGCAGAACAAACTTTTAAAAAGAAAACTGTGTGTATGTGTGTGTGTGCACACGTGCAAGTGTGCATCCATACTTGTTTGAGTGTGGAGACCTAAGGATGACCTTTAGTGTCATTCCTCAGGTGCCATCCACTTCTGAGACATGGCCTCTCATTGGCCAGGAACTTATAATTAGGTTCGGACTGCCTGGCTAGGCAGTTCCAAGGATTCTCCGGTCTCTGTCTTCCTAGGACAAGGATTACAAATGCAACCCTATCACAACTGTCTTTTCATGTGGGGTCTGGGGATTGAACTGGAGTCTTTGTGCTTGCAGGACAAGCACTTTACTGACTGAGCTATCTCTGCAGTCTTCAAAAGAAATTTGATCCATGAACATTGTATGTGAGGGAGCAGAGTAAAGAAACTGCCCACATGACCGCATTATTAGGGGAAGATTTTTATTGTTAATAAGAGAGAAAAACATCTAGAGGCATCTGGAAGAGTCCAGAGCAGAGAAACAGAAAAATAGACTAAATATGGCTAGGGCTAAGGAAGTGGGAGAGTGGAAAAGAATAAAGATAGCATGATAGCAAGAGATAGAGAATAGAACATAGCCAGAGAGCAAGAGGGTGGGGGTGGGTGGACGACTCATGTGGATTATAAAGAGGACAAGTAGCTGGGAAGGGCCAGGATTTTACTGTGGACTTTGAAATATATTACTTGGGATATGAAGGGAACCTGGTGGCCAGCATGAGCTTTGATATGCTGATAGCACCATAAAGCACCATAGGTAGCCATATGTCCTTTTATCCAGAGGTAAGGAAAACGACTCTTTTTGGCATACAGGAGCTGATTTCACAAGTCCCTGAGGCATGCCGGCTTGTATCTCACAGCCAGAATCCTCTAGTCCAGCCTGAGCTCCTTTCTGGATAGTTAGGCAGCCTGAGTCCTAACAAATACAATATAAATTATGTTAGTAAATTGTCACTTACTGTTTCCATTTACTGAGACTTTTGGGGGTGGGTGGCGTTTCGAGACAGGGTTTCTCTGTTTAGCCTTGACTATTCTGAAATTCCCTCTGTAGACCAGGCTGGCCTCGGAACTCACAGAGATCCGCCTGCCTCTGCCTCCTGAGTGCTGGGATTAAAGGTGTGCACCACCACCGCCGCCTGGCCCATTACTATTGTGTGTGCACATGATGTATGTGTAGGGCCAAGGGAAGCAATCTACTGTAGGGCTGAGCTGGGATGTTCAGTGGCACCTGGCATATTAAGGCATTTTCAACATAAAATATTTCAAGTCTACAGCAGGTTTATTATTACATACTGCATCATAAACTCAGGAGCACCTGTATTTAAAAACAAGCCAAGAGGGCTGGAGAGATGCCTCAGAGGTCGCGAGCACTTGCTGCTCTTGCAGAGGACCTGGGTTAAGTTCCTCGAGACAGCTCACAACTGTCTGTAACTCCAGTTCCAGAAGATATGACACCTTCTTCTGGTCTCCATGGACACATGCATGTCTGTGTTACACATTACATACAGTCAGTCCTACACACATACACATAAAACAAAATAAATCTTAAAAACATAAAAACAAACTAAGGTCATAATTGTACTTAAATTTACCTTTAAATAAGTTTAGGGTTTTTAGGCTCTTGTTCAGTGGGTGAGGCACTGGTCTGGCATATACTAGGTTCAGCCCCTATCACTGGAAAAATAAAATTGCCTATACATTTGCTGAGCATGATGGCACACACTTATTACCCCAGCACTGAGGAGCCTAAGGCAGGAAGATCATCTTAAGTTCAAGGCTAGCCTGAGCAACATAGTGAGACAAAAAGAGCTTCCTGATTCATGACTTGTAAAACTGGCGTGCGGAGGCCTTGGCCCAAGGTGAAAAGACAGCCACGCCATACAGACACAGTTGGGGCGTCATGGTGCGGTGAAAAGTTACACCATGCAGAAATGGCATCCATGTGGAAAGTTTTATTATTAAAGGGGGGAGGGAAAAGAGCAGAGAGAGAGAGAGAGAGAGAGAGAGAGAGAGAGAGAGAGAGAGAAGCAAAGTGCCAGAATGCTAACAATGACTGTGATCCCTGTGCCTGGAAGGTAGAGACAGGAGAATCAGTAGTTCAATGCCAACCTCAGCTATATCGTGTGCCATTTAAGGCCAGCCTTAGCTACATAGTGAATTTGATGCCAAATGTGAGCTACAGGAGACGCTGCCTCCAAATAAATGAATGGATAGATAGATGAATGGAACTTTTAAGGCATGATGTTCCGTGTGTATAATCTCTTCCCTGGGGAGGCTGAGACAGAAGACTCTCAAGTTGCAGCCTACCCAGGCTATACAGCATGACCCTGTTGTTTCTTCCTTTCCTTTCCTTTCCTTTCCTTTCCTTTCCTTTCCTTTCCTTTCCTTTCCTTTCCTTTCCTTTCCTTTCTTTTCCTTTTTTCTCTTTTTAAAGGTGCTGCTTCTTGGCCTTTTGACCAAGATCAAATGTGAGTAATGAACTTGCAGTTCAGTTCCGAGAGGTTTCACCTCGGTTTTGCTTGGCTGCTAATATGAACCATTTGAGTCAGTCTAAGGACTTCGGTGGCAGACCATGTGTCACGGAGCTGACACAGTGTCTGAGTTCTTCTCCACCCTAGAGCCTGGCTTGCTTTCATTTGGTGGTGGCAGCTGTTGAGGAGTATGCAGAACCTTGAGCTATTTGGAGTCGGCTTCCTCCCCTGGATTAGATTACAGGTGAAGCCAAGCTGAAGGCGTGTCTTGGACAGGCTCCCTTTCGAAAAGTGTAAGAAAGAAATTCTTTGGCGGTGGAACTCCCACACCGCAGCTGGCAGTCAGTATTGCCTTAACTTACTAACTCTGCGGAGGCATCATGGCTTTGAGAAAAAATAAAAGTAAATAAGAGCAAAAGCCCCTCCTCCTCCCCTCCCCCTCCCCTAACCTACAAGGAAGCAACTGTCTTAAGCAAACAGAAGATTACAGCCTTCTGGCTATCCAGATCTGGAGATTAGAGACTTGTGGGTTATAGCAGTGACAGTCTATCTACCTGAATGTGGCATTCGGGCTCCCAACTACCCTACTAATCCTTCCCATGAGCATTCTTCTTTTGGAACTAGGAACCCTAAAAAACAAAACGAAAACCTCAGGAGATCACCCTGGAGGCTGGGCTTGCCCCATGTCTGCTCTCGAAGCCAAAGCTGCCAGCTCTGAAAACAGGCCACGCGTGACTGGCAGTCCGTCCCTCAGAGGCTCATAGGAAGTCGCTACAAAGGTCAGGGAAAGTTTTTAACGGCTGACTATACAGGAGGCCCGTGAAGGCCAGGCTTCGAGGAGCTTCTTTGGAATGTGAAACGGGCACTTGGAGACGCAGCCCAGGGTACAGGGTGACAGGTGTCGAGATGCCCACCTGGTGCTTCAGCGCCGCCGTGGAAGAGCTGGCTTTGCCCTGCTGTGCAAAGAGCCCCTCTTTAGGGAGGGGAGTCATCCAGCGGGACTGCAGACCATTGTGAGAGAGGTCCTTAGAAACCCACTGCTGTATTCCCAAGAGGACAGCCTGCATGAGCAGCCTTTGAGTTTCTCCTTCCCTCTCCCCACTTCATGACGGAACCTAGAGCCTCACACAAGATGAGCAGAGTGGCTACCACTGAGCTACATCCCCCCCCCCCCCCCCCCAAGAAAGGTTCCTGAACTCCAACTCTGATCCTCCTACCTCTATGTAGCTGCTGGGATTACAGATGTGTTTGACACAAAGGGTCTTGCTATGTTGTCCAACTGACTTCATGCTTCCTTGGTAGCCCAGGCATGTCTTGCGTTTATACCTTCCTGCTTCATCCTCCCAAATGAGTGGAATTACAGGTGTGTGTTAGTAGGCCTGGCTGAGTTCATGTCAACCCGAAGATGTTGGAATCCCAAGAAGTAGGAAACAGAAGTGTTCTCACTCTCTCTCTGACTGGATAGAGACAGTTCATTAAGAATGAGAAAGAGCCGGGCAGTGGTGGTGGCGCACGCCTTTAATCCCAGCACTCGGGAGGCAGAGCCAGGCGGATCTCTGTGAGTTCAAGGGCCAGCCTGGTCTACAAAGCGAGATCCAGGAAAGGCTCAAAGTTACACAGAGAAACCCTGTCTCGGAAAAACAAAACAAAACAAACGAGAGAGAGAGAGAGAGAAAGAGAGAGAGAGAGAGAGAGAGACTCCTAAGAATGGGAGTAGGTTATGCAGCTGGGGAAAAACATTGGCTCAAGGCCTTAAAAACACAGATTTCTATGGATTATTTATCATCAAAGGTCACACCTTGTGCTATAAAGAATGCCATTTCACTGACTCAATTGTTAGAACACAAAAGCCGGTCCAGTCACCCCACTGACATTATTCTCACTTGTCTTATTGGTCAGCAAAGGTAATTTCCAAACCGGTTTCAGCCACAACTAATAACCAACGTGTCACCCCACACACTCGGACAGGATGCTGTAGAACAAATGTCAGCAAGGCTTCTCTGTAGAGTGTGTCGGCTGTGGGGTCCACGTGTCCCTGCTCACAGTTCCTCACCTCTCTCTCTCTCAGAACAAACACTGCCATAGACAGTGCAACAGTGGAGGAGTGAGGTATAGTGTTCCGGAAAACTCTAGAAAACTGGTGCATTGGGTGGGGGACAGCACGGTGGAAGAGTGGGTGTCGGCACAAAGCTGGAGGCTGGCTCCCAGCTGCAGCTAAATGTGAAAAAACAAAAAGGGAAAGGAAGAAAAGGAAGGAAGAGTGAACACAGAAAGGAGGGGAACCAGGTAGCTCACTGACTTGAGATCAGTGGTCCTCAACCTTCCTAATGCTGTGACCCTTTTAATGCAGTTTCTCATGTTTGGTGACTCCCCCCAACCACAAAAATATTTGCATTGCTACTTCATAAATGTAATTTTGCTGCTGTTAGGAATCATAATATAATGATCCCCCCCCCCCAGTCATCTTAGGTGACCCCTGTGAACGGGTCATTCAACCCCCAAAGGGGTCACGACCCACTCTGGAGTCTAGGAGAAAGACATGGGCTCTGCAGCTGAGTCTTACTTGGTAGCTGTGTGACTTAGAATTATGGTCTTTGTGCTTGTCCCTTCGCCTCTAGGCTGATAATGCCCCTTGGGGAGTACTTCATGCCTGACAGATAGTAAGTGCTAAGCATGGTTGTTAGATGATCAAATATCCTGTGAAGGGGGTGATACTGCAGTAGAGCTGAGATTGGCGTGCTCTGCTGGCACAGAACTACTGTAAGGCCAGCTACTTTGCAGGCTGAGGCAGGGGGATTATGAGTTCAAGGCCAGGCTGGGCAACTAAGTAAAAAGTTATTCGCAAAATAAGAGATCTAGTGCTTGCCTAACATGCATGAGGCTCTAGGTCTAACTCACAATACCACAAGTAAAAACAATACAACAATTGGGATTCCAATTAAGAAATGTTTGGCTTACAAGGAGAAGGCTAAGTAAGTCTTAAAGTCAGTTTCTCTGCCTTTAGCACAACTGCTCTTTTCTTGATGCAAATGCAGTCACCGCATCTAGACACAAGGACACTCTGCAACAACCGAGCCAGGTGCCGCCCTCCAACCGCTAAGGTGAAGTGCTGTTTGTACTTCTCTCCAGATTCACGTGAGGAGTACTGTAATACAGTGTTAGAGCAGGTTTGCATGAGTGCGCTCAAGCTGACTGCGGAATTCTCAGTAATTCTGTGACCTACTTGTTAAACCCACAGTAAGTTGAAATTGAGTGGGGTGGGACCATTAATACCTTAGAACTGGAACACATAACCAACCTCCGGTTTTTTTTTTGTTGTTGTTTTGTTTTTTTGTTTTTGTTTTTGTTTTTCGAGACAGGGTTTCTCTGTAGCTTTGGAGCCTGTCCTGGACTAGCTCTGTAGACCAGGCTGGCCTCGAACTCACAAAGATCTGTCTGCCTCTGCCTCCCGAGTGCTGGGATTACAGGTGTGTGCCACCACCACCCAGCTCCAACCTCGGTTTTTAATCTATGGGAGGCCAGTAAAGAGGTCTCTATCAGGAAACAAGTTTGCAAACAGTAGTGGCCTGTGATCCATTATATCCCTCATAAGCATGTTATGTTATTGCTGTTATTATTTTGCCCTGCTGAGGATGAACTAGGGCCTCATGTATGCTGGCTAGCCAAGTGCTCCAGTACTCAAAGTACTTTTTTTTGTTCAATTTAAAATGTTTATTTTATTACATATATTCTCATACAGTCAGTGTGTGTGTGTGTGTGTGTGTGTGTGTGTGTGTGTGTGTGTGTGTATAGGTGTGCACATGCCACACTGCAGGTGTGGAAGTTGGAGAACAACTTACTTTCAGGAGTTGGTTCTCTCCTTCCACCATGTGGGTCCTGGGGATCAAACTCCGATCTTGAGGCTCTGAACCATCTCCCCAGGCTTGTTTTTTCACGTTGTTGATTGTTGTTGTCTGAAGCAGGGTTTTACCATGTAGCCCTGGCTAGCCTGGATCTCACAGTGTAGATGAGGTTGGCCTGGAATTAAAGGTGTATTCCACCATGCCCAGTTCATTCCTTTGAGAGAAAGTCTCACTCTGTAGCCAGCCCAGGTTGACCTGAAACTTACTACATCGTCCTAGCTGACATTGAACCCATGGTAATCCTCCTGTTCCAGCCTCATGAGGGACAGATTACAGAATGAGCCACCACACTCGGCTTAGTTTTCTTCTCCTTTTCTTATTCTTTTCTAATTGTTGTTTTGAGACAGAGTTGACTCTAGCCCATGCTAGCCTGGAACTCACTGTGTAGCCCAGGCTGACCTCAAACTCCCAGTGACCCTCCTACCTCTAATACCCTTGGGTATTAGAATTACAAGTGTGAGCCATCACATCTGTCTTAAAACACATGTTTTCTCTTGTGGAGGCAGCAGAAGGCTGGACTTAGTCTGAAGGACTCACACAAATTATCTCCTCCTGTGATCCTCAGTTTTCCTCCCTATAAAATGGTATTTGAGTCTAGCATGGTATTACATGCCTGTGGTCTCAGTACTTGTGGGTAGAGGCAGGAGGATCAGAGTTCAAAGCCAGCCTGGGCTATATGGAACACTGTTTCCAAAACCAACCAAACAAATCAATACATAAAACAGGAACCATTCCATTGCCATGGGGTCATAGCAAGTCTGAAAATCAGCGCCTCTGTCACCCCGTGCTCTGTAGGCTTGCTCAGCAGCATTCTGTCCCAATGCTCCGAAAGAGGTAGAGATCTAGGAGTAGGTAAGAAGGTCTCGTTCACCAGGCAGCTGAAGTCTGGGTGCTTGAGCAGACACTCTGCATGCCAGAGGCTGATCATCATGGCTTCACTTGGTCTGGGCTGTCAGGAGTTTAGCCCTAGAAACAAGCTGTTTGCATCTGAATGCTGCATGTTATGTTTACTGACTCTGTGGCTTTAGATGATATATATATATATATATATATATATATATATATATATATATATATATATATTCTACTATTCTACAAAATGAGATTTGAAGATTTCTTCAGTGTTATGTGTAAACAGACATAATAACAGTTTATAATTCCTAATACTGTTGTAAACATTGGGTAAAATAGTACACTAAACTGTTAAGAAGTCTAGAAAGAAGAACATGAGTCAATCAAGTATGGTGACACGTGAGTATGGTGACACACGAGTATGGGGACACACATGCCTGTGCTTTAAGTACTTGGAACGTAGAGGCCAGAGGACCAGGAGACCAAAGACAGCCTCTGCTGTCTGGTGAAACTGAGTATCTTACCCCACACAAACAAAAAGAAAACCCCATACCAAGAATGAGTAACAAAAGAAGAAACACAGGCATTCATGAATAAATGCAGAGGAATAGGACACCGAACAGTAAACAGAGTGATAAGCTCGCACGAGGGAGTGTGTGGGTGTGTGCATGTCATTGTCCACATGTGAAGATCAAAGGACAGCTCATGGAAGTCTGCAACTGTGTGGGTCCCAGGGATCAAATTCAGGTCATCAGCCTTGGCCTCAAACATCTTTATTCCCTGAACTAGCTCACTGAGTCTGGTTTTGGTGTTTTGAGACAAGTTCTCAGTATGTATCTCAGGACGGTCTGGCACTTTTATCTTCCAGTCTGCACTTCCCAGGTACTAGGAATACACGTCTTCCTTCCTTCCTTCCTTCCTTCCTTCCTTCCTTCCTTCCTTCCTTCCTTCTTTCCCTCCCTTCCTCTCTCCTCACTCTCTTCTCAAGTAAGCAAGACTGACCTTGAACTACAGGTCTTTCAGATTCAATACTCCCAGTGCTATGATTAAAGGTGAGCGCCACCATACTCAGCTACCTCTGCCTTTTTTTTTTTTTTTTTTTTTTTTGACATGGTTTCTCTGTAGCCTTGGCTGTCCTGGATCTCTCTTTGTAGACCAGGCTGGTCTCGAACTCACAGAGATCCACCTGCTTTTGCTTCTCGAGTGCTGGGATCTTTATGTGCGCCACCACCACCTGGCTTACATCTGCCTTTTATTGCCAATTTTTTTTTATGTCCATTTACTTTATTTCTCTATAACAAACTTCTATCTACACATCTTCAGTCCCATTATGACACTCAGCTCTTCTCTGTCCCTTCTTTTTCTGTCCTCTCAAGCCCTAGTAATAACTAAGTTCTTATGCTCTCAATCTCATCTTTATTGCCAATTTTTTTTTGTTTGCTTGTTTTGGTACAGAGTATAATGTAGTTGAGTCTGGCCTTGGACTCATATTCACTATGTAGCCAAGGCTGGCCTTGAACTCTTGATCCTCATGCCAGGATGGTAGGAGTATGCCAGGATACCAAGTTGTCACTGAAGAAAATTTCAATAAAAACAGCTTGGTACTGACATAAAAACTGACATACACGGACCAACGGAATCGAATTGAAGACCCTGACATTAATCCACACACATAGGAACACCTTATTTTTGACAAAGAAGCCAAAACTATACAATGGAAAAAAAGAAAGTATCTTCAACAAATGGTGCTGGCATAACTTGATATCAACATGTAAAAGATTACAAATAGATCCATATCTGTCACCATGCACAAAACTCAAGTCCAAGTGGATCAAAGACCTCAACATAAATCCAGTTACACTGAACTTGGTAGAAGAGAAAGTAGGAAGTAGTCTTGAACGCATGGGCACAGGAGATCACTTCCTAAATATAATACCAGTAGCACAGACACTGAGAGCAACAATTAATAAACGGGACCTCTTGAAACTGAGAAGCTTTTGTAGGGCAAAAGACACGGTCAATAAGACAAAAAGACAGCCTACAGAATGGGAAAAGACCTTCACCAACCCCACGTCTGACAGAGGACTGATCTCCAAAATATATAAAGAACTCAAGAAACTAGACATCAAAATACTGAACAATCCAATTAAAAAATGGGCTATAGAGCTAAATAGAGAATTCTCAAAAGAAGAATCTCAAATGGCCAAAAGACATTTAAGGAAATGATCAACATCCTTAGTCATCAGAGAAATGCAAATCAAAATGACTCTGAGATACCACCGTACACCTGTCAGAATGGCTAAGATCAAAAACACTAATGATAGTCAATGTTGGAGAGGATGCAGGGCAAAGGGAACACTCCTCCACTGTTGGTAGGAGTGCAAACTTGTACAACCACTGTGGAAATCAGTATGGCGGTTTCTCCTTCCACCTTTAAGGTGAGCTCCTAGGATGGAATTTGCATTGCCAGTTTGTACACAAGTGCCTTTGCCTGCTGAACCAGCTCACCAGCCCTTCACCTTCCCTTTAAATGCCTCTTCTTGAAAGATGCTGGAACCACAAATAGGTCTATCTCTTTCTCTCTTTTTCTGTTAGTGCCGGGGATTGAACCTAGGGCCTTGTGGGGTGCTCAGCAAGTGTCTTGCCATGGAGCTACACCCCTGGTCTGTGGTTCCCATCTTCCCAGAGGTTATAGTATAGTATATAGTATAGTATAGTATGGTATGGTATGGTATGGTGTGGTATAGAATAGCATAGTATAATATAGTATGGTATGTATACTATGTGAAGATTTAAATAAACCTATACTGGCAAGTAAATCTATGACAATGGTTCCAATATGAGCAAAGGAGATAGAAGAAGATAAAGGGAGAGAAGGAATGGCTGACACTTTCTCAAGATCTGACGTGTGAGTGTTTAAGCCCAGAGTCGAGTTCCTAAGAGTCAGCTTACAAGAAGAGAAAGGGGAAGGGAGGGAGGGGGAGGGTTGTGCAAAGGCTGAGGCAGGAAAGAGCTGGCTGTGCATGAGGAACTGAGAGAGGACCGTGTGACAAGGATGAGGAAGGTGGACAGGGGACTCAGGGTGAGGGTGGCCGAGTGCCACTGAAAGGGGAAAGGCCTGGACCTCGGAGGTCAACAGAGTGTACATTTGATTCCCAGCGAAATGGGCAGCCACTGAAAATCCATCATCCGCAGCTATGCCCCAGCACGTGCGTGGGTGTGAGCGTGGTTGGAAGTGGCAAGGGTGACAGTGGAGGAATCAGCTGGGGGGCAACTGCAACAGTTCCGGTTGAGGGATGGTGGTGACTGGGATTGTTCCAGTGGTAATGGTCACGGAGACATGCGGACAGATTTGTAATGGCCATGTTATTAGATTGGCGGTGGGTAGTGAAAGAGTAGGAAATACAAAGAATAGCATCCAAAAGGAAATGAAATCATTCCATGACTGGGATGCCTGTAATCTCATGTTTAATGAGATTCGAAATAGCCAAGATATAGAACCAACCAAGGTGTCCTTTGACAGGAGTAAGAAAGAAAAGGGTAGTATGTTAGCCAGCCTGATGGCACAGGCTTTTTTTTTTTCCCTCTCCTCGAGACAGGGTTTCTCTGTCTAATTGCTCTAGTGTCCTAGAACTCGCTTTGTAGACCAGGCTGGCCTAGAGCTCACAGAGATCCACCTGCCTCTCTGCCTCTTCAGGGCTGGAACTAAAGCTGTGTGCCACCACACCCGGTGATGGTACATACTTCTAATTCCAGCACTTGGGAGGTAGAGGAAGGACGTCAAGGTCATCTTTACCTGCATAATAAGTTTGAGGAAAACCTGGGATGCATGAAACTGTGCCTTAGAACAACCTAAAATGGGCTTGGGATGCAACTCAGTTGGTAAACTATGTGTGTAGCATTCACAAAGCCCTGGGTTCTGTCTCTAGCATTTCATAAACCAGGTATGGTAGCCCATGTCTGTCAATCCCCTCTCTCAGGGAATGGAGGCAAGAGGATCAAAAGTTCAAAGTCGTCTGAAACAGGAGACCCTCTCATTGAAAAAAGAAAAAGATATATTTAAGAGACATGCCATGTGTCGTGGCATATGTACTTAGTCTAAGCACTTGAGAAGCAGAGGTAAAACCAAGCTGATCTCGGAATTAATTCTGGGCTGGACTGGTTTACATAGTGAGTTCCAGGACAGACAGGGCTATGCAGAGAAACCTTGTCTCAAAAAACAAAACCAAAACCAAAACAAAACAAAAACCTAAACAAACAAACAAACAAACAACAAAAGAAGGGAACAAAAGGGCTGGAGAGACGACACAGTGATTGAGAACATGTGCTGCTCTTTCAGAGGACTCAAGTTCAAGTCTCAGCACCCACATTGAGTGGCTCACAAGACCCTGTAACTTCAGCTCAAGGAGGCCTGGCACCTCTGGCCTTCACAGCCTTGGGCATTTACATGTACACACTCACCCCCTCCACCCCCCACCCTGCCACCACCATATAATTAAAAAAAATTAAGTCTTAAAACTAAACAAACAACAATGACAAAGGTAGGGACAGAGGTCTGTATCGTCCTGACTCTCTGAAGAGAGGGGTGGGCTGTGGGGATGCAGTTGAAAATTATTAATGTACATGCAGATGATAGCTACAGCCACGATAGACAAGGTTACCTGGGAAGAGTATGCTATTATTGTATACATCTGAGGTGTTGTCTTTGGCTCTTTGACTGTGTGTGTGAGAGAGAGAGAGAGAGAGAGAGAGAGAGAGAGAGAGAGAGAGAGAGACAGAGAGAGACAGAGACAGAGAGAGAGAGAGAGAGAGAGAGAGAGAGACAGACAGACAGACAGATAGACAGACAGAGAGGAGTAACGAAGAGGAAGAATTCCAAGACCACATAATCAAACGTAATTGGTAGAAAAGGTGTTTCAAAGAGGGAGGGCTAGGTGGCATGTCTGGAGTCTCAGTACTCCCTGGAGGACTGCCACAAATTTCAAGCCATTCTGCGTCTACATAGTGGGTTCCAGGCCAGCCAGAGTGACAAAGAGAGACTCTGTCTCAAAAATAAATAACGGACTGCAGAGAGCTGGCTGTCTTCCAGAGGGTCCAGGTTCAATTCTTGTCACGTACATAGCAGTTTATACCTGTCTGTAACTCCAGTTCCAGGAGGTGACCCCCTCTTCTGGCCTCCAAGGGTACCAGTCAGGCATGTGGTACACAGACATACATGCAGGCAAAACACTCATGCACATAAATAAAAAAATAAATAAAAATGAAAGATGGGGTGATGAATTCTGTCCGGGTGGGTGAGTAGAGAGCTAGTCCCCTGGCATTGAGAACAGTGGTGAACTCCTTGGGGCCTGGCCCTGAACTTAGGTTCTCAACCTGTGCATTGCGACCCCTTTGGCAAACCTCTACCTCCAAAAATATTTACATTATGATTCAAAACAGTAGCAAGATTATGAAATAACAACAAAAATAATTTTATCTTTGGGGGTCACCACAACATGAGGAACTATATTAAAGGGTCGCAGCATTAGGAAGGTTGAGAACCGCTGTTATACATAGATAGCTCTTTCTGGAGGGTGCTTTGTGTCTTTAGAACGGGACTAAAAAAAAAAAAACAAAAAAAAAAAAACTAGATGTAGGGGCTGGAGAGATGGCTCAGAGGTTAAGAGCACTGACTGCTCTTCCAGAGGTCCTGAGTTCAATTCCCAGCAACCACATGGTGGCTCACAACCATCTGTAATGAGATCTGATGCCCTCTTCTGGCCTGCAGTCATACATGCTGTATACATAATAAATAAAACAAAACAAACAAACAAAAACTAGATGTAGTATGGGAGTGATGTGTAGATCTGGGGCAAGGGGACTGAGTATAAGTCTCTACAGATGCTTTGCAGTTTTCTTGGTAACACAGGAGGTAAAGTGGTAGAAGGGATTGGGGGTTGAGAAAAAGTAAAGATGGATTTTGACGATGGAAAACTACATTTGGTCGCAAGAATGGTCAGATGTGTCTGTAAGACTGTGGTCTGCATCTGCAGTCCTGGGTTGAGTGCTCCGTTGTCTCTGTTTCTGCTCTTTTCTTTTTTGGAGGTGCAGTCTCTATATGTTACTCTGGCTGGCCTTGAACTCCAGCATTCATGTGATCCTCCTGACTCATTCCTTAATAGCTTTAATTTTAGGTGTGGCCCAACATACTTAGCTTGGGTTGGGCCTTAAACAGTGACCAGGAAAAGGAAAGCCTGGGTCTAGTGTAACAGCAGTCTGGGGCCCAGAAATGTGATAGGTTGAGTATCACTCAAGCTTTCAAAAATTTCAAGACTGGCTCTTCTCACTTTCGGTCCTGTTTGGGGACTCTCTTTTCCTCAGCTTTAAACTTGTTCAAGCCTGACTCAGTATCTCCTCCCCAAACCTGTGTTTAGATTCTCTTCTCTCCATACTTAAGGCATCTGTAGTAAAAAAACTTCTTGAAACATTTAACTGCTTTATTTCTTCCTGGAGTTTCCTTGTCCTATGTGAGTTGCCTTAGTTTGAGAAATGTGGCTGCATCTTGAAGTCTGGGCTTTTCAAGGTTGTTTGAGACAACAAAATGAGTTGTCTGGGTCTCATAGTCCCAGCTGGCTACAAATTCACCATGCTTCCACCTCCCTAGTGCTGATTTTACAGGCATGTATCACCAAGTGTGAGCTCTTAGTGTCTTTTAAAAGCCTGAGTGCTGGCCTGTGAGGTGGCCGGTCTAGGCACTGCCAGGCCTGACCACCTGAATTCCATCCCTGGGACTTAGAGGGTAGAACCAGAGAACCAACTCCAAAACGTCATTCTCTTACATCTACCCTTGTGCCATGATGCTCTCCCCATCCCCAACAAATAAGTGTAATAAAAAATAAAAGCCTGAGTGCATTGACTGTAGGGTTCTAACAGGACGGAGGATGAGTTTGTCTGAAGAAGGCTGGTGGGAGGCTGCCAAAGCAGCATAGCTCAGAAAGGATAGGTGCCAGGGGATGGAGGCAGGAATTCGAGGTGAAATAGATAGGGCTTAGTGAGTCATCAGGGGTGACTCATTCATTCCTAACTTTCTAATTCAGATGGCTGTGTGATGGTCCTGCTAATAGCTTCGGGAGGGGGCAGTTATAAAGGTAGAGGACGAGTTCAGTTTTGGACATACCATGGGTGTTTTTCTGTGAGCTCTAGATAGAGGTGCATGGCAGGTAGTTGGATATTTGATTCGTTCTCTCTCATTTTTAAAAGAAGAGGTCTGGCTGATTTGGGAGTTCAAAACAAGGGTGGAGATGATTCTCCAAGAGAGAGTAAAGCCGAGGGAGGACAGCTGTGGCCTTAGAGTGCTGCCCTGCATTTCAGGTGCTGTTTCACAACTGGTGGCACTTAAGGATGCCGTTGATGAAGGCAGAGGTCTTAGGTACTGGGACTTGAGAACTGGGAGAGAGAGCACAGCCCTCCGCAAACTGAGGTAGTAGAGTGATTCCAGAAGGCGAGAACACCCAGGGGTGCAGAGGTAGTCCAGAGGAAGAAGCAAAGCAGTTTCTGCCCCAATGGTGGGTGACATGAAGGTTATGGGCTACTCTCACCTGAGCAGGGTAAAGAAGGGCCTTTCTTTCTCTCTTCTCTTTGTGTGTGTGTGTGTGTGGTCAGTTTGCCTAGAGTTGAGGAATGAGGAAGTAGAAGCAGCCAGGAGAGAGACCACTGTTCAAGAGGTGTGTGGAGAGGGCCAGAAACACTTGGCAGCTAACTGAAGAGGGCACTCTTAAGTGGATGGTTGCCTTGACACTTTATAGGGCCTGGAGAGGCTTGCTTGTTTAAAATCTGAGAGGTAAATAACCAGGAGTCAAGGGCGCTGGAAGGAATGTGTGTGTGTGGGGTTTGTTCAGCCCTACCCAGGCTTCCCCAGTCCTTACCCCATTTGCTTACTCTAGCACACGTGGGGTAGGAAACACACACTGAAGTCTGAAACATAGTGGGGAGCTGGGAACACACAGCTGAGGCTTATCTTCGTTTAGTGCGTTGTTCATATCATCTGGTAAGAAGAAATTCCGTGGCTGCCATCCAGGACCCCATCCAGCATCCTTTTAGTTCCTAAATGAGGTGTATTAATTAGTACCATGGTTCTGGGACACTGTACTGACCCAAACGAGGTGCCATTCTGTGCTGCGGACTAAGAGGCCATGTCCTGAGAGGTGACTAGGCTGAACGCTCCTTGCCCCTGGTGGACTAAGTCTAAGTATGAGGAACAGGGCTTGAGCACATGCTGTTCCTTCCTCTAAGACCGTCAAGCAGCTTATGTTTGCAGGAAAGCAGGAGAACAATAACAAGTGATGGCCAGGCGCCTGGATGCAGGTGAGGTAGACTCAGGGCGAAAAGATGGCGGAGCTGGAGGCAGCAGGTGGCAAGCTCTGCTACCCGCGCTCGCTCGGCGCGAGGCGGAAGGCAGTGAAAACCCAAACCGGCGATTTGAATATCCGGGCTGGTTAGAGCGCTGAGATAAGTCTCCAGCGGAGGGAAGCATTTAATTTGCATCCAGCACTGTCGGAAAAACTCCTCCCTGAGGCCCAGGCGGTCTCGGGTGTGGAAGCTTTTTCTCTTGCTTACCTGACTGTTCTCTGTCCCACGCCCGCGGGCTGGGCCAGGAGTTCCATTGGAATTAAAAGTGTTCTTTTTTGGGTGTAGGTGGGGATAAAGGAGGGAAAGAGTCTGGCCCCGGAGCTAGGACTTCTCTCTCCACCTTGTTAGCACAGGCGTCCTCTCTGGACCGCCACCTTAGACAAGTCAGCACTTATCTCTCTGGGCCTCAGTTTCTTTGTTCATAAAATGGGGGTCGGGACTGTGATCTCCTCTTTGCACGGCAAGCCACATACCGTGCATCATCTCCCGTAAAACGAGCCCCGAGCAGCATCCCTCGCCAAGCGCTCTTTCCCGGCGCCTCCCGCTAGCGGTTCTCGCTCAGGCGGGCTGGGGGGCCCCGATGGCGAGGAGGTGGGCGGGGCCGCGGAGTCGCCCCGCCCCCTGACGGCCCCTCCGCGCGGGGCGCTGGGATGAGGCAATCACGTGACCTCACATCCGGCGCGGGAGTCCTGAGCTCGCGGGGCGCTCCCCGTGTGCCCGCCGGCCCTCCCCGCAGCGTGACCGGGCGCCGTGGCCGCGGGGAGGGGGTCCGCTTCGTCGCCGACGGCGGGAGGCCTCTTCTCAACGCGGACGGCCCCCCGAAACCCTGCCGGTCCTCCGCGCCGCGCTCCCTTGTTCTCGCCCTGCCCGGTTGCACGCCGCCGCCGCGGGCGCCGACGAGCGGAGCGCGGACGATCCTGCGCCCGGTGCGGCCCGGGCCCCGCCGCTGCGCCTCCGTCCCCACAGTCCGAGCCGCGACGCGCGGCGGCGGCGCCTCGAGCCCCAGCGACCCGCGGCCGCCGGCGCTGGCCGAGGGCGATGGGGCTGGGCTGAGAGGCGGCGGCGGCGGTGGCGGCGGCGAAAGCGGCCGCCCGGTCCCCTGCGGCCTTTTGGCTGCCCGGGCCGGGAGGCCGCCGAGGAGTCAGCACGGCGACGCGGCTGGTGAGTGATTGGGCGAGCGGGGTGTGGGGCGGGCGGCGGAGGAGATGGGGAGGCTGGAGAAGGCGAGCGGCGTCGCCCGGGTGGCGGGTACCAGGTGAGTCTGTGGCTGGCTGCTTCCTCGGCCCGAATTGGACATCACCTCTCGGGGAAAGGTGTGTGTGTGTGACACGGGGAGAGGGCGACGAGACCCGGCACTGTCTGGGACCACGTGTGGGTGTGGAAGAGGCCTGGAGTGCATCCGCTGCGTGCGGCCCCGGGCCGGTGGGTCAGCCGCTCTAGAAAGTCTAGAAGGTGATGTGCCCCGAAGGAAGAGTGTGGACAGAGTCCCTGATGGGTTCGTGCCGGTGCTGACTGAGTTCAAGTTCGGCCCCGGCCATGGAGTAATAGATTACCTAGGGTATTATCAGCACACTTTATAGATAAACGAGGTAATCGAGAAAGGAAAAGTGACTTCGGATATGATGAGATAGATGTCAGCACTCGAGATTGTGAAGAAAAAGGCCGGGTCTTGAGGACCAGAAGGACCCAGAGCCCATTCCGCTAGTATAGTTCTTTCTGGTCTGCCCTTCACACAGACAGACTGTTGGCTGAATGATGTATTTTATGATGGGGTGTGGAGTTGGGAGGGAGGGAGGGAAGGAATAGCAACGGGGATTGACTGTAACTGGTCGGGGCTTCCCAATTTGGAAAGCTTTTGTGACAGGTGTTTATTGTTTCCTTTTCCCTTAGGACTGACAGCAGCGTCCTAGGATCTTGGGGTGTCTGCACATAAGAGGTGTGAGTCACTTATGTAATTAACTATTCATCATTAATGTTTTAGATTTAGAACTGTATTTAGTGGTTTATGTTAGTGCAAAATAAATGGGCATTGTAAACCTAGAAACTTACATGATTCTGAACTGAATGGAACATACTTGAGTATGTTAATGGTGAGTTTTGATCTGTGAGTCACGAAGTTAGGATTTTTTTTTTAACTCCAAGGGATGTGGGAACTTTTAAGGATGAACATTCTACTAGAGGGTTTGTGGCTAACATAGAAGTTTATTGTTATTTTAAAGTATTTTTTATTTATGTGTGTATGTCTGTAACATGTGTGGGTGCCCTCGGAGGCCAGACCCTTTGGAACTGGAGTTACAGGTGGTGTGAGCTGCCTGCTGTGGGTGTTGGGAGCCGAACTCAGGTCCTTTGTAAGAGCAGCAAGCACTCTTACTGCTGAGCCATGGCTCTAATGCCAGTGATTTTTATTTTTGAAGGGCCAGTACATCATTAAAAGTGCTCCACCTTTGATTAGAACCAGTCCTCTTTACTAAAATACACATTGATTTTGTAGCATTCTTTTTTGAGGATTGTTGCTTTGCTGAATAGGCTGTGGTTTCCAAAGTAGATTGTGTGGACATCCCATCTGGGCTTAATAATAGCTTCAAAAGTTCATCAGTTTCTGAAAGTTTTTTTGAAATAGTAAATCTACTAATGATTGTTGTAGAAGAGGAAGAAAAATGTTTTAAAAACAAGGTTGGCTGTGTACAACCCAGGTTGAATTACAGGCAGCCCCGCTACCTCTAGTCTAGAGGATACATTTTGCTGCTTTCCTAGTATTAATATCTGTTCTTGCCACTTCCCAATCATTCATCATTAGATTAGGCTGAGGGTGACATAGTTGAGATTTTAAACATTGTTTTTGGTTATGGGATCGGGGAGGAAAAGTGGTATTATTTGAATTGCTTCACGTTGAGATGTTGTAGGGTGATTGATTTCTTTGTCCAGGCCAACTAGTAACAATTTGAAGTTTTAATTTAGAACGAGTTTGAAATAATACAAGTTTCTCTATTGGTATGGAACTAGTTTCATAGTTATTAGAACAAAACTCAATGTCTGATGAGGTGTACTTGGTTCTGTAATCAGATTTTAGTATTCAAAGAGTTCAGTAGGTAATGTCAGTTTTCCAAATTTTTTAAAAATTATTTATTTTTATTTTATGTGCATTGGTGTTTTGCCTGCATGTATGTCTGTGTGAGGGTGTTGGATTCCCTGGAACTGGAGTTACAATTGTGAGCTGCCATGTGAGTGCTGGGAAGTGAACCCTGGTCCTGTGGAAGAGCAGCCAGTGCTCTTAACTGCTGAGTCACCTCTCCAGCCCAAAACGTTTATTTTTCAAATATCGATTCTTCTGTGAATAAGTGTTTGGGTTGGGGATGTAGTTCAGTTGGTAAAGTGCTTGCTACTATATTCATGAGGCTCTATCCAGGGTAAAATCCTGGGTGTGGTGTCAAATGCTTGTAATCTGCAGGAGGATCAGAAGAAGTTCAAGGCATCCTCAACCACAGACTCAGTTTAGGGCTAGCCTGAGCTATGTCAAACTGTTGACAACTGTAGAAAACTGTAATAGAAAGAGAGTGTGGAGTGTGGGCCTCAGACCTGACTGCTGGTTTTCTGTTTTTGTCAATGCCAGTAGTTACTGAGAGGTTATTGTATGCTAGGCTCTAAAATAAATTCTTGGTAGTTATTGAACTTCATTTTCTAGATGAGGAGACTGAGGTTTTGCAATAAGTTCCTAGTCACACACTTTCACAAACCTAGAAAGAAGAACTTCTGTATTGCAGAAAGTAGTGTTAAACTTAGATTGTGGCTGCCTTCAAAGTCCTTAAACTGTAAGTTGCTTAACTGTTCTTTTTTCCCCTTTCCTGTTTATTCCAGTTTAGAGGATAACATGTCAAAGGGGCTTGAGGGTTACCTGAGCCTATGTAAAGAAGGGAGCACTCAGCTCTCCTGGCACTTAGAGTTCCTTTCTTCTTCCCATGTTGTGCATTGTGTTTTTTATATCATGGTGGCTTTGTAACCACTGAAGAACGTGCTTCATTCCTGAAATAAATAGTAATCTTAGCAATATGCTGGGATCGAATTACTGACTCATGGAACCCAGTCAGTGGTCAGACTTTGAGAACAGGCAGTGACAGGAGAGCACACTGGGAAATTTTGTCCTCATCTGTATTTTTCCCCAGTGTTGGGTGATGGTGAAATAAAATCTGAAGGACGACTAAAGTCTTGGAAGACAAAAAATAGAATTTCAAAGTGATCTTGATAATATGATCTTTTTGTTTTCTCTTTTTCGAGACAGGGTTTCTCTGTATAGTCTTGGCTCTCTTGGAACTTGCTCTGTAGACCAAGCTGTCCTTGAACTCACAGAGATCTGCCTGCCTCCTGAGTGCTGGGATTAGTAGTGTGCACCACCACTGCCTGGCTTTAATAGGGCCTTATATAAAATGGATTCTGTTGTTTTGTGGTACTTGAATTTGAACTCAGAGCTTCACAGATGGTAGGCAAACCCTATACAGAGCTACATCCCCAGCCCCTTTTGGTATAAGGCTTCAATTCACTTGTCCAGTTCGCTTTGAACTTGCAGTGTAGCCCAGGATGGCCTTCACCTGAACTGTCCAGGATTCCTAAGTAGCCAAGATTATAGATCTGTTGTTACTCCAGGCCTGTAACACAGATTGTTTGGTACTATACTTGGTGGCCTACACTAAGTATAATAAGTACTGGTTGTGAGACCTTGTATGTGACTAGACCACACACTGAGCAAGAGTTAACAGCTTAGCATTTATTGACAAGCACACTCTTAGAACAGTTCAGAGGTATACCGAAAGTGGTTAATTTAGTCTCTAACATCTTGTTAAGTTGATACACTTGATGTGCCCTAGAGTTCTGGTGATGAAATGTATTCCGAATACAATAGTATCCCTTCTACTCAGTATACATTCATAGTTTAACCTTCAGTAGTTTCAGTTAACCATCATTCAGGTGTGGTTTTAAAATATTAGATGGAAAATTCCAGAAATAAACCATCTAGACTAGTGGTTCTCAACATGTGGGTTGTGACCCTTTTGGCAAGCCTGTCTCCAAAAATACTTTATTACGATCCAAAACAGCAAAATTAGTTACGAAGTAGCAACAAAAATAATTTTATGGTTGGGGGTCACTACAATGTGAGGAACTGTATTAAGTGTCGAAGCATTAAGAATGTCGAGAACCACGGATCTAGACATTTACGTTTTGTGTTGTTTGGAATAGTGATGACATTTTGTACTGTGCCATTGTTCTGGCCTAGTCATGAGTCACCATTGGTTCAGTGTACTCACTGTCTGTGCCTACTAGTGAAATACTAGCCATTGTGGCCAGCAAGTAGACTGTTGGGATATTTTAGTATTGTAAGTATCCCTATTGATACAGCTAGCAATTCAGATTATCCAAAGAAAGACTAGAAAAAAAAAAGAGAGAAAAAAAAATAGAGATCACATTGGCAATGTTTCCATTATAGTGTAATGTTAAGTTGCTCCATTATTGTTGATAATCTTACTGTGCTTAACTTATAAATTAGACTTCATAGACATGTATGTATAGGAGAAAATGTATATACAAAGTCTGGTCCTACCCTCAGTTTCATGTGTGCATTGGAGGTCTTGGACACTCTATGTTGTATCTGATCTAGCTAAATCTTGAGCTAAGAGGTGGGCTACAGGATTTAGCCTTTGGGTTTTTTGTAGCTTTTTGTTAATTGAAGCTAACCGGCCCATATATACAGAGAGTAACTATGTAATAATCAAAGCCATATCCTATCTTGGATTCTTACTTGAATTTTCTTACTTTGAGAGAGAAGTTCAGAATTCAGGTAAAAATATCAAGTGTTCTAGGCTTATTTAATATTTTAAAAATGATTGATTTATTTATAAAATATAAAATTGCTTTTATTTTATGAATGTTTTGCCTGCATGTGTTTGTGTACCGCATGTGTGCTTAATGCCTAAGGAGACCAGAGGGAGCATCAGATCCCTGGAACTGAGCCTGTGAATGGTTATGAACCATCATGTGGATGCTGGGAACTGAGCCAAAGTTCTGCAAGAGCAACAATTTTTTTTTTTTTTTTTTTTTTTTTTTTAGGCGGGGAGGTTCTGATACTGGGTCTCTATGTAGTCCTAGCTATCCTGGAGCTTGCTCTGTAGAACAGGATAGCCTTGAATTTACAGAGGTCTTCCTGCCTCTGCCTCCCTTTGAGTGCTAGAATTAAAGGCGTGTACCACCATGTCTGGCTGCAACAAGTGTGTTTAGCTGCTGAGCTATATCTCTATAGCCCTATTATTTTATTTTATTTTTTTAAAAAATTATGTGTCTGTGTGTCTGTGTATAGGAATTCAGGTGCCTATAGAAGCCACAGGTGTCAGATCCCCTGGGAGTTGGAGTTACAAGCAGTGTGAGCTGCCTGATGTGGATGTTTGAAATCAAACTGGGGTCCTCTAGTAGAGCAGAATAGGCTTTTAACCACTGAGTCTTTTCCCAGCCACAGCTTCATCTTGCGGAAAGTAGATATTTAAAAGGTAGAATGTCCTGAAGTTAATGATAACCTGATAATCAGTGATAGGATTAAGTATTAGTTAAAATGTTGGCATTACTGATATTAAAAATAACGTATATGTCTGGGCACAGTGCTTGTGAGCCTATAGTTTATGACTGGGGAGGCTAAGGCATGAGGATGATTGAGGTTAATAGTTCAAAACCAGTCTGTGAAGCTTACTGATACTTTGGCTCTAAACAAAACAAATTGGATATGGTAGTGTTGGCTGATAACCTCTAGAGGGTGACATAAGAGGCTCACTGAAAATTCAAGGTTAACCTGGGCTACTACCTAACAAGACCTTGACTCAGAATAACAAAATAAAAATAAAATAACAGAAAGGATAAAGTATCATGAATAGTAAATGACAAAAACATGATCACTACTATAATAACTACTATAATAGTTTAAAATTTATGATAATTATTGCTTCTTAGTCTTGAAAAATGGAATGAAGAAGAGAACTATCCAAAAATGCATATATCTTAAACTAAAGTTACCTGAGGATGGGAATTGTTGGAGAGTTCCACAGAACAATTCTAAAACCAGGGCTGTTGACACCTTAGACCCATGGTTCATGTTGGGACCTTTGGTTGAATCTGAGGTGGTAAAACAGCTTAAAAATAAATAGATTTTAGAATACGAAATTAATTTGTTAATTAGAACTTTCTCATATTCTTTTCTGCAACTCTTACCTTGGAATGAGCAATCATGTGACTTAGAATAGGAAAAAAAGGTTAGAAAGAATGAATTGTGCCTTAATAGTAGTCTGGATTTATTTACTCTTACTATTTTTTCTTGTTTTCTTCACAAAAGCATCTGGCATTAAAGTAAAGGTCCAAGAGTAGAAAATAGTAATGCTGAGAGGTAGCAGACTATTTAGACTGGCTCTTTGTTACAGCAGAGCCGGTGTCTGCGGAGGTAAACGGCAGCATGTTAGTAAAGGGTGTGGCTTGATTCCAGTCTGTCTTGGTCAGGTCGGTGTACTTTTCTTCTGGGTCTTCTGTCGTATTCTAGTAGTGACACTTGTGTCCATTGACTACTGAAACAGTGGCCCCAAGAAATGGAAGCTCCCCTAGGAATCTCATGTTGGGAGAAGAGAAAGCCTAAAGCATAAGCCCTGTGGGGAGGGAAGGGGATGGTTAGATGGATGGACGGACACAGTACTCCTTTCAGACAGAAATTTACAACTTGACATAGTACCTTCCAGGAGAGAAAGTGCAGAAACACACCTTGCTTGACCTGGACTGCTTAGTACGAATATGGAACTCTAGCCCTCTTCTTCTTTTTTTTTTTTTTTTCTGGTTTTTTGAGACAGGGTTTCTCTGTGTAGCTTTAGTGCCTGTTCTGGCTCTCACTCTGTAGCTCAGGCTGGCCTCGAACTCACAGAGATCCACCTGGCTCTGCCTCCCGAGTGCTGGGATTAAAGGCGTGCGCCACCACCGCCTGGCTGAAAAATACTTTATTTTGTTATAAAAGTCTAGTGTTTTGGTTCTTAATCTTTTTCTTTACAGTACTGGGGATTGAATGTAGGGCTTCCTGCATGCTAGGTAAGCATTCTGCCACTGAGCTATAGTCTAAGCCCTTGCATTTTTTATTTTTAAAGGAATGTTTTGCCTTTTCTTTCCTAAGCACTGAAAGTCTTCTTACAGTGCTTAGGATGGTCTTGAACTCTGTAGTCCAGTCAAGCCTGAATTTTAGTTAACGGCCTTAGCCTCTCTAGTAGGTGAGAATACAAGCCTTTGCCACTGGGTCTAGCTCCAAGTTCTTTCTGGTTAATCGGTATTTGAGTTAAAATCAAGTTATGTCTTAGATCCTGCTTTTTGGACCTCAAGTTCACACTGAAGGAAGGCCTGTGTATGGGAACATCACCCAGGGGAAATATCTTTGAAGACTGCCTTGGAGCTGGAAATGGCCACTTGCCTTGGGTGTGCAAGACCCTGAGTTCAGTCCCCAGAACTGACCCCCCCCCAAAAAAAAAAAGTACCAGCTTGAAAAATTGATTGGAAATTGATATACTGTCTTTGAATTTCAGTAGCCAGTTTTTCCTAAGGCTTTAGGACAGATTACCTTACTAATAAATTGGAATCTCTGTTTTGAAACAGTCTCATATAGCTCAGCCTGGTCTTCAACTCTGATTCTTCTTCCTTCATCCTCCACTTTCCAAGTTGTGGAATTATAGGAATGTGCCACCCTGCCTAACTGAGAGATGGCCTTTGACAAGTGAATGGATGTAATGTGGTGCTCATCTGTAATCTTAGCACTCAGAATGCTGAGGTAGGAGGATTGACAGGCATTTGAAACCATTCTGGCCTCCATAGTGAATACAAGGCCTTCCAGGCCTATATAGCAAGACTGTCTCAAAATAACCACAGAAAATTTTAACAGTCATATGCCCTGGAAGAGAGCAAGATTTATTGGATAGACCTGTGACTTGTGTGTATGAGTGTGAGTGATTTTTTTTTTTTTTTTTTTTTTTTTTTTTTTTTTTTTGAGACAGGGTTTCTCTATGTAGTCCTGGTTGTCTTGGAATTCCCTCCCAGTGAATGTCCCAGGTTGGCCACAAACTCACAGAGATCCTCCTACCTCTGCCTCCCGAGTAGTGACTGCCCAGCCAACTTGTGACTTCTGATCCACATGGATGTGATTTTTTAATTATAGCCCTAAAACGTACTGGCCCTGTGTCTGGGATACATAAATCAATTAACCTTTTTACTTTCTTCATTTGCCAAACAAAATTTGCCTTAGAGAGTTTAAAAGTGAGTTCTAGTAAATGTAACATGCTAGTGTTTATTAGTTCAATAATACTCAGCGTGTTTAAAACAGGTAGTGTGAATATTGGAAGGTGCTTGAGGATATTTGTCTTTGATGTTTTATTCTGGCTTTTCATAGAGAAAACACCATTACTTTCATCTTTAGTAGCAATGTCTGAGAAGTTCATGTTGGGAACTTTAGGTGTTTCTGTTGATACGTGACTTTTTCCTCTCCATTTAAAAATTTTATGTGCATAGGTGTTTTGCCTGCATGTATGTATGTATACCTTGTGAATACCTGGTGTCCATTGAGGCCAGAAATGGACATCAGAACCTCTGGAACTGGAGTTGCAGACGCTTGTGAACTGCCATATGGGTGCTGGGAGCCTTGGAGCCATCTCTCCAGCTCTTGGGGGTGTTTTATATGGTGTTATTTACCTGTCTCTTGGTGTTGCTGTTTCTTTTTGTTGTTTTGTTTCCTTGAGACAGGATTTCTCTGTGTAGTCCTGGCCATCCTGGAACTCCCTCTGTAGACCAGGCTGGCCTTGAACTCACAGAGATCTGCCCTGCCTCTGCCTCTATAGTGCTGGGATTAAAGGAGTGCGCTGGGTACCACCACCCTCAGTCAGTGCTCTTAACACTGAACTATCTCTCCATCTCCTCCGCCTTCTTTTCGAGACCCTCTCTCTCACTGTCCTGAGACTAGCTGGCCAGTGAGCCTCAGGGATCTGCCTGTCTTCAGAGCCTTGCAGTGCTTTACCCACTGACCCTCTTACCCAGTCTCCAGCTGTCATTTCTGTAGACATTAACTTCTGAGCCGAATGACTCTGGAGCAGTGGTTCTCAGCCTGTGGGTCACAACCCCTTTGAGGTTGCCTATCACATATTCCTCATATCAGATGTTTACATTGTGATTTATAACAGTAGCAAAATTGCAGTTATGAAGTAGCAATGAAATAATTTTATAGTTGGGGGTCACCACAACGTGAGGAACTGTATTGAAGGGTCGCAGCATTAGCAAGGTTGAGAACTACTGCTCTAGAGAGAAAGAGGAGTTAATTTGATGGACATAATATTGTGATGGGGTTGTATAAGGAGGGCTAAAGGGTAGGAAAGGATCTGGCTAAATTAGTTGAGAAAGAGTATAGGGTTGAGATGAGGGAGCATGCCCAAACCCAAAATTTATTGTAAGATTTTGTCCAGAAAAAAAGAACGATTCCACCTCTGGTCTTACCTCATTTCATTCATTCGATTGTATTACCAGGTCTCGCTTGAATCTGAAACTTAAGCTTTTCAAGCTAAATTTGATGTCTTTGGTAACTGCTCTGACAATTGGAGTAGTGGGGAAAAGTGAGAGGAGTCCTCTGCCAGAAGAAGATTGAAAGAACAATCAAAGAAAGCTTAGTAGCTTGAGTTGGCTTGAAGGATTAATAGCGGCGCCTCAGCCCGACTAGGTTTGGGAAGGCATTCTTGGCAGAAAGAGTATTTGTATACAGAAGAATGGAGTCAGGAAGTGGTAGGGCTATTTGAAGAGCTACAACTTGTGCTCTGTGTGAAGGAGATGTAAAGTTTGTACGTGTGAATGATAGCAGTTGATAAGTGACAGATACTAAAGGCTCTTAGAAGTCTTGTAATTAGTTTTTACTATGGACTCCACTTCCACGTTGATAGAGAAATACATATTTTGCATTGTGGGACTTCAGATGCTAGCTGTAGAGAAGTGTTTTAACTTTGTTTAAAACTACTATTTATTCTCTTTATAGGAGCAGGGAATCTTGAAATGCTCTGGAGGTACTCTTACAGATTTGGGAAATGATGTTGCAGACAGTGGCAAGCTGAGACTTCACACAGCAGAGTAGAGGTCGTAGTTGATTTGCATAGACGTGAATGGGGAGACTGGAAGAAGGACCTGGATTGAGGAATGGCGGTGGAGATAGGGATGGTGACGTGGCATGGGAAAGGATAGAAATGATGCCCCGTTTGGTATAGGTGTTAGATAGTGGGGTCTAGGGTGACTTGTAAATTTGTTGTTTTAGACAAATTATAATCATTAAGGGGAGAATGAATTGGTAAGTTTGAGGGGCAGGATATTTTGAGAAAAGGTTGAATTTTAGCTGTCTAAAATTAGAGGTTGAATCTGTGCATCTGATGGAAATGAGAAATCAGTGGTGAAAGCTGATGGATGGGCAGTTGTTGCCATCATAGATGTTCCAGTAGTGGCATACTTTGTCCCTGGTGACATTGTTACAAAAACAGCCCAGGGGACATTAACAATTAAGTGATCATAGGAAGTAGTAGCTTGGTAACCTGGCCTTTCTATTTAGGTTAGTATAAGGTAAACTGCAGTTAAGCAGAATTGTGGGAGGTAGAAAGGACATTTGTGGGCCTTCTTGGAAGCCGGGTCACTGTTTTCTCCATGAATAAATGGATCAGCTTTATTTGTAGCAACAATTGGTTTAATGAATTTTTAGAAAATAATCTCGTGGAAGCTGGTACTATCAATGTCATTCTTTAAGAAGATACTATTTAGGCCTGGGATTGTGCTAGAGTGAGCGTCCAGTGGTAGAGTGCTTGCCTAGTGTGGATGAAGCCCTGGTAATATCAGTAAATTGAGTAGATGCTGATAAAGGTGGTTTCTAGGCTAAATATACCTGTACACATTTGTTGTACTATGTAGCCTACACTGGCTGGACCTTAGTGTATAGACAGGGCCTGCTTCCTGCTCATGGATCTGTCTACTTCTGCTTCCTGAGTGCTGGGATTAAATGAAGTGCCACCACACCCACCACTACCCCCTGCCCCTAGGCATGGTCTTGCTAGATAGCCTAGGCCGGCCTTGAACCAGTGATTTTTCTGCCTTTGCTACCTGAGTATATTTTTAAAATTTTCATAGGATATAATTGTTTTTAAGTCTTTTGTGCTGCATTGAATCAACATAGGCTTTGAATTAAGAAAAGGAATAAAGCAGAAAAACACAAATTCATACAATTTCTGAAGTTCACATAAGCCAGATATATGTGCCTTTAATCCAGCTACCTAGGAGGCTGAAGAAAGAAGATTTAGCGTTAGAGGCCAGCCTGTCCATTATAATTATACCTTACCTCAACACACAACTCTCTCCTCTAACAGACATGGCCCGCCATGTTCTTGTTAGCTACAATTGTAAATGTGCAGGATTGTGTCTTTTGTAAAGAATAATTTCCTACTGATTTTCTGCTTCTTTGTGATTGAACCTTCAAATCATCAAGCTTGGAAGAGTGAAATATGAATCATACTGTAGTAAAGATCATGAATGAAATGAGTTTTGGTTTTTTGAAAGCTGTGCAGTAATCCTGAAGCAAACCATGCTGAGTTACTGAAAGTAAACACAAGGCTTTCTGTTGATAAAAGAACAACAAAATGAAGTGCTGGAAGTTAGCTTGTGTTGGTCCAGTGCTTGCCTAACATGCAGAAAGCCCAGAATTTTAGCTTCCCTCCCTTCCCCCAATCCACCACATAGACCAGGCATTGTGGCTCGGGTCTGTAAGGCCAGCACCCAGGAGGTGGAGTCAGGAGGATCAAAGTATACCTACAAGTTGGAGGCCAGCCTGTGACATGTAAGACCTTGTCTCAGAAAACATTTCTGGGGTTTCTATCTCCCAGACATACTGAGGATTTAGGAATATAATCTAGTCTCTGGAAATGTTCTTGTCTTTATTGTGTATTTCTTCCTTGTCAGTATTCTCTATTCCCCCTTTTCATCCCAGCTCTTCCTGTCCACTCTGCTGCTGTATTTTGAGTCTTTTCTGTTGATGCTATTACTTTTTGTTTGCCAATCCAACTGTAGTGTAGTCATTTCAAACGCATTAGTAACTTTAAACATGTACTTACCACTAACAGTGTGTACACATCACTTAATTTTGAGAAATACGAACAGTGATATTAACTTTGAGCATTTTGTGCAGTGACCCATGTATCATCAGTTACCTGCTGACAGCAACAATAACATTTAAAAAGCACTGCAGTGTTAGCTGTGGTAAAATGTGAAAAATAGCAGTCTCAGAACTAATGAGCATTTAGATTTCAAGTATCATTTTTAAATTATTGATTTAAATGTCAACCAAGTTATTAGTGTTTTAGCTAATAGTATTATAGTTTTAAGCTGACACTAATTTGCTTTAAATGGGAGACCCTTTCATTTATATATTATTCAAAGAAAACCTTAACCTTAAGTCTGAAATTACAGATTTAAGTTGTTCATTAGACTCGTTTGGCAGTTTGCCTTGTTTACATAGATAGACTATTACTGGAACTCTTGTTTTCTGAACCCTTATTGTATTCAGTGTCTCTTGTACTATTTCACTTTTGCTTGTTTTAAAATAACTTTTTTATTCCAGTGAATCCCACTGTCACCCTTAGAGGGGGAAAAAAAAGAACAAAAATTTTGCACTCAGTTATGTAGAGGAACTTGAACTATATGATACTGGTGACATCTATTGGACAATATTTACACTTTCTGATTTAATGGTAACACTTTGGTGGATCTTACAGTTCCTCCCCCTCCCTTCCCACTCTCCCTCTTTTGAGACAGTCTCACTGTGAAACCCTGGCTAGCCTGGAACTCATTGTATAGACCAGGCTGGCCTCAAACTCAGAGACTTGCCTGTCTCTGCCTCCTGAGTGCTGGGATTAAAGCCATGCACCACTATTCGTGCCTCATTGCTTGTTTTTAAACACAAACACACAACTCTTTGATTGCTACAGAGGTGGTATGTTAGTCATATTTCTTTGTTCTTGTATAGAGCTATCTTGGTCTCTACACATAAATTTAACTAATTTGCCTTGATTTCATAAGCTATCCATACATTCTGTTGACAGACATTGAGATAGATTATAAGGGGCTTGGTTTTGTTTTCCCTTGGTACAAACTGAACAGTAGGAATATGTTTTATGCATATATACTTAGTCTAGATAACACATGCCATGGATTTTAATTAGAATTGTTAGATTAAGGTATATATAGATTAGAAATGTAGGAGCTGGAGAGATGGCTCAGAGGTTAAGAGCAGTGGCTGCTCTTCCGAAGGTCCTGAGTTCAATTCCCAGCAACCATATGGTGACTGACAACCATCTGTAATAAGATCTGGTGCCCTCTTCTGGTGTGCAGGCAGAACACTGTATACATCATAAATAATAAATCTTTAATAAAAATTAGATTAGAAATGTAAAGATGTTGTGAGCCGGTTTTCTAAAAAGATAGTATAAATTCTTTTTCCCCCTCGCCTTTCTTTTGTTGGTGATTAACCCAAGGCCTTGTGTATACCAAAGATACATTTTCTTTTGATTGATCTTTTTCAAGAGGGAGGAAAGCTCTTATGTAGCCCAGGATGGCTTAAACTTACATTCTTTCTGCCTTAGCCTCCCAAGTGCTGGGATTGCAAGGATGCACCACTAATGCACCCGGTTTCTTTGTGTGTAGCCCTGGCTATCCTGGAACTCTGTAGACCAGTCTGGCCAGAGACTCCTAGTTCTGGGATTAAAGCTATGTGCCACCACACCCAGCTTAGTCTTACTAAAAGAGACAGGTCTTTGTAGTTCACCAGGCTGGTCTCAAAAGCCACCGTGTAGTGAGGATGGCCTTAAGTACCAGATCCTCCTGTTTCACTTCCGTAGTATGTCACCACTATGCTAGGAGCTTCTTTTTTTGTTGTTGTTACAATTCATTTTAAGTTCAGCTATAAAGTAGTGAATTTCATTATGACGTGTGTGGACGCACACATAAATGAGTCATCATACTTTGCTTTAGTGCCCCTCCCCCATACCCTTCTCAGAATTCACTCTTTGTATCTGTATTAGGGTGCACCTGGCCTGTTTGTTGTTTTTATCACCTGTCTAATGGCTAAGTGTTTTACCACACGTGTCTATGCTTTATTTTCATTTGGCAGTAAATATTTAATTAAAAGATGCTTGGGTGAGAGATGAAGCCAGATTCAAGTATCAGTAAGCAGCGAGGGAAAGTGAAAAAGAAAAATTCAAATTTGTCCAGACCCTTCACCATCTGCCTACTCTTACTTATCTTACCCAGAAGCACTGTTAAATGTCAGGACTCTTGCACCGTTAGTCTGTTTTGTGACCTTCATGTTATTAAGTTATTAAGACCAACTCTTCTTAGACAACTGTGGTGATATTGTGTTCCGCAATATATCATGCACCCTAATAAACTTATCTGGGGTCAGAGAACAGAACAGCCACTAGATATAGAGGCCAGAAAATGGTGGCACACACGCCTTTAATCCTAGCATACCAGAGGCAGAGATCCGCCTGGATCTCTGTGAGTTCAAAGCCACACTGGAAAGAGCTAGGTGTGATAACAAGAGCCTTTAATCCCAGAAAGTGATGGCGGGAAGCAGAAAGATATTTCAGGCGTGAGGATGAGGAACTAGAGCTGGTTAAGCTTTTAGGCTTTTAGGAGCAGTTCAGCTAAGATTCATTCTGGATGAGGACTCAGAGGTTTCCAGTCTGAGGAAACAGGATCAGCTGAGGAATTGGCGAGGTGAGATGGCTGTGTCTTGTTCTGCTTCTCTGATCTTCCAGCATTCACCCCATATACCTGGCTTCAGGCTTGATTTTATTAAGACCATCTAAGATTCGTGCTACAGACAACTGTCTTTAGTCACAAACCTAACATTTGGTTGTAGGACTCTTATGCAATGTCCCCAGGCCAAGCTTATCTGTGCTGGGTGCAGATGCTGCCACTGCGTTCCTGGCCCAGATGTGGGAGGCCAAGGCAGTGGACATTTCCTGAGCAGTGAGGTGGGCACTGAGCACAATCAGCTGATATCCATCGAATAATAATGTCTATGCAGAGCCATTGTTCTTCACGCCAACTATCACTGAGTTGAGGTTGGTGGCTCGGACGTCATCGATGTTCACCAACTGGAGAAAGGTCCTGCTGTGGGAGGGCAGCCTGAGCACACCCAGGAACTTATTTTTGGTTTTTGAGAGGGTCACACTATTGAGCCCTGGCTGTCCTGGAAACTCACTGTATTAGACCAGGCTACCTTTGAACTCACATATCTCCTGTCTCTGCTTCTGAGTGGTGGGATTTTAAAGGCCTCTGTCACCATGCCCAGCCCTCATTATGGTTTTTGTTGTATATATGATTTTTCTCTTGAGACACATAAATGAAAATAGCACTTCAGAAAGCAACTGCTTTTCATACTGACATTTTCAGTCTTCTAAACAAATTGGTGCATAATAGCTCATCTTGAACAGTGAGTATTTTAGTTGGCTTCAGCCATTCCCTTTTTCTTCCGCAGTGTTGGGCTGCCATCTACAGGTGAAAGGGTGCAACAGCAGGCTGTACACAGTGCCCGAGCTTTTTGTCCCTTTCTTCTTTGAAGAGACAGGGTCTCAAAAAACAAACCGAGGAAACAACACACAAACAAACCCCAAACAGGGCCGGGCATGGTGGTGTCAGAGGCAGATGAATCTCCGTGAGTTTGAGGCCAGACTGGTCTACAAAGTGAGTTCTAGGACTACCAGAACTAAAACCCCATCCTGAAAACCAGCCCACCAGGCTACCCCACCACCCCACCTGGATGGCCTGGAACTCACTATATAGACCAGTTTGACCTTGAACTCACAGAGGTCTGTTTCAGCCTCTGCCTCCTGAGTGCTGGGATTAAAGGCGTGCCCCACTACACCTAGTTTATTCTGCTCTTAATGTGATGATGCACTTGCTTGCTTAATTCTGTAGATGAATTCAATAAAATAAGAATTTGCAGTCAGGCAGTGGTGACACATACTTGGCAGAGAGAGGCAGATCTTTTGAGTTGGAGGCCAGCCTGGTCTACAAAGAGTTCAGGACAGCCTGAGCTACACAGAGAAACCCTGTCTCGAAAAACGAACAACAACAAAAACCAAAAAGTAATTTGCAGCTACTTATCATATTTGTAATATGGGTTGTTAATACTTGTACTCATCTGAACCAAAACCTAGAAAGGAAATACGTGTAACTACCTGTAGCTTAGAGCACCTGCTGAGCTTGTGTGAGGCCCTGGGTGTGAGTTGTGGGCAAGCCTGCACCAAAGTGGAGCCTGTCTTAGAAAAAGAAAACACAAGTGAAAGTCAGTGTGCTTGTTAACGTCAGGAGATGTGAGTTGAGATCCAGGTTGAGAGTGTTTGGAAGTTTATCTATACACTCCTCAGTCTTCCTTCTGGGAAAGAAAACCCACCAAACTCCCCCTCCTCCTGACACCCACCCCAGTGCCGAGGATGGGCACTGGTTAGCACAGTGACTCTTGTCTCAGGTGTCAGAAGCAGTTCTCTCAGAGGCTGTTTTGTCCTGCCAGTCTTTTTAAATAAACTGTCTGCAGGGTAAATGTGTTTCAAACTCTTGCCTGATGTAGCAGTTTTCATAGAAAGGTTTACCTAGATAGGTTTCAAGTTCTTATCCAGTCTAGGCATTATAACACTTTGATTACTTTTAACCTTGAGCATGGAGTTCAGAACTGTCACATACATGAGAAAGAAATATGAGGCTTGTAGGACCCCAGTGACTTGAGTAATTGACTTATTTTACTGGATTTTTTTCTTAGTCCAGATCACATGAAGTTGAAGCTGAGCTCGAACTCCTGGTGAAGCTGAACAGATCTTGAATCCTTGATCCTCTCACCTCTCCCCAAGCACTAGAATTAGAGGCATGCACCAACCACCTTCCCAGTTTTATTTTTAAAACTAAGTTTTAGGTTAGCGTACAAAATGATAGTTTTCAGTGTGCTGATTTCAAACATGTACCGTTGTTGTCTCGCTCCCTCGCTCATCCACTGCCTTTCCCCAGTCCCCTTCCCCCACAAATAGGCATTTTAAAAATGCAGACTAAACTGGATGAGATGGCATATACCTATAATCCTAGCACTCTGGAGGTAGAGGCAGGAAGGTCAAGTGTTCAGGGCCAGCCACAGTTGCATAAGAGTTTGAGGCCAGCTTGGGTTACTTGAGACTCTGTCTTAAAAACCTAAATAAATAAGTAAATAAATAAAATCCAAACTTTTTATTAGATAAACTGTTTTGTCTCATGAGGGCAGTCTTAACCATATGGGATACCCCTAAATAAAAATGCTCATTTAAAAGGTAGTATATATAGTAAAAGTGATTAAAAAATAATGTAGACTAAACTCATTCTTCATATTAATCCCAGTGTAGGTAATTATATTGTGTGGCCTAATTAGAATTTATTTTATTCTACCTATCATATTGCTCTATAACACAAAAAGCATATTATACAAAGACTTCACTTAACAAATGTAAATACAGTCTTGGTTTGGTGTATATTGGACACAATAGTCTTCCTTAAGCCTAAACACAGAAACAAAAGCATGTATTCTAAGAGAAAGTCTGAGATGGGAAGTGATAAAGTGGGTATTGAGTAAACCTTTGTTAAAATTTAGCTGGTATCCTTGTAAAATTTCCACGTATTCATTAAGCTATATTACGTCATTTTTATTATTAGGAGCTGATTTGAGGTTGAGCTCTGTCCTCAGAGTTGTGACAGTTTGTTTACTCTGCTTGGAAGATTATGATTTGGTTATTCTTTTTACATAGGTATTTGTATAGATATTAAATTAGGATTGTTCTGTGGGTTGGATTAGAGTTTAAATGTACCAGAGCATATTTTGTTTCACTTGCACGAAGTAGAACTTTTGAATTGTGGATTTGTTGTGGATGCTATAAATTTGAAAAAAAAAAAAAAAAAAAAAAGGTTGAGAATGCCAGTTGTGGTATTTATAATTCAGGGCCTTTGAAGCATCCTTTGTGTCCTGTGGTTTTTAGCTTGATGGGGTGATAAATGCTTACAATCTCAGTACATGGAAAGTTAAGGCAAGAGGTTAGGACAAGCTTAGGCTATATGGAGAGACTTAATCTCAAAAAAAGGGGGAGGGTTAAATGTTTATTTTAAAAATCTTATTTGTGTGTGTATATATATATATATATATATATATATATATGTCATGGGGGTGCAAAGATATACATGTCATAACACATATGTGGAGGTCAGAAACAACTACGTAGTGAATGCAGGACCGATCTGGGCTACATGGGAGTCTTCAAAAAAGAAAACAAAATATAATACTTAAAATTGATGTGCTTATTAAATGTTATACTTGAGTTACTGATCGCCCTGTAAAGCACCTTGTGAAATTAATTCTTTGGGAATTTGGGAATTCTGGGCAGGTTTAAAAATTTTGATTTCCTTTTTTTATTTTGTGACAGGGCCTTGGACTGACCTTGAACTCATTTCTCTTCTGCCTCAGTTTCCTGATTGCTGGGATACAGATATATACATCACATTTGGCTCAGATGAACTGTTACAGTATTATGCTCTTGGAAAGCAAAAATGTCTTAGAGGTTTGGGAAATTCTCTGCCTGTGGATGCCAGTTTGTCTTGTTTAGGAAATAAGGCCCTAACCATTTTAGAACATACTAAAGGAATAGAGGGAGTAAGCATTATATTAAGCTTGGTGATTTTTATTTCTGATAGCTTCATTTTGTCCTCCACTGCATTTTTTTTTTTCCGCCCTGTGAAGCAAATCCATTTCATTGTAAATTCAAGGAAGGGTTTGGTTAAGGACAATAGCCTAACCCTGTGCTGTTTAGATAACATCAAGATTCAGGCATGCACTGTGGCCGGAACTTCTGTGTGCTAGCAGGATAGGAGTTATTCAGTAGGAGTTCTGCCAGTGACAAGGAACCGAAGGGTCTATCTTCTAAAACTCTAAATTTGCTGAATTAAAAAGTCCTAAATTTTAATAACTTATCCATCTTAAATTAACTTTAAACAGATCCAGTATTTGGAATAAATTTTTAATGTTTGTATGGATTTTTATGGTTTTATTTTATATGAAGAGCCAGTTTTTGAAAGCTGAAGTATCAGGATCTGAGAGGAATAATGGTATAATGCTATTGGTAAGAAAATTTTTTTTATTTTCTGTGATGATGAAATTGACTTGATTGAAAAAAAAAATTCACTCTAGCAAGCCAACAAGGGTATATTTTGTTCAATATATTATTGAAGCTTGTTAATGCTTCAAATGTCTTAATTAGGTATATGTCAGAAAAGTATTTTAGTATGCATCTTGACTACAGAGTATTTTAAGATAGTTTTATATTCTTTATCTTTATGGAGTCATTAAAATGTTAAAGGTTTATTTATATAAACATTTATATTTAATTATACATTTATAATATGCATATTTTAAATGTAAGAATAGTTGGAATTAAGAGTTTTCCAAGTGTATTTGAAGGGTTAATTCTTTAATTTCCTGTGAGGTGTGTGATATATTTAAAGTTAGTGATAATGGATGATTTTCAGAACAATTTATATTTAATTTTACAGTTTTACTAACTTTGGTAAAGTTGGATAGGGCATTAATTATGTCTTAAAGCAGTTAACATGTGGAGAAGTCATTTTTGTATAAAGAGCTGCATTGTAATATGATCAGTGATCATTTGGGAAAATTTAAGTAGGTTGTCCTACTCAATAAATTAACCATACAACTCAAAAATAATTGGAATATTCCTTGATATGCTTTTTAACTGCTCAAGATCTTGGGGATATACTTCATGCTAGACTAAGGTAACCTTGTTAAAGAAATTTAGAGAAAAAAAATTTAAATAGTATGTGAAACCAATGAATTTTAATGGCAATTCCACCTGGACCTACTGGTTCATTAATATAATCCCAGTACTCTTGAGGCTGAGCTTAAAAAGATTGCCATGAGTTTGAGCTAGCTTGGATCACACAGTGAGTATGAGGCTAGGCATCTCTACACAGCAAGACCTATGAAAAAAGGAGTGGGATGGGGGAGGGGGGAGGGGGGAGGAGAGGGAGGAGTGTGTATTGGAGGGGTGGAGTTCTGGCACTTGTTAGCATTCAGGCATCTGTGTTGGCCTGCCCTCAGGGTCCTGGCAGGATACACCTCAGCTGCAGCCACGAAGAGCACCCCCTGTGTGCATTCGCTATGTTTCCTTTCCTTGTAAAAGGCGGGTCTTGCCCACCTCAGGTCTCTTTCTCTTCCTTCACTCTTGCTCCCTTTTCTGCCTCTTCTCTCCCCTCCCCTCGATAAACCTCTCATGTGGGTCCTGTTGTATGGTGTGGCTCCTTCCTGCCCTTTTTAAATTATAACAGCACTGACAAGTGTCTTGGCAAGTATTGATCAGTAAGTACACAACTGAAGACTGGCTGCGGGGAGGGGGTGGTGGTGAACACTTGAATCCCAGCACACAGGCAGCCGTCTATATAATGGGTTCCAGTCCAGCTGGGCTGCATAGTGGGTCCCTTTTCAGATCTCTTCCTTTCCCTCCGTTTCCTCCGTGTTTGTTTCTTTTGAGACAGGGTCTCTTGTAGCCTACACTGGCCTGGAACTCCATGTAGCTGAGGCTGACCTTAAACTGTAATCCTCCCCCTGTGTCTGCTTTCACACTTCTAGGTTTATGGGTGGGCCAGCCGCCATGCCCAGCATTGCTCTTACAGATCTTCTGGTGATATAACTTAGACATCCCTCTTGACTCCCAGCCTTAGCAGTGTAGGGGCTGCTGGATCCTGTTGGTTTTCCTGCTCTGGCTTCAGTCACCTGGAACTGCAAGTGTAGAGCTTGCTGGGTTAGCCTCCAGCTTCCCAGTGCTCACTTGCTGTGACCCTCATCGCCTGGTGGTCTTCCTTGAAGTCAGTGCCCTTTTTGTCTCTTCTGGGGTTGTTTAGACAGGGGGGCACATCTGATTGCTGTTTGAAACTGAAGGTTATAGAAACGGGGAGCTGTAGCTAGAGTTTTCCTGCCTGGCCCACAGTCAGGACAAATCTCTGTCACCTGCCAGTCCCACAGCCTCAGACCCGACCAAGTAAACACAGAGACTTATGTTGCTTTCAAACTGTATGGCCGTGGCAGGCTTCTTGCTAGCTGTTCTTATAGCTTAAATTAATTCATTTCCATTAATCTATACCTTGTCACATGGCTCGTGGCTTACCGGCATCTTCACATGCTGTTTCTCATCGTGGCGGCTGGCAGTGTCTCTCTGACTCAGCCTTCCACTTCCCAGCTTTATTCTCCTCCTTGTCCCGCCTACACTTCCTGCCTAGCCAACGGCCAATCAGTGTTTTATTGATTAATCAGCAACACATTTGCCATACATCCCACAGCAGGGAGCAGGGGCTGGGGAGATGGCTCAGTGGGTAAAAGTGTGTACCCAAGTCTGATGACTGAGTTCAGTATCAGGCACTCACGGGAGACGGCAAGAACTGACTCTGTTGTTGTCCTCTGACCTCCACACACCGGAACTGCTCACATATGTACTCACACAAACACAATAATAATAAATTGAAAATTTAAATTTAAAGACTGGAAGTAGTTTCTCTCCATGTAAAGGTGATGGTGGTGATGGGAAATGACCAAAATTGGTTATCAAAAATTATTTCCAATAAATCCTGAGTGAGGATGGTGCTAAGCCTAAGGAAGAACCTCAACTTAGTCCAGTATTCTTTATTGGGGACTGTCAGGGACAGGGCTTCTTTTTTTTTTTTTTTTTTTTTTTGGTTTTTTTTTTTTGTTTTTTTTTTTTTTTTTTTTTTTTTTTTTTTTGGTTTTTTCGAGACAGGGTTTCTCTGTGTAGCTTTGCGCCTTTCCTGGAACTCGCTTTGGAGACCAGGCTGGCCTCGAACTCACAGAGATCCGCCTGGCTCTGCCTCCCGAGTGCTGGGATTAAAGGCGTGCGCCACCACCGCCCGGCCAGGGCTTCTTTAATTAACCTTTAAAGACACAAGCAGGATTAGACTGTGCCCTACAAGTGCAGGCAGTAACTAGATCTTTATCGCAGGGAACGATGTTGGGCTTGCTTAATTGTTCCATGTTCTAGATAGCTAGTTCTTGAGATTAATTGCCACTTCAGATCATTGATTTGATGGGTTGTTATTATGGTATTGGAATGACTATTAAGTATGCTTTCATGCCCAACTACTGCCATAGATGGAGAAGACATTATTCCTAAGTTGTCCAAAGGGTTTTGGATGGTAGTGGGACTTGTTTTGGAGAAGCTGGACTTGATACTTTTAAAACTGCTCCATTTCTGCAGTGACACTGGGTTTAATATTTTTGTTTTGGTTGATGGATTTTAGTTGGTTCTATGTATGGAATAGTTTACAATTCATTTGACTTTTACTTGGCCAGTTAATTTGTCATGTAAAAAAATATTGCTGTCTTAGCACCAATATCCTTGTCAAACAGTGCCAGTCAAACAGGTGCTTTTTGAGTGTCTGCTGTGTTCCAGATCTGGTGTGTACTGGTTAGAGGACGTGTGGAATCTCATTGAGGGAGGTGATAGTTTGAGGGAGGTGATAGTGTGCCACTTGCTGTGTTCTGCAGAGACAACCCCCCCTTTTTGCACACGTGTGTGTGTGTGTGTGTGTGTGTGTGTGTGTGTGTGTGTGTATACACTCCCATGGTACTCAGGAGTCCATTATCTTTCCACTGTGGATTCGGAGTGTCAAATTTCAGGTCATGAGGCTTTTTTGTTGGCTAGGCCATCTTGCCAGTTCTCTCCCTTGTTTTAAAGCAGTGACTCAAACTTTTTAGATTTAGCCTCTCCTGTATGCTTTTATGATTATTGTTGATGTTAAAGAGTTTTCGTTTATGCTGGGTTTATGTATTGATACTGTATTATAAGTTAGACCTGACCCAATGGTGGCAGATTAAATGCCTTTAATCCCAGTACTCAGGAGGATCTCAGTTAATCCAAGGCCAGACTGGTCTGTATAGTGAGTTCCAGGCCAACCAGGGAAGAAGAGGTTAGAACTGGTAATTTAAATGTAACTGATCATTAGTATTTGTGGAGGACTGATGCTGAGACTCTGCCAGGTACTGAAGTCTGAGCTACTTAATCTTTATATGATGTGGTAGACTGTTCACACTTAACCCACGTAGATTCCTTTGCTGTTTATGACAAGAAAAAGGGGTACACGTTCAGTACAGGTGCTTCATCTTCCCAAATAGATTTGACCCCTGGTTGGGGGAACTCACTGGAAATCTTCTGGGGCCTGCAGATACAGCTCAGTGGGAAGACACTACCACAAACAGTGCCCTAGGCAGGCTTCTTCAGCACCTCAGAAATAGTACTTGCTGGTTCTGCAGTCATAGCGACATGCCAGTTTTCGACTCTCACTACTTACGACCATAAAACTCAGTATGCTTCATCAATCCATATCTGCTGTAGCTTTGATAGGTAACAGTTTAAGTTCTGAGAGAAAATAAAGAATGTTTTTTCATTCTCCAGCTTTCGAGTAGTCTTATTCATATCTACCATGAGCTAAAATACTCCAGAGCTGAATTGACTCTGAATTACAAAAGTTTGTTAAGAAATTTAAAGTTTGGCCAGGCAGTGGTGGCTCATGCCTTTAATCCCAGCACTCGGGAGGCAGAGGCAGGCAGATCTCTGAGTTCAGGGCCAGCCTGGTCTGCAGAGTGAGTTCCAGGACAGCGAGGACTATTAAACAGAGAAACTCTGTCTCAAAAAACAAAAACAAAACCCAAACAAAGTTTGTTGTTGAGACAAGGTCTTACTGTGTAACTCTGGCTGGCCTGGAGTTCACTATATAAATCAGGTTGGCCTTGAACACACAGATCTCTTGTTTGTTTATTTGTTTGTTGTTTTGTTTTTCAAGACAGGGTTTTTCTGTAGCTTTGCACTTTTCCTGGATCTCGCTCTGTAGCCCAGGCTGGCCTCGAACTCACAAAGATCTGCCTGCCTCTGCCTCCCGAGTGCTGGGATTAAAGGTGTGGGCCACCACTACCGGGCCTCCAGATCTTCTTTCTTAATCCAAATGCTGGGCGGGGATTAAAGTTGTGAGCTCCCATAGCTGGCATTATTAACTTTTTTTTTTAAGATAATCATTCTTTGACAGCTTTACACACGTGTATAGTATATTTTGACATCCCATCCTCCTGCTGCCACTGTCTTCTCCCACCCACTTCCACAGAACGCTTTGTTTTTTCCCAGCAAGCTCTCCTGTTTTCATGTTCTGTTTTGGTTTGGGTATTACCCACTGAGTTTAATTAGGGTTGATTGGGCAGCTTACTAGTGGCTATTCCACTGAGGAAATTGACCTCCTCCGCTCAGCCAATAGCTCCTCAGGGAGGGGTGGGGTCCTATGAGTGAGCCCCTTCTCCCTCCATCCATGATGGAATGTTGACTGGCCATATTTGCTGCTGTGCGTGAGTGAGTGAGTGCAGCTGTTCTGTAGGTCAGGTGCAGAGGACAGCATTTCATAATGTTTCTCCCTATCTTTTGGTTCTTTTGCCCCTGCCTGCTACAATGATGTTCCTTGATTGAGCCTTGGAGGGAGTGATATAGATGTCATGTTTAGGGCTGAGCTCTCAACAGTTACCTACCCCACCAGTTATGAGTCTCTTTATTAACTGTCCAAGTAATCCATGGGTATAGACATAAACATTTGAAAGGTAGTTTGGACAAAACAAGAATAATAGGTTTGTTCCCCCAGGGCCTGAGATTTCCCAGCAATAGGCTTTGGTCCAGGTTTACAGGTTACAAGGTCAAAGCATGATTTTCCTCTTTTGGAATGGGCCCCAGATCCAGTCAGAAAGTTGTTGGTTATGTACATAGCAGTCATGACCCTCTTGTACCCATGAGGCTGTTTTTCCTGACAGGTTGGTATTGTAGTGCACAGAGTCCACATCTGGGTAAGACTGTGGATGACTTTTCTCCAGTAGTAGCTTGTCTACATAGCACCTTCTGGTACTAGGAAAGTTATCCATCCACAGGGAGACAGTTCCTAGCTCACGTCCAACCTGATTTCTCGGTGTGTGGTGTCATCGGCAGTGGGGTTTTACTGTCTAGTTCTGGTGGGCAGCCAGGATGTGTTTTACAGCAGGCCAGCGGTTGTTTCTTTTCTTCCTGCAGCTATCCTCACCTGTTGTGTGAAGCACAGCACCTTTGAAGCCACTGTAGAGATGGACAAAGAAGAAAGGAAGATTATCAACAAGGGTCAAGAAGATGAAATGGTAACTAGCTTTCATGATTTCCTAGGGAGTAAAAAGATGCAATTAAAGAAAACCAGCCTGGGCCGGGCCCAGACCTAGTGGTGGAGTGTTTGTCCAGCTAATGAGGCTCTAGGTTTGATCTCTAGTGAAACACCTACTCACAACATACACATCTGAATTTTTGTATCCTGATTAAGGTTGTTGTGTACGTGTGTGTATTTTGTTTGTTTTAAACAAAGAACTTACTCTGTAGACCAGGCTGGCCTTGAACCCAGAGATCCACCTGATAAGTTGAATTCCTGGTTGCTGGGTGTCCACCGCTGATGTAATTAGTCAAATCAAACCGAATTAGTAAGTCCAGGTTTAATGAGCAAAGTAAAGCAATGTTGGGTGACCCTTGGGAAGGCAGGGGAGGGATCACATGCCAAATATGGCTACCAGGCCTTAAGTAACCTGTAGGCGTGATCTTGAGCAGCCCCAGGGAGGGGCTTTTGGTGGGCTTTGAGGGGGTGGGGGATCTGGAATGGAAGGGCAGCTCTAGGGGAGGGGCTGCTGTTTGGTGGGCTTTGAGGGGGCCAGTTTGGGGAGGGGAGTTGAAGTGGGCCTTCCACCAGAACATTCCAGACCCTTTGGGTATATGGGTGCCAGGGGCTGAGGTGGGGCTCTCACCAGACTACCACCTGGCTTGTTAATTTATCTTTACATTTTTTAAAATGTGTGTTTTATTATTTTTATGTGTACATGTAGGTGCATGTGTGCCGTGGTGTGCGTGTGGTGGAGGTCAGAAGACAACTTTTCGGAGTTTTTCTGGGCTTTAGGGCTTTTTAGTTTTTAGGGCTCAAGTCAGCAGGCATGCATGGCAAGCACACTCACTCTGATACATCTTGCATGGTTCCCCAAGCAAAGATTTCTATTTGTGGTTTATAAAGTTAAAAAATCAGCTTAATTAAAACAAAAAGTCTCATTTTTTTTTTTGTCAAGATGCTTTTAAGATAATCAAAGAATAAAGTTTTCTCCTTGCTGTAGCTCAAGCTGGCCTCAGACTCACAACCCTCTCCTGACTCAGCTACCCAGGTGCTGAGATAGAGGCGTGTATCACCACCACATTAAGGAATAAGTTTTAGTGTATCTCAGATGTTGCCATAGAATAAACAAAAATTTCCACTGCTTATTTGAAATGTACACTTAACTAGGCCTTCAGCAGTTTGAAATGTTTTATTTGGCAGCCACTGTGGATAAGAATTCAAGAATATTTCAAATAATTAGGGTTAGGGAATGAAGTTGATCAGTTACAGTGGTATTGGAACAGTGAGCAAGTCACTTAAAAAACAAACAAACAAACAAACAAACAAACATCTGAATGTAATGTGGTGCTGGGCATGGTAATACATACTTTGTAATCCTGAATGCAGGAGGCAGCGGCAGGAGGATGGTAAGTTGGAGGCCAGCCTTGGGTACATCACTTAACTGTGAGAGACCCTGTATCATGGCCAGCACTTCTAATGTCTGAGCCATCTCCGCAGTCTATGACCGTGTCTCAGTTGCTCAGTCAGGGAATATAGTGTCATGAAACAATGTGTAAGTAGAAAAACTGAAATCCAACACCAAGTGTACGTGATCGTAATGGAGCAGTGTGGTTTTGACAGAGGAAACTGGATGAAAGGGTCTGTAAGAAACACTGATATCTTTACAGTTTTCTGTAAGTCTAAAATGGTTGCAAAATGAAAACTTCATTTTGTAAAAACCTATGGAAGACTTAAGTTTTAAAATAATGAAATGATAAAAGTTACAAGGAATGGAGCTGGAGAGTTGGCTTGGTGGTTAAGAGCACTGACTATTCTTCTAGAGGACCTAGGTTTGATCTCCGCATCCACATGGAGGCTTTCAAGCATTTATAATGCCATTTTCAGGGGGCATCCAGAGCCCCTTCTGGTCTGAGGGTATTGCACACACAGTATACAGACAGACACATAGGCAAAACATTCATACACATAAAATGTATATATGATTTACTATGTATCTTTGAAACAAGTTTATGAAAATGCCTTATCATTTCCCCTTTATCATTGTGATTGCCATTTCTGTACAGGAGATACATGGCTATAACCTCTGCCGCTGGAAGCTTGCCATGGTTTCTGTAGGAGTGATTTGTACTGGTGGGTTTCTCCTCCTCCTCCTCTACTGGATGCCTGAGTGGCGAGTGAAAGCCACATGTATTAAAGCTGCAGTTAAAGACTGTGAAGTGGTGCTGCTCAGGACTACTGTAAGTCCGTGCACGTATTTGCTAGTAGCTAATAATCTGTTCAGAATAAGTGACTGGGACTTTGGAATGTTTAGTGTTTATCAGGTATGGCTTAGATGTGAATACTGTTCCGGTGATAAAGCTAAAAAAGTCTTAAATCTAATGAGACTATCTTATAGCTCTCTATGACCCAGGGTATTATTAGATAGATATTTAATTGTCTTCCTGCCCTTTAGGACCATAGATAACCAGACCCCTCAGTGATTAGGCCAGCTATTGACTGTATGATGTTACATCTCAAGCAATTTGTTTAGAAACCTAGTTGAAAACATTTTGTAAGGGGTCATAATAGTTAATGTTCAGTATATATGTGAGTAAGTTAAGGAATTGGTAGTGTGCTAAAGTTGATCAGAAATTTTTCATGTTAAATGAGTAGGAAATGATACTTTGTCAGCAAGAGATGACTAAATTTTTAAATAACAGGATTTACATAAAAATACAGGTAGTTATTTAATATGCATAATTAACTTGACCTTTCTCCCTTTTTTTCCAAGGACGAATTTAGAACGTGGTTTTGTGCAAAAATTCGCTTTCTTCCCCTGGAAAATCAACCAAATTTTAATGCAAAATCTTTAGTTAATAAGGTTTCTAATGGCCATGCTGTTCATTTAGCTGAGAATCTGACAGAAGAAAGTAGGTGCGAGATGAATAAATACTCACTGACTCAGTCACAACAGGTACTGTGATGGAATATCAAAGTTTTTTTTTTTAAACTGTAGTTAACGTTCAACATTATCAAAGATAGATCATAATTTTGCATTTGCAGTTACTGCTTGATAAAATTACATCTTTGTAAAATATCTGCCATTAAATAAAACTTTAGGTTTAATAGAAATGAATGATGTGTTATAGGAAGTGATAATAAGCCTCTTGATGTAATATTTATGTGTGTCCTACAGATGCGTTATTTCACCCACCATAGCATAAGATATTTCTGGAATGATACCATTCACAATTTTGATTTCTTAAGGTAAGTATCTTTCTTTTGCTTAGACTATGACTATCTTGAAAATGCTTTAGTAAAAGAGACTGTATTCTAATGTTACATAAAGTAAAAAAAAAAAAAAAACCTTTTATTTCATTACTTTTATTCATGTATTAAAAGTAAGTCTGACTTGCAACTTGTACTTTGGAAAAATTTACATAAAATTTAGAAGAAAGCTAAGTGCTTGCCTGTGGTACATGCATGGGATCCCAGCAAGGTGGGAGGCTGAGGTGCATGAAAAATTTTAGTATACCTCACATCATAGGTTTTCTACCTGGTTTTTGTTGTTGTTTTGATTTACTTTGTTTTTGGTGTGCACTGGGTTAAGGATTGAATCTGGAACTCACAAATGCTAATAAGTAGTGATTCTCCCATTGAGCCCCACTCCCTAACCCCTATACTTTTCTCTAGAGTTTCTGAATTATTTCTTCCTATGTTGTTAGTCCCATGCATTTGTAATAAGAGAATCATGTAATACATATTTAGAAAACTTTACTGTCTTGATGAGAAAGAACACTGGCAACTGTGTTATCTTTGGATAGGACAAATTGGAGTAATTCATTATTTTGTTTTGTGTGGAGAGTTCAAGTTATATAAATACTTATTATGTTTTAGACTCTTTTGTTTGAAAGATGGGGTCTTGCTATTTTGCTCAGTTTGTATCCAGCTTCCTGTCTTAGCCCCCTAAGGATTCTATTTTGCTATTATTCACTATTTTAAACACTCATTAAATGCCATTGCTTTAGAATGCCAGAGAAGTTTGTAAGTCTTAGCAGTAAAAAGAAGAATCGAGATTTAAGTTAATACCTGGAATGCTTATCTGAAATACTAAAGAATTAGAATGTTCTGGAATGGGCCTGATGGTTTTCTCATGCCTGGTTCTAAAGTTGAAGAACCATTGCTTTAAGGAAAAATGCCAATGTCCTGCAGTCTTGTTAAACACTTAGTTGCTAGTCCCTCTGTGTACTGCATTCTGGAGAAGTCATCAACTCTGTTGGGAAGAATGTCTCATATAATTGTTGTTTGGTCTCTGTCAGCCATTGAAATTTATAAGATTTGAGCTTACCCTAATGATATCAACAAATTATAGAGCTTAGTTTTCATATATGTAAAATGTAGAGAATATGTAGATTAATGTGTTTAATTCTCTTTGGTTTAGAGATGTTTGGCTGGTATCAGTTAAGTTAAATATAATTATGATTTTTTGGGGGGGGAAAAGTAAATATGTTAGTTGGATCATAGGATTGCTCTAGGTTTTAGACATTTATGATCATAAATTCTATACTTTGAAATTAGGTAAGAATTTATGAAAGTAGGAAAGAATTTATGTTTGTGCATTATGGAAGAAAATGAAAGGATTTCTTAATTTAAAACTAAAAATATAAAGGAGAAACAGGATAAAAACTTTAAAAAACTTTAGTTTGGAATTCTCAGTTATACTTTATCTTAAGTTTTATTAGTTTTATTGTTGACTCATAAGCTTCGGAAACTGTTAAAGGATAATGCTGCCAAGTCCATTTATTTATTATAGTAAGTATTTAGAGCCGTGACAAGTACAGTGAACAACACAGTTATGTTTGAGACTTCGACCATTCACTGTTGTTTTATTTTAAGACTTTGAGGTTTTAAAAGTCTCATGATTTCTGTTTTGTTGTTGTTGTTAAGAATTTCTAAGAAGTTTTTAAGGAAGTTACAGTTTTAAAACCACGAATATAGCACAATGAGGCATTAATAAGTTTGGATATTTTAAACTTTGTTTAAAGTAAAAACTTTGGATTTATTTAGGGGACTGGATGAAGGTGTTTCTTGTACATCAATTTATGAAAAGCATAGTGCAGGACTGACAAAGGGGATGCATGCCTACAGGTAACTTTACCCAACTCAAGTGGATCTGTATCAAAATTCCTACATCTAGACGCATGTGTGTATGGCCAACTCTCTAATGTAGGTACTTCAATCAAATAGACGGTTAGTTGTGCCCTTAGTGATATTTTGAGCAAAATTCCTTTAGTTTAAGAATTATAAAAATGTTAAACTCATATCCCTAAAGTTTTACTATTTCATCAATTCTAAGATACAAAGTTTCCCACGTTTTCCTGTCTTTGAAATTGGGAGGTGTCGTGTAGTGGGTGGAGTGTCATCCTCAGTCACACATAATGGTGTGTTCTATAAATTAGCAGCACCTTAGAGTTTCTGAAATGGGAATTGTAAGCATGAGCTGGAATTTCCCACCAGGAAGCTATAAACAGGGAGCCATGCTTTTTTTGTGTTATTGGTTAAAGTATAAAAATATGCCAGTGTATTGCATATTTTAAAGATAAATGTAGTTTTTCGATAGAATTAGAATTTTTTTGTACTACTATACCGTGTTTTTCAATGTTTGAACAAAACAATCATTCAGACTTAACACTTTATAAAAGGCTACAGTTATAATAGTATACAAAGCATACTATCACAAGAGATTAAAATGAAGAATCTGGGGGTTTTAGAGGGGCCAGGGATAGGTAGAATTCAGGGCCTTACTCGGGCCAGGCAAGCACTGTACACTGAGGCATGCTCCCCCACCCCCTGGTTTTTGTTTATTTGGTGTTTTTTTGTTTTGTTTTTGTTTTTGTTTTTGTTTTTGACAAGGCCTCTCATAGTTAAACCTGACCTCACTCAGTGTGTAGCCAAGGGTAGATGTCTTTGAACTCCTGATCTTGCATTTGCTTCCTAAGTGCTGGGCTTTCAGGGAGGTCCCACACTATGCTTGTTTAATGCATTCCTGTGAAATTGAAGTCAGGGTCTTGTGCATGGTTGGCAGCCACTCTGATACTGGAGCAGCAATCATAGCATCCCCAGTCTCTAAGCAACTTTTAAGAACTTTAAGAAAGCCGGGCGGTGGTGGCGCACGCCTTTAATCCCAGCACTCGGGAGGCAGAGCCAGGCGGATCTCTGTGAGTTTGAGGCCAGCCTGGGCTACCAAGTGAGTTCCAGGAAAGGCGCAAAGCTACACAGAGAAACCCTGTCTCGAAAAACCAAAAAAAAAAAAAAAAAAAAAAAAAAAAAAAAAAAAAAAAAAAAAAAAAAATTAAGAAAGTGTTGTTTTCTAAAAGATTTCAAATGTGCAGTGTTTTGAAATGAACTTTGTTAATAAAATATTCTCCCTAGAAAAAAATTAGGGTAAGATTCTTCAAACATACTTGATTACTTAAAAAAGCTAGTTGTAAGTTAAATCTTAATACAATTTGCTCTGTTTGGGGCCAGAGAAGATGTCTTGGTGCTTAAGAGCACTTGCTGCTCTTCCAGAGGACCTGGATGAGTTCTAGCATCCACATGGCAGCTCACAACTGTCTTTAATGCAATTCCAGAGGACCCAGTGCTCTCCCCTGGCCTCCTTGGGTATTGCATGCACGTGGTGCATAGATACGGGCAGGCAAAACACCCATGCACATGAAATACAAATGAAATCTCAGAATTTTTTTTTGCTCTGTCAAGAAGAGAACTTTAGTCAGTTGTGGTGGCTTGCACCTATAGTCCCAGCACCTGGGAAGCTGAGGCAGGAGGATTCTCCCATGAGCTGTCTTCAGACTCCTGATTAAATTTCAGGATAGCCTAAACATAACAAAATGAGTCTTTTGCTTACGTGATTATTGACTAGTAAGAAAGATAGTTGTCACAGTAAATACGGCAGTCAAAATGTTGTAAACTGCTAAAAGTTTGGTTACCGTTATTGACTGCTTTGATTTAAATAGCACAGATAGCTTTTTTATTTTTATTTTTTTTCAATAGAGGGTTTCTCTGTGTATCCCTCGGTGTCTTGGAGCTCACTCTGTAGACCAGGCTGGCTTTGAACTCACAGAGATCCGCCTGCCTCTGCCTCCCAGTGCTGGGATCAAAGGCGTGCGCCACAACCACCCAGCAGCTTTTTTATTTTTTAAAGTAGAGAATTTTAGCGAAGGAACATAAGATTTTAAAAACATAAATCTAAGGATGATTGGCTTTAATTATATCTAGCATAATTCTTTTTCTAAATCATTATTAATATAGTTAACTGTATTTTTCTGTCATAGAAAGTTGCTTTATGGAGTAAATGAAATTGCTGTGAAAGTGCCTTCTGTTTTTAAGCTTCTAATTAAAGAGGTAAGACTATTGTATATAACTCAACAGTAGATTCATCAATTGGAAAAGAGTCATATGTAAGAAGATAGCCTTGGTTTTCTGCTCTGTAACTTTGCTTTATATTTTACTTGGAAAGTAAAAATGGGAAAAAATTATTGTCATGGATGTATACTTTTGTTTTGTTTTTATTGTATAGAAGTGTGTGTGTGTGTGTGTGTGTGTGTGTGTGTGTGTGTGACATCTACAGCTCGGCCTGTCCTACGGTGTATGTAACTTGTCTCCTTCTGTCCTTTCTTCCCTGCACATGGTGCAGTACTGGAAGTGAAGCAGTTCTTGCAGTGAGGGTCATTTATAGCTGCCGTAGTTGTGTGAATAAAGGGTTAGGACCAAGTAAAGGAAGTTGGTGAGTAACTGCCTAGGAAGGCTTGCCGGACCTGGATCTGGTTCTTGGCTGTAGAAAAAAAACTTGTATTGGGTGGATACTTTACTAGAAATATGATTGTTATTCACCAGTTTCTTAAAGTAACCATTTGATGCTGCCTGCAAAAATAGTTTAGTGTACTGATTAAAAAAATTAGAGCCGGGGGCTGGAGAGATGGCTCAGAGGTTAAGAGCACTGGCTGTTCTTCCAGAGGTCCTGAGTTCAATTCCCAGCAACCACATGGTGGCTCACAACCATCCGTAATGAGATCTGGTGCCCTCTTCTGGCCTGCAAGCCTACATGTAGGCAGAATATTGTATACATAATAAATAAATCTTTAAAAAAAAAAAATTAGAGCCAACAAAACAAAAAGTTCGGGGCAGTGGTTGTGCACTGTGGAGGCAGGGGCAGGCAGATCTCTGAGTTCAAGGCCTGCCTAGTCCATAGAGCGAGTTCCAGGACAGCCAACACTACACAGAGAAACCCTATCTTGAAAAACCCAAAAAAAGAAAGAAATTTAGGAAATCCCGTACTTTGAGAGTATCTTATTAGCTGTCTTTGATTTTTTTTTTTTAAAGAAAACATTTCTACCTACTCCTTTATAGATAAAGTTAGAATAATTTCTTTTTTGTTTTTGTTTTTGTTTTTCGAGACAGGGTTTCTCTGTGTAGCTTTGTGCCTTTCTTGGATCTGGCTCTGTAGCCCAGGCTGGCCTCGAACTCACAGAGAGCCGCCTGCCTCTGCCTCCCAAGTGCTGGGATTAAAGGTGTGCGCCACCACCGCCCAGTGAATAATTTGTTAATATTTTATTTGGGTTTGAAGTAAAATGGTAACTGCGTGCATGAAAGTGCTTTGAAAAGCACAAAAGCAGCAGTTGTGAGGACATTGGGAGGAAATGAAGGAAGATGAACTACCGGTTCATAAAGTTCATCACCAGGGCTTTCTAGTCTTACTTTTGAGATGGCGAGGCAGTTTCTTTATTACCACGTGTTTATCTTTTCTTTGTATGTCAGAGAACTTCTGAAATGTAAGTAAATTTCTCTTTTGAGTTCATTAAAAGCAAACATTTGTTCTGTTTTATTAAAAGTTTTGTGTTTTAGCCCAGAACACAGAATTTATTACAAATAAATTATACTTTAACTAAGTATAATGCAGAACACCTAAATTCATACAGGTTAACTTTTTCGAGTTGAGTCTGTAGGTGGGTTAAGTGTGAATCTAAATGAATGCAAATAATTTAAGTTTATTGGCTCAAATTTTATTTATTGGGAAGCAAGACTATAGAGCTTATCCTTTAAGTATGTGGTTGTCTGCTTCTCTAGGGAAGTGGTGGAGAATCTCCATGTTTATACATACTTTACTCCAGTTTTGGTTACTAATGCATCCTTTTTTGTGTTTTTTAGGTTCTCAACCCATTTTACATTTTCCAACTGTTCAGTGTTATCCTGTGGAGCATTGATGAATACTATTACTATGCTCTAGCCATTGTGATTATGTCCATAGTATCCATTATAAGCTCACTATATTCCATTAGGAAGGTAAGTCAGAATTTTTATTACATATTTCATAAATATATTTTCATTTTGTAATAACTTGTAAGGTTTTTAGACTGCATAGTACTTCGTATAAAGTACATTTAATGTTACATTTGCAAAAGCACACATACAAACATCCTTTGGTTTATTCGTTTAGACAGGGTAGCTAGGGTAGCCTAACTAATCCTCCCGCTTTATGCTTGGCCTTTGGACATTTTTTTTTTTAAATGTGTACTGGTGTTTTGTCTGCATTTATGTCCATGCACCACAAGTGTCCTTGGTGCCTGCAAAGGCCAGAAGAGATTATTGGATCCTCTGGGACTAGAGTTACAGATGATTGTGAGCCACTGTGGGGGTGCTGTGAATCCACCTGGATCTTCTGGAAGAGTAGGTAGTACTCTTTACCATTGAGCTATCTCTTCAGCCCTGACTTTCTCTTTCTTTTTTGGGGTGGCTGGACCAAATGCTTATTTTTTGTGGTGCTTGAGTTTGAACCTATGACTGCATATGCTCACTGAGCTACACTCTTAGGCAGATGTTTTTAGAATCAAATTACCGCATTATTATTCAGAAGCAATAGGCATCTGTATTAAAGACTGAAGTGTTGAAAAGATAGTTCTGTTGGTCTCAAGGCTGCCTCATTTAAAGTGTCTCTTTGTTTTGAGCTAAAACAGTAATTCTTGAATTCCTAACTTTTGGGTATGTGCATGGATATGTTCACATGTAAGAGAGTGCAGTTGTGCCTGGAGGCCTCATTTTGATACTGGGTATCTTCTTAGATTGTTCTCTGCTTTATTCATTGAGGCAGGGTTTCAGTTAAACCCAGAGCCCACTTACTGAACTAGTTCAGCTAGCCAGCTTGCTCTAGGAATCCAGTCTTGGACTTTGGAGTGTTGGGATTATAGGCAGGCTGCCATGCCTGTTTAGCTTTCCCATGGGTGCTCAGATCTGAACTTGAGTAGTGTCTTAGTAAGGGTTTCTATTGCTGTGCAGAGACACCATGACCACGCACGGCAACCCTTAGAAAGGAAAACATGTCATTGAGGTGCTTACAGTTCAGAGGTTTAGTCCATTATTGTCATGGCGGGAAGCACAGTGGCGTGCAGGCAGATATGGTGCTGGAGAGGTAGCTGAGAGTTCTACATCTTGATCTTCAGGCAGCAGGAAGAGAGAGCGACACTGGGCCTGGCTTGAGCATTTGAAGCCCCAAAGGCCAGACCTCCCAATAGGGCTACTCCCTGTGGGCCTATGGGGGCCATTTTCATTCAGACCCCCACAAGTAGCAAGCACTTAGCCACTGAGTCATCTCCCTGTCCCTTGACTTTTGACCTTTTATAGAGGCAGAACAGTCAAAAATGATCACAGTAATTGAGCATTCTCTTTTTCTTCAGGTATCTTGAGTAACAGATTTGTATTTTATCAGTTTTTTATCTTTTTTTTTCTTTTAGCAATATGTTATGTTGCATGACATGGTGGCAACTCACAGTACGGTGAGAGTTTCGGTCTGTAGAGTAAATGAAGGTAAGGACTTCAGAGTGAATGAACACAGAACACCCGATTAAATGCTCGTGTGTAAAGTAAGACCATCTGGTCTGTGCATATGCATATTTTTAAAAGTGCATTTGTTTATTTAAGAGTGTGTGTGTGTGTGTGCGCGCGCGCACACGCAGTGGCCTATGTATGGAGATCAGAAGACAACCCATGGGAATCCCTTTTCCTACCACTTGGGATTCATCTGGGATTGAACTGAGGTCATTAGGCTTGGTGGCAAGCACCGTTACTCTGTCCCACCTCACAAACTCTGTTATTACTTCTTCTCACTTCCCCTTCTTCCTTCTTCAGAATTGGAAATACACATTTAGAGTCCTGGATTTGTGGGCAGTTAACTCCTTTATATAACGTTGTAAATATCTTGTTGTACAGTGTAAAGGCACTTTGCTACACTCTAGGAAAACATGATCAACAACAAAATGTGGTGAGTGCTGTGAGGGCACAGCGAGCCCTCGACACTAGTACTCTAAGTACTCGGGGGAGGTTTTTGAAGTCTAAGAATGATGATTCCAGTTAGCCAAGTTGAAGATGGGTGAGGAGTGGGTAAGTACCCAGGGACCAGAAGTTAAGACTGTGTTCTTCATAAGAGCTGGAATTCAGCAAGGCATGTGCTGAAAGTAGATGAAGCATTCTAAGGGATTTGGATGCGTCCAAAAGGCTGGAAAGCTACCAAAGAGCTTTAAGCAGATCCCATCCTGTTTGTCCTTTGCAAAAACCAGTAATTCTAACTTCCATGTTTAGACAGGGTTATCAGGGAACAGTGCTGAAGACATCATCACCCGGATCAATAACAGAGTTGTAGCGTTAACAAGAAAGGACGTGGGTTCGAAATGTGGGCATTGAACAAGATTTGGTGATAATTGAAGTCTTGATCTGTGCAGCTGGGTAGATGGATGTCGGCATTGTTACATGGTGCATAGTAAAAAGGAAAAAATGATTGTAGGAAGGAGAATGCTTGGAACTTAGAAACTGTCCGTTGAAGAAGTGAAGGATAGATAGCATAATATAGTAGCTACTTTGATTTCTCCAGAACTCAAAATCAGTCTTCATTTTTCATATTCTCCACATACCCCCACCTTTTTCTCTTCTTTCTTCTTTGAGATAGGATTGTTAAATTAGCAACCCTGGTCTCCTAAGTAGCTGGGGTTACAGGTATGAACCATGCCCTCAGGCTCTATTTTCTTGACTTGTAGCCACGTGATTCAGTCTTCCTTCTTTCCTTGCTTCCTTCCCACTCACTTCCCAGTAGAAGCTCCCACACTTGCTGCCATCCTTTTTATTTTTGGTAGGATTATTTTTTGTTGTTTGTTTCGTTTTAAAGTTTTTTGTTGCTGCTACAAGCTCTAGGATTACCAGACAGCTCAACAGTTTTGATATTTTGACAGGAAAGAGTCACCATACCCAGCTTGAAGGTTTTTAAGTTCTCTACATGTACAGAGACCTGAAAGTGGGTCTTGCCAGGCTGGCCTCAAATTCGTGATTGTCTTGGCTTTTCAATGCTGGGATTTCAATGCCTGATTTAAGTTTTCAAGGAAATAATGTATCAAATGATATTATATATTTAATAAATTCAACTTGCTGTATTTTAATAATTTAAAAGGACTAAAACATTGAGAAGGGATGAGGCATAAGAAGTTACAGTAAGAAAAGAATACATTTGAAAAGAAAACATGGTAAATTTTTCATGTTTTCTTTTATTTCTGTGGAATTACAGAAATCTGAATTCCTTTTGCCTGTTTCAACAGAATTTCCTGTGTGGACTTAGGCTTGTACTTTAAGATGGCAGACAGCCAAAATTAATGTATGGAAAAAATAGTGTATGGAAAGAATCGCCAGGAGGCCACACTATCTATCCCCTGTGCTTAGTCAGCATCTTGTCAGGACACAAGCTGCTTGATACACCTGATGCCTGGTGCCTATGGAGGCCAGAGGAGGGGTCAGATTCTCTGCAGCTGGACTTACACATAGTTGTAAGGCTCCATGTGGGTGCTGGGAATTGAACTCAGGTCTCCTGAAAAAACAGCCAGTCCTCTTAACCCCTGAGCTGTCTCTCCAGCCTTGATGCTTTGTTAATGTAGTCCTGTTTGTTGAGACTCTCCATGTGTAACAGTTTTGGTATTAACCCACTGTATCAGTAGCTTACTGAGAACAAGAGACTTTTGGATAGGTCATTAGTTTATTTGCTGTGTTTTATTCCAAACTGAAGAATAATTTCTAACTTTTTTTCAAATTCAGAAATAGAAGAAATCTTTTCTACAGACCTTGTGCCGGGTGATGTCATGATCATTCCATTAAATGGGACAGTCATGCCTTGTGATGCAGTACTTATTAATGGTACTTGCATTGTAAATGAAAGCATGTTAACAGGTAAATAGAATCACCAGTATCACGATTACTATTTATGATGCTATTAATATTAAGTCATTGAAACTTTTTCAAAATCATACCATTTACTCATAAATGTGCTTGACAGTGATTCTGTGTGTGTGAGAATACTACATTCTGAGCTGAAAACGAATGCTAAATCACTACTTCAGTACTGACCATACTCCTAGACTTGTTTCTTGCCACTCTTTGGACATAGAGAAATGGTTCTAATAAGGGCAGAGGGAAGAGTCCTGTCCTGCAGAGACTGCAGTGTATTTGCTTCTGTAGTCGTTAAGTGAAAGGTGGGAATAAGATTGCTTCTTCATGTTCTTTAATTGAGAAGAGGTAGACTTTAAGGTAACTCTACTGGAAATGTACGATCTAGAAGTAGATCTGTCTGCCTTTTAATTTGTGTATTTTTAAATTATAATCTGGCTAGAAATTATTTCCTACATATTTAGAGGCTTAAAACACACAATGTCGCCGTGCGGTGGTGGCGCACACCTTTAATCCCAGCACTTGGGAGGCAGAGCCAGGCGGATCTTTGTGAGTTTGAAGCCAGCCTGGTCTACAGAGCGAGATCCAGGAAAGGCGCAAAGCTACACAGAGAAACCCTGTCTCGAAAAACCAAAAAACAAACAAAAACCACACACACACACACAATGTCACACATATTTCTACATTCTTGCTGTCTTTGAAGAGATTTGAATGTTATAGAGAATTAAATGACAAAAAGAAAGAACCTCATATTACTCATTCTTTTTCTTTCTCTCTTGCCCAAATTTTCTGTGTTACTGAGATATTTTCTGTCTATTGGCGATTAAAGATGTCATGACACTACTGGTTACTGATAGTAACAGTATGTTACTAGCTCTGCTTAAGTATGTTTTCTTTGGTGTTTGAAATGTTTTGAAGGTCAGTAAAAACAATTTTCAAATAATGGCAGGCATTTCTGAAACATGGAATTACTGTGGGGGACAGCTTGGTATTTCTCAGTGAACCAATTGATGGAAAAAAGGTGATTGATTGTACTATGTTGTCCATATACAGAGCAGTTAGTTATTAACTATTATAAACAGTACTATTAACATTTCAAATATTTCACTTTTTTCAATATGTATTTGACATTGATTTTTTTTTTAATATTTGATTTTCTTAACAGGCGAAAGTGTTCCAGTGACAAAGACTAACTTGCCAAATCCTTCAGTGGATGTAAAAGGAACGGGAGAGGAGCTCTATAGTCCAGAGACACACAAGCGGCACACACTGTTCTGTGGGACGACTGTGATTCAGACCCGTTTCTACACTGGAGAACTTGTGAAAGCCATAGTAGTTAGAACAGGATTTAGTACTTCCAAGGGACAGCTTGTTCGTTCTATACTGTATCCCAAGCCAACTGATTTTAAACTCTATAGAGATGCCTACTTGTTTCTACTGTGTCTTGTGGTGGTGGCTGGCATTGGGTTTATCTACACAATCATCAATAGCATTTTAAATAAGGTATGTAACTTTTGATAGGTTTGGTCCTTAATTATTTCCCATGTGACTGAAGAAAACTATGATACTAGTTTCTATTATATTAGAAAGCAAAAATATATTGGGTGGCCTAGGCAGGAGAATTGAAAGTTCTGGGACAGCCTGGGCTGTATAGCAAGACCCTGTCTCAACAACAGAACCCACAAGTATAAAACATTTCCGTTATAGCATATAATTCTTCAGAATGTCTGGTACTTTCTGTGATGTAAAGCATACATCAAAAGCCTTTTCTTATTTGTGGAATAAATTAAAATAATATATATGATAATACCTTGTTTTGTTTATTTAGCTATGTTCTGCTCCTAACTCTGCCTCTTGGGTGCTGGGATTACAGGTGTGCACTACCATTCCTGGCTTACCAAAATTATTTCTAAACACTTGTAAGAGGCCATGCCTGATTGGTTTCTAGCTTCCATGGAGACTGTCCAGTTGCTTGTAGGATGAGATGGTATCACATAAGGTTTTCTACTTGATTTGAAGGTAGTCATGTGAAGAGTGCAAGCTGTTAAAATGAGACAGGTGTTTCTAAGAGTAAATACTTGTCTCTTTTAGCTGCTATTCTGTTAGTACATTTGGATGGCTCACTGAACCTTCTGTTTGATAAGAATTCCCTGCCGGCATTGGGATTTGAACCTAGGGCCTCAAACATGCTAGGTTAGCGTTTATATACCTCAGCCCTTTTTTACAAAATCTCTGAATGAAGAAAAATTATGTCAATAATAGATGGATGCATATACAAAATAAATATAAATACAAAAATAGTGTTTATTTTATCATAAATTAGTAAATTGAATACTGTGAGTTTGACATTTATTTTTATGTATATTTATTTAATGTAGAAAGAAGTTCAGGAAATAATTATTAAGTCTCTTGATATCATTACAATTACTGTGCCACCTGCACTTCCTGCTGCAATGACTGCTGGGATCGTATATGCTCAGAGAAGACTGAAAAAAGTGGGGATTTTCTGTATCAGTCCCCAAAGGATAAATATCTGTGGACAGCTGAACCTTGTTTGCTTTGACAAGGTTGGTTGACTTCATCATTCTTACTGTGTTACTTTTAAATAATTATGTTTATATTTCCTTTATGAATTAATTTGCCCTTAATAGTTTTGTAGTTTTCCTTAGCGTATGCAGATTTTGGAATATTTTTCTCCACTCCTCACCTCTCTTTCTTGAAACAGGTTTTCACTATATAGCCCTGGCTGACTTGAAATTCATTGGTGTAGACCAAGCTGGCCTCCAACTCAAGAGATCTGCCTTCCTCTGCCCTCCTGAGTGCTGGGATTTAAAGCATGCACCACCATGTCTGGACTCCTATCTCATTATTTACTTGTTTGTTTGTTTAATCAATCTGCATGTGTGTTTTGCCTGCATCTTTGTCTATATAACACGTTTGTGCAGTGCCCACAGGCTAGAAGAGGGCCCCTGGAGTTACAGACAGGTGTGAGCCACCATGTAGGTGCTGGGAATTGAACCCAGGTCCTATGGAAGGATAGCCTGTGTTCTTAACCCAGTGAGCCATCTCTCCAGCATCCCTCCCCCCACCTTTTTCAAGGAAACCGCATGCTTGTAGTTCTAGCATCTGAGAAAGTGAGGTGGGATGATAGCTTGAGCCCACAAGTTCAGGCCATCTGGGCAACATGGACTCTACCTCAATGTCTGTTAGTAATAAAATGTAAGAGATATGGGTGCTGGAGAGACGCTCAGTGTTTAAGAGCACTGACTGTTCTTACAGAGGACCAGAGAACCCAAGTTTGATTCACAGCATCCATGCAGCACCTCACAACCTTTTGTGACTTCAGTTCCAGGGGATCTGGTACCCTCTTCTGGCCTCCCATGGTAACCGAGCATGCACAGGACGAACAGACGTATATGCAGGCAAAACACCCATACACATAAAAACAAATTAAAAAATTAAAAAATTTTAAGATATAGTGGCAATAAATAAAAATTACATGGTCTTTTGTATTTTTAGGTAATGCTAAGGTAATAAATAGTCTCTTCGGATATGTATTTACTGTGTTTTTTTAATTACTCATAAATACGTGTATTTAATGTTCTATGATTTTATTGAATCCCCAACCATTTTGTTGAAGAAAAGCGGTCATTTTCTTATCTGGGTTTTAACTATTAGCTTCCTTCTGGTGTTTAAATTTTCTTCTTGGCTGCTTGTCTAGTAATCTGTCCTGTCGTTACACCAGCACCACTGCTTGTTAGTAGGTAGGTAAGTTAATTGGTGTGCTTTGTTTATTGTGTCAGCACACGGATAAATACAGTTAACACTAGGAGGTGCCGGCTTGTGTAGGTAATGTTTTTGCACAGTTCATACCCTGGCAGTATATGAGCTCCAGCCTCCTTATTTCCTCAGGCTCTGTTCCTCTGCATTGTGTATATGTACTTAGTTGTTCTTAGTGTGAATCTTGGCATTTTATTTTGTTCTAATTTTGTTAGGTATTGTCCTTACTTTGTATATGTGTACTTTTTTTTAGACTGGAACTCTTACTGAAGATGGCTTAGATCTGTGGGGAATTCAGCGAGTGGAAAATACCCGGTAAATATTAGGTAGATTTTTCTAGATCATTAGTCCAGTAAATTTTTAACATTTTAGCATATTGAGCATTCTAACATGATAGACAACTGTGTACCTATCACCAAGAATAAATACCTGCTAAATATAAACAAACGTGTATGTTTCAGATATCTTTTAAAATTTATTTGTGATTGTGTGTGTGTGTGTGTGTGTGTGTGTGTGTGTGCAGGTGTGGGCATGTAGTCAGAGCACAACTTGTAGGTGTGGCTTCCTTTCCTCCCGCATGTGGGGCTGGAACTCAGGTTCAGGTTGTCAGACCTGGTGGCTCATCAGGTTTGTGGGGCAAGCACCATTACCCCAAGCTGAGCTGTCTTCAATTGTTTTCAGTTTGCATAGAGAGCAGTGGATTTCATTGTGGTGTTTTTCTCACTTGTCCTCTGTCCCAGTGCTCCCCGTGAGGCCACCTCCTGACACATGCTTCCTTCTCCCCTGCTTCCCTGTCTCATGTATGACGTGACCCTCTTTCCATCCTAAGATCTCTTCCTCCTCTCATGGACCTTTTTCTGGTTTCACATGTTAAACACATGCACATGAGCACTCACACACCCATACACACAATTTTAAAATTCGATACCTCATATGAGAGAAAGTGCAATTTGTCTTGCTGAGTCTGGCTTATTTTGCTTTACATAATGATTTCCTGTTCCATCCATTTTCTTATAAATGTGCTGATGATGTAAGTTTTCTTTGACTGAATAAGTTTTATTGTGTACCTGTAGAACATTTTTTTATCCATTCATGTGTTGATGGATATGTGGGTGGTTCCATTTCTTAGGTGTTGTGAATAATATGAATGATGTGAATAATGTCTTAACAAACATGGGTGTTAAAGTATTTGGTTTTCTTTTAACACTGTGTGACCCTGGCTGTCCTGGAATTTATCTATGTAAACCATGCTGACCTTTGACTCACAGAGATCCTCCTGCCTCTGATGGGATTAAAGGTGTGGGCCACCATGCCTGGCCTGGAAGTTGAACAATTTCTGTGTTATGTTGGATATCCATATCCAAGAGTGGGAGTATTACAGCTGGGCTTTGTGGTAATTCTATTTTTTAATTTTTTGAGAAATCTTTATACAGATTTTTGTAGTTGCTGAACAAGTAGTATATGTCCCCACCAATAAAGATATTTAAGAGTTCTCTCTCCTCTTCTCACATCTTCACCATCATTGGCTGGTGGTTTTGTTGATGGTAGCCATTCTGACTGGGTATGAGCTATAATCTCAAATATAGTTGTGATTTTCATTTCTTTGGAGGCAAAAGATTTTGAATACTTTTTCAAGTATTTATTGGCCAGATGGGCCCATATTTCTTCTGAGAACTGTATTTCATTAGCTGATTTATTAATAAAGTGATTTGATATTTTGGTGTTGAATTGCTGTAGTTACTTGCATGTCTGAGGTAGCTGGCAAAGGTTTTCCCTCTTTCTCTGGGGTGTTTCCTCACTCTGGTGATGGTTTGCTTTGTTCACTTAGGCTGGCTTCTAACTCACTGTCTAGCTGAGATGAGCGAACTCATTCTCCTGCCCAGCTGTTTGACCGTTTCTAGGCTGACCACTCCATTTCCCCTGGCACATTTTGTTACTGCTACTGAGAAGCCCCATTCATTCTAGTACTCTTCTCTCTTAGTTGCTTTGAAATATATTTCAGAAATATTTGCCCTGATCAGTGTGTTATTTTTCTATTTTCCAGGACTCATTTTTTGCTTTTAAAAACTTCGTTAGTGATTTAACCTAAACCCTTGTTTTGTGCATGCTGGTCGAGCACTCTGACACTGACCTACATTTGCTACATTCGCTGCATTCATTTGCTTCTCGATTCCAAGGATTCATAGTTTTGCAACTTCTGGTGCATTTTTAGCCTCTTACTATTCTGTTATTCCCTTTCCCCATATGCGCTGTTTTCTTTCCATCTGGGAATCCTTAGTGAATGTGCATTTGTTTCTTTCTAGATCTTCTTTCCCATGATGTGTGAGTAATGTTTGTGTGTATGGTGCATGTGTGAGTATGCAAGTGTGTGTACCCTAGCTCATGCACATTCACAGAGCAGAACACAGGGTGTTTTCCTCCTGCTTCCTACCTTACTGACTTAAGACATGGTCTCTAACTAAACCCAAAGATCACCATTTTAGCCAGGTTGGCTGGGTCATCCCTCTCTTGGGATGCACCTGTCTCAATTCCCTAATGCTGGGGTTGCAGGCATGGGAAAAACTTATCTGTTTTTGTTTGTTTGTTTGTTTTTTAAATGGGTGGTGGAGATTCAAAGAGCAAGCATTCTTAGCCAATGAGCCATCTCTCCGTCTCTTCTAATTCTAATTTTAAAATTCTCCCTTTGGACATTTTTTCCCCCCAGTTGTCATGACTTCAATATCCAGCCTCTGGGGTAAACAAAGCAAATGTAATGAGTTGGTTTATAACAGTCGTAGAAGAGTTCCTGGTACCTAGTAAATACTACATAGCTTGCATGGTTTTGTTTTTGTTTGTTTTTTTTTTTATGGCAGGGATGTGTGTTTGTGTTGCTGCTGAGGGTCAGAGTCAACCCTATTCTTGCTAACGGTGTGACTCTTTACTGCAGAACTATACCCCAGCCTTCAGTTGGTTTTCAGACAGCAGTCTCTTACTGGCTTACTCTTGTTTGAATTCACTGTGTGGAAAAGGCTGACTGAACTCTTGATCCTTTCGCCTCTGCCTCTTCTGTGCCTGTATCACTGCACTTAGCATAAAATATGTAATTACAGATGGAGTTTCATGTATTTTACTGTAATTTTCGGTTGGACCTTGAACTCCTTGGTTCAAGTGCTAGGATTACAGGTTGTCTCTACCATGCCTAGTTTGATTTTTTTTTTTTTTTAATTACAAATTTGAAAAGATGTTAGAATATTGGTTTGAGTCTAGAGATTTACAAACCTAATTCGGCGTGTATTCTCTGTTTAGATTTCTTTTACCGGAAGACAATGTTTGCAGCGAGACATTGATAAAATCTCAATTCGTTGCTTGCATGGCTACTTGTCATTCACTTACAAAAATTGAAGGTATACTTTCTGGTGACCCACTCGATTTGAAAATGTTTGAAGCCATTGGATGGGTAAGTTTGAAACAGGTTTTTTTTGTAACATAGACTCATCTTAAGCACAGCTGTATAGCTGAGGATATCCTGCTTTTACCTCCTGAGTATCGGAGTGAGTTCTTAGACTCTGGTACTGGGCTGTATTTTTACCAGTAGCTTCTCCCAGCCCCTCCCACAAGACTCCATCTCCACCACCGTGCCAAGCCTCAGCTGTTCTCCCTGACCCCCTTCATGTCGTCAAAACAAGCACCACCTAAGTGATTCTAACATAGTACCAATTTTCGGGTGTCAGCATGAGATGCAGCCTTGCCCACCCAGGACTACACCCTGCTGACCCTGAGGAAATAGTCCCAGAAGACTCAGTGATTCTGGTCTCTCTTTAATCACTGCTAATTCCTCAGTCCCAGCTGACCAGCATCAGTTGTCCCAGCAAAGGTTTCTCTTTAGTGGTTCTGCTCTTTCCTTTTTGTTTCGGGTTTTGGTTTTTAGAGACTGGATTTTTCTGTGTAAGATCTCTGGCTGTTCTGAAACTCACTTTGTACACCAGGTTGGCTTCGAACTCAGAGATCTCTGCCTCTGCCTCTGGTGTGCTGGGATTAAAGATGTGCACTACTTCTGCCAGGTGGTTTTGGGCTTTTGTTACTACAGCCAATTATTCGGCTCCAGCTGACCAGAACCATTTTCTTAATTTAAAAATATTACATAAATGGCTCCACTGGCCACTGAGCTCTGAGCGTTCAGTGCCTTTTCTAGCTCAAAGCTCCAAAGTCCTTCCACAGTCCTCTCCAAAACATGGTCAGGGCTGCCATAGCACACCCCAAACCTGGTATTCATTTCTGTTTTGGTTAGGATTTCTATGGCTATGGTAAGAAACCATGACCAAAGGCAGTTTCGGGAGAATAGAGTTTATTTGAGCTTACAGTTCCACCTGGCATTCATCATTTAAAGAAGTTGGTGTAGGGACTCCAAACTGAACTTCCTGGAGGTTGGAACCAAAGCAGAGGCCTTGGAAGAGGGCTGCTTACTGGCTTACTCAGCCTGTTTGTTGTCTTTATTTTTATTTTTTTTTTTTAGAGACAGGGTCTCTACAAAGCTCTGGCTGTCCTGAAACTTATGTAGATCATGCTGACCTTGAACTCACAGAGATCCACCTCCCTCTGCCTCCCAAGCGCTGGGATTAACAATGTGTGCCCGCCCCTGCACCTGGCTTCAGTTGGCTTTCTCATACCACCCAGGACCACCTGCATAGAGGTGGCACCATCTATGGGGTCCAGGCCCTCCCACATGAATCATTAATCAAGAAAATGCCCCACAGGCTAGTCTGATAGGAACATTTTCTTGGTTGTGGTTCCCTCTTCTTAAACTGGACTTAAAACTAGTCTTAGGACATTAAAATACATCCCAATTTCTGAGATGGTCAGATGTGGGAAAGTATGTTGTGGAAGTGTATAAATTTGATTGTTTAAAAAGTTTTCCTCATGTTTTGCATTAATGGATTCCTCCAGTTAGTCAGATTAGCTTAGTTTTCTTCCGTGTGTATTTAGTGCAGACTTTTGCTTGAGGCTCTGTCTAGGTTGGTGGCACGTTCATGCCAGGCACATCATCTGCCGCTGAGCTTCAACTCTGGCCTAGTTGAAGTTTGTTTTTTCTCTCTTCCCCCTCTGCATTATTGGGGTGTGTGTGTGTGTGTGTGTGTGTGTGTGTGTGTGTGTGTGTGTGTGTTCGTTCGGTCGGTTCTCTTCAACTATGGAAATCTCAGGATCAGAAAGCAAATAATCAGGCCTGCATAGCAAGCATCTTCAACCCTTGTGCCATCTTACCCAGAAAAAAATTTTTAAGTAAAGTTGAGAGCTGGAGAGATGGCCCAGTGCTTTTGAGCACTGACTTCTCTTGCATAATATTAGGTTCAATTCTCAGTACCACGTGGCAGTTTAGAACTGTCTATAACTCAGTCCCAGGGATCCTATGTCCTCTCTTTGCCTTCATTGGCATGAGGTACACACATGGTGCACAGATTACATGTGCAGGTAGAATACCCATACACATAATTTTTTAAAAGTGTAAATCAAGAGGTTATGACTCTAGTAGCTTAACTAAAGGTGTTTATGATTTCTTGGTATGGCTCTCAAATCACATACTGACTAGTACAGCCTATTGTCTACTTAGTGTTCTATTAACCATATCTGAACTCTGTCTAGGCTTGAGAAAAGCTCTCCTGTAGTCCAGGTTGACCTCAAGCTCACTATGTAGCCTAGGCTAGCCTTAAGCTCCTGATTCTTTTGCTTCAGTATTCTTGAGTACTGGGATTACAAGTGTACACCTGTGAACACATTTGTTGGCAGAAAGGAAATTCCTGTATTATAGGCTAAAAATACTTAAAAGGTAATAACCATGTGCCTCCAGCTCATTCTGGAGACAGCAGGCTTCATATTTGCTCCTTTATTCTACTTCGAAGGTCTTTCTCCCCTCACCCAAAGGTTGCCAAGTATCTGAGTAGCTCTTTTTATGTTTTATTTTATTTACATTAGAATAAATATATTTATGTTAATAATTTAGTGTTCACATGTCCTTTGATAATAATTGCTTTTTTTTTTTTCTTTAATGGACCACTTAAAAATGAAAGGAGTATGGGATTTTCTGATATGTTGAGTGTTTTCCTTTTAGATTTTGGAAGAAGCAACTGAAGAAGAGACAGCACTTCATAACCGGATTATGCCCACTGTGGTTCGTCCTTCCAAACAGCTGCTTCCAGAGTCTACAGCTGCAGGAAACCAAGAAATGGTGTGATGTCATTTTAACTCTAGTTTGGAAGTACCTCTAGGAGAGGGAGTCGGGTGTATTAATCCATGAAGATACACGTGTTTTAACTGAGCTTATCAGAAAGGTTACCCCTGATGTGTTACAGGCACTCTGTAAAATGTTGCAATTAAATTCCCAGTGCCCTCTGTCCTTTGCCACTTACTCGTGTGATAGTCAATCTTTTTAGAATGCGTCTGTATTCCTAGAATTGCATACAAAGAATTTATAAAAAAGCACTCTTAGTAGTTTTACTCTTAGATGAATTTTTAAGTGTTCCTCTCATTTATTTTAGCATTTAATGTGTCAGTATTTTTATGAAAATGTTGAATACTATTTCCCATCTTATCCCCACTCTCCTATGCTAGGAACTGAAGCCTGGGCCATATGCATTCTGCCTGGGTGGTCATACCATGAAGCTACACCGTGACAGCATTCCTTTTTCATGGGTGGTGCTGAGGGCCAATTAGGTTCTGACTTACTCAGAGTTGCTTGTTACTTCCTAAATGTATTTTGTGGATGTTTTAGTTTTTCTAGCTGGTATATATTAATCTGTACTTACTCTCTTGTTTTTAGGAGCTGTTTGAACTTCCAGTAAGTGAAGATGCTTTCTTCTTCTTAGATAAGTACATTTGCTTTTATTCTTAAAGAATCATAAGTCCTTTGTGCCTCTTTTGAAATTAAATAGGCTGTTTATGAGATAGGAATTGTTCGACAGTTCCCGTTTTCTTCTGCTCTACAACGGATGAGTGTGGTTGCAAGGGTACTAGGTGACAAGAGAATGGACGCCTACATGAAAGGAGCCCCTGAGGTCATTGCCAGTCTTTGTAAACCTGAAACAGGTAAGGGGTGACTAGGCTCTGGGTAAGACTGATGTTTATATGAACTTACGTTAGCAATTCTAAAATTAATTTCCTCCTCTTTTTAAAAGTTCCAGTTGATTTTGAGAAGGTTTTAGAAGATTATACCAAACAAGGCTTCCGTGTGATTGCTCTCGCTCACAGGAAACTGGAGTCCAAACTGACATGGCACAGAGTACAGCATGTTAGTCGGTAAGGCGGAATGGCTTTCCTGCAGTTCCCAAAGTCATGCACAGTAATGACATGTATTTATTAACGGTTGAATGTGTGAAATGTGTATATTGTAGCTTCGTTAGTGTTTGAGGTGAAACTATGGTTTTTTTTTTCCTTTCATTCGATATTGCTCTTTTTTGTTTGTTTTTCAAGTTTCTTTGTGTAGTCCTGGCTATCCTGGAATTTACTGTGTAGAGCAGGCTTGCCTGGAACTCCAAAGACAAAGATCTACCTGCCTCTGCCTCCCAATGCTGGGATTAAATTGTATACCACCACACCCCACTTTGTTGATTTTTTTTTTTTTCCCCTGAGTTTATGTTCCTGAAATAATTGTTTTCTTTAGAAGTCCGGAAGTACTTGTAGTTTGTGAAATTGTTATCAGATCTTTTTTTTTTTATTTTGATTTTTAAGTTATCTGTATGTCTGTGGATTTGCATATGTGAGTGCAGTGCCCATGGACGGCAGAAGTGAGTGTTGGATCCCCTTGAGGTAGAGTTACAGGCAGTTGTGAGCTACCTGATGTCGGTGCTGGGAACTGAATTTGGTTGGGTCCCCTTTTAAAAGTGGGACTATGTGCTCTTAACCACTGAAACATCCCTCCAGCTTGTTATCAGATTTTTACTATGTGCCAAGCATGTTCTAGGAGCAATAAATGATTCTACTGTTTATTATTCCTAAAACCACCCAGTGGGAACCAAATATAAATTTGGCAGTGAGTATCATGAATCATAATAGCTGCTGTTCTTTCTCTCCTGTTTTTCTCTGCTTCTTTCTCTCCCATTTTGTCAGATGACATTGCTGACACCTTTTTCTTTTCCTGTATAAATACAGCTTTATATTTGACTTAGGTCTTTTTCCTGTGGCTACAGTAATAAAGTCCTGACAAAGCAATGTAAGGAACAAAGGATTTCTTTGAGCTCACAGTTCAAGGTGTAGTCATTATGGTAGGGCAGGGCAGTCAAGGCAGTGGGAGCTTGAAGCATCCAGTTCCATCACAGTTGGGAGACACAGGTGTGCATACATGCTGTTGCTCATTTCTTTTTCTCCATATTTGCAGTCTAGGATCCTAGCCAGAGAACAGTACCACCTACAGTGGGTAGGTCTTCCCACCTCAGCATAATCAACAAGATAACCCCCCACAGGCATGCCCAGAGCCCTGTCTCCAGTTGATCCTAGGTTATTGTCAGGTTGACAGCTGTTACCAGCCATCCCGTCCTTCTCTGGTTCTGGACTTAGCCTTTAAGGGCAGTGCTTTTGTTAATATTTCAGGCTGTTTTAGTATTTTGTAAGCAGGAAGAAATATAGTTTGTCCTGATACTTCTGCCTGTTTTGGAGATCTGAACATAAATATACTAAAAAACAAAAAAACAGAGCAAGGGGGCTGGAGATGGGGCTCAGAAGTTAACAGCACTGGCTGCTTTTTCAGAGGGCCTGGGTTTGGTTTCTAGCACATATGGTGGCTCAGGACCACCCATGACCCCAGTACCAGGGGATCCAGGGTCTTCGTCTGCCTTCTGTGGGCACTAGGCACACCACAGTCATACATGCAGGGAAAACACATATGTACAAAAACCAAAACCTAGTGAACTGATACACAAATCACACTGAAAACCATGGGTATGTCCTCATTCCAGAAAAGGACACATTACTCTTATAATGTCACCTTTTGCCATTGTCCCCTTAAAGACAATTGTTCAGTCACCTGTAGTTCTTAAGTCTGTCATATTCAGAGAGCTTTCCGTTCCCTTGAATAGGTGTTTCTTTTAATCAGAATACCCTATCCCTCCTTGTTAACTTTGTCTGTTCTCTTCCTTTAGACCGTCTCTGTGTTTTGTCTCATAGGAACAGATTTTTACCATTCTTTTATTATTTAAACCTTTACATTTTAGAGTTGTAAAGTTCATTGGAAATCAGCTGAATCCAGAATTGAGAGCCCAGTGGGAGACTAACTGGTCAATGCTTACTAACCCAGTACTTCCACATTGTTTCAACTGTGTTTTGAACAGTCACATCTCAAGGGTTCCCCTCCCTCCCTCTTTCCCCTGCAGTGTCTTTACCGTTTGTTATGAATTAAGTATTTAAAAGACGGTTAGGTTTCATGGATAACAATTGTTAAATAATAATAATTCATTATTGTTGAAATTGTCCATGTTGCGTTTGTGCTTGGGTCTCCGTGTTTGGAGGGCAGAGGTCAGTGGTAGGCATTTTCTCTATTGCACTCCACTTTGGTTTTTGAGAACAGTCAGTCTCTCACTAACCCTGGAACTGCCCGGTTCACCAGTGCTAACTGGCTAGCCAGCCTCAGGGCTCCTCCTGACTCTGCTTCCCCAGCACTAGGATTACAGTTGTGCACTGCCAAGCCTGACTTCTTACATGTCTGCTGGGGATTCAGATCAGATCTTCGTGCTTTCGTGGCAAGCACTTTCCTGGCTGAGCTATACCTCATCCCTGTTGTTGGTAAATCACTTGGTGATTTCATATCCGAGTTTTTAGTTGGTAACTTAAGGCTTTCTTTCCCAGTTGATTAAAACTGTGTCTATGGTATAATTTTGTAGCTTGAGACTTACTAGTCAAGACAGAGTCACAGTTTTGTTCATTGAACAGACTTTGTCACCGTGATAGTGCTAAAGAATGCTTTTGCAAACATCTATTAGAGAAATGTCTTTATATTTGACTTAGGGATATGCACCAGCATAGTAGATAATCAGTTATTGAAAGAGTAACATTCTGATAACTCTTGGTTATCACTATTCTAAAAGATACATCTGTAATGAATCCATCATAGGTATAGCTAATATACTTCTGGTATAGCTCTTGGTGTGCCTTCCTCGCTTAACATTTAAATTTGGCTATATTTCATGAAGGACACAGATTTGTGCTTTTATCCTTTTGTATAAAATATTAATATGCCTTAGTGCCAGAACCGATTAATGTTTACAAAGATATTTCCAGATGATGTTTGTATTTCATATCAGGTTAATTTTTATTTTAATATATTAAAACATTGCTTGGAAATTATTTTTGAGATTTAAGTTTTTGGAGATAGTGAACTGGTACATATAAATGTGGTTCATTCAGCATGTGAGTGTTTTACTTTATAACTTAAAGATATTTTAGATTTATGTATTTTAGATTGCTGTCAATCTTTCATCCAAACTAAACTATTGTGTATTAATTCTTTTCTTCAGAGATGCCATTGAAAACAACATGGATTTTATGGGATTGATTATAATGCAGAACAAATTAAAGCAGGAAACCCCTGCAGTACTTGAAGATTTGCATAAAGCCAACATTCGAACTGTCATGGTCACAGGTGAGTGTGATGTGGAGCTCAAGTGTGTGTCATGTATGAAAACACATTATTTAGTGGCTCTACCATGTATTGTCCTATTTCAACTCTACATAATTTTCCAAGATAATAAGATGACTATAATCCTTGTTTTGATTTCTAACAAAACCTGTTTATAGAAAATATAGAATAGTAGTGAAGGAGAAACTGAAACATTTTAATTCTGTTCCTTTTTATTCTGTTTCCTGTACCACGTGTTGTACATTGCCTTGTGTGAATTATCTGTAAATGTTTCTTGTGCTGTAATATAAAATCCTGAGGAATAAGTGCATGCCTTGTTCATTTTGGGGATTGTTTGTAATTTATTTTAATATTGACATATAAATAGAAAGTGATTACCAGGTGTTTGTCAGAATTAAGATTAGAATTTTTAAAATTACACTTCTTTTCCGTATTATGGGTTTGTATGTATGTATGTATGTGTGGACGTCAAGAGATTAGCTTGCAGGAGTCAGTTCGGCTTCCGTGTGAGAGCTGCGACTCACACTCGGGTGGGTTACCAGGCTGGCAGCAGAGCTCCTTTTCCAGCAGAGCCATCTTGTGGGCCCTCTTTATTCTCGGTCTGTTCTGCTAGCCATAGGCACTGTAGGAGATGCCTAGTACTCATTCCTCACATCCATGTTTCCTGTTCAACCTTAATGTGTTTTAAATATTTCGGAAAATTAGGTGACAACATGTTGACAGCTGTCTCTGTGGCCAGAGACTGTGGAATGATTCTACCTCAGGATAAAGTTATTATTGCTGAAGCATTACCTCCAAAGGATGGGAAGGTTGCCAAGATCAATTGGCATTATGCAGACTCCCTGACACAGTGTAATGAATCATCAGCAATTGACTCAGAGGTAATATTTATATTGTCTTTTTAAATTTGCTTATTTGAATTTAGTCTGGAAAAAAAAAAAAGATGGTACAGGAAAACCCAGTATTAACAAAAACTGAAAATAGACTCAAGGACTATCACTCCAGAGATTCTGATTCATTAGCATAAGAATCTGAATGTTTAAATTTTTATATTTAGTCAAAATTGAGAACCATAGTTTGAAAATGTAAGAATCCCAAATACCCCATTTTTAATCATAATCAGTAGTAAACGATCCAGGTAGTCCGTAAAAATGCAATTCTTGGTCTGGCGCACGCCTTTAATCCCAGCATTCAGGAAGGCAGAGGCAGGCAGATATCTGTGAGTTGGAGGCCAGCCTGGTCTACAGAGTGAGTTCCAGGATAGCCAGGGCTACACGGAGAAACCCTGTCTGGAAAAACCAGAAACAAAAAAAGCAGTTCTCAGATCACTTCAAAGTGAAGCTGATCTTGTCTTCACCTCTTTAGTGACGGGATTATAGGTGTACTGCCTATAATCATAGTTTTTCTTTCTTTCTTTTTTTTTTTTAAATGAATATTCTAGGTAACCTTAATATTGATTTTTCCTTTTTGAATAAATGGTAAGGTTTTTTTGTTTTGTTGTCATTGTTGGTGTGTGTGTGTGTGTGTGTGTTGTGTGTGTGTGTGTGTGTGTGTTTGCTTTTTTTTTTCTTTTGAAACAGGGTTTCTCTGTATAGCCCTGGCTGTCCTGGGACTCCCTCTGTAGACCAGGCTGGCCTCGAACTCAGAGATCTGACCGCCTCTGCCTCCCAAGTGCTGGGATTAAAGGTGTGAGGCACCCCGCAGCAAATCCTAAGATTTTAATGATATGTATAATATATAATGTGAAAGAATCCAGTCTTGGAATACATATATTGAGCATGAGAACTGTATTTCTTCGTATGACTGCCTGAATATTGTTCTGCGTGTCTCATGTACAGGATATCCCGATTAAACTTGCCCGTGATAGCTTAGAGGATCTTCAGTTTACTCGCTTTCATTTTGCGATGAATGGAAAGTCATTTTCAGTGATACTGGAACATTTTCAAGATCTTGTTCCCAAGGTAAATACTGTGGATTTATGGATGTTTTCATGAGCTTACTGTGAATGGCATTTTAATGATTTGTGTTTGTTTTCTAGTTGATGCTGCATGGCACCGTGTTTGCGCGGATGGCGCCGGATCAGAAGACACAGTTGGTAGAAGCATTGCAGAATGTAGAGTACGTAGTCATGGACTTTTATCGTTTCTTGGTTTTTTTTTTTCCCCCTTCATGAATTGTAATTTCATTTTCAAATTCAGAATAGTAATTTGTATTTCTTATGTATAAGTTTAGCATCCTTAATCCAAACCTGAAATGTTTCAAAATCTGAAACTTTTTGAGTGTCAGAATAGAATTTGAAGCAAACATTCGAAAATATGAAAAACTCCAAAAATCTGAAATACTTCTTATAACAGATAAGATATGTTGTGTGTGTGTGTGAGTGAGTGAGAGAGAGGGGGCGGGCATTGATACCTATAAGATAGGTAAGAACTTTATGGGTTTTGCTTTTGTTTTTGTTTTTTGTTTTTTTTTTCCAAGACAGGGTTTCTGTGTAGTTTTGGTGCCTGTCCTGGATCTCACTCTATAGACCAGGCTGGCCTTGAACTCCCAGAGATCCACCTGGCTCTGCCTCCCGAGTGATGGGATTAAAGGCCTGTGCCAACGCCGCCTGGCGAACTTGGTTTTTAAACAAGCTCACCTGCATGTTTGGCTAGCTGAAGTAAAATATCACAATGCTTTCTTAAGGTTTTACCTACACAAAGATCATTAATTTAGTGCTCTTTCCATTGAAATTCATGTATGTGCTTATAGTTTGTTATAAGCAAGCCCCACTCACTCCCTGTTCCCTCCAGTCCCCCCATCTCTCCTTCCACTTCTGCCTCCTAGGCTCATGGGTTTTTTCTTCCTTTCTTCAACCTACTCAGTCCACTTAGTGCTACTTGTATATGTGTGGGTGTATAGTGAAAGAAGTGACTTTATAATTTGACTTTTGGGGTATTTTTGTTTTGAAGGCAATGTCTTAGCTAGCCTTGAACTCTTGATTCTCCCAAGTTCTGGGTTTATAGGATCACACAAATGCACTTGGTTCCTGGCTCTGGAGTTTTAGTAACCAGTAATGTTTGAACTTTCTAAGGGAGAAGTCTTCACTCATAACACAAGTGTGTTCAGCTGTATACAGGCTAAAGCCTTTTGCTCCACAGGTCAGGAAATCAAGACACCAAAATCATTTGTTCTTGTACAGACAGAAATAAGTTACTCAGCTCTTTCTGCTTTTAGCCCAGTGTGCTGTCAGTAGACTGTCCTGTCTGGGATGGTCTAGTGTGTAAACTCATTATCCATTAGCTCTCTGTGACTCTGTGCTGGAGAATCCACTGCTTTATATGTGATTGTAATAAAATCTTAAACTTTTTTTTTCTTAGTTACTTTGTTGGGATGTGCGGTGATGGTGCAAATGATTGTGGTGTAAGTAAAGTTTTTTGTGGATTTTTTTTGGTAGTTCTTTTTTTAGCCTGAGTTATAGTCACAAAATTTAATCAGTTTTCTTGAAACAATTAGGCTTTGAAGAGGGCACATGGTGGGATTTCCTTGTCTGAGCTTGAAGCTTCCGTGGCATCTCCCTTTACTTCTAAGACACCTAGTATTTCCTGCGTGCCAAACCTCATCAGGTAATGGAGATTGGGATCTTTCTGTCTATTCCCCCCCCCCCTTTTTTTTTTTTTTTTTTTTTGAGGAGACCTTAATAAAACGTGTATGTGTTTTGCCTGCATGGAAGTCTGCGCACCGCTACCATGGGTGTGCTTGATGTCTAAGCAGACCAGAAAAGAGCATCTGGACCCCTGGAACTAGAGTCCGGGCAGTTGTGAGTTGCCGCCATGTGGGTGCTGGGAATCAAACGCTGGATCCTCTGGAAGAGCAGCCAGTGCTCCTAAGTGTCAAACCATCTCTCCAGCCCCCTTAGCATGTGTGCACCCCCTTAGCACCTGCTCTATAGTTTGAGATGGGATCCCACTTTGTAGCACTGGCTGGCCAGGAATTCACTATGTAGCCTGAATGGCCTTAAACTTGTATAATCCTCTATTCTCAGCCTCCCCAGTGGCTATGAATGAATATAGATGTGAGAGCTAGTATTCCTGGCTTGAAGTTTTATAATTTTGTTTTAGCTTGTGCTTAAAATATAATAGGGTAAATTATCATAAAGTGCAATATAAACTTGTTATAATGTTCAGCAGTGTATTTGATCTATAACAGATTGATGCTTTTGTGTTGTGGCATAATTTTTTTGGTATCCAAGAACTTCATTGTAGCTGTGAATGTTGATGTTCGTCTGTCATGGAATTGTGCTCTGAAGGACAAGCTTAAGGTGCTGTTAATCTCATGCCAACATTTCTATTCGCAGGGAAGGCCGTGCTGCTTTAATGACGTCTTTCTGTGTGTTTAAATTCATGGCATTATACAGCATCATACAGTACTTCAGTGTTACTCTCCTTTATTCTGTGAGTACCGGTACCACACAGACATGGTCTTAATGGTCAGGCACCAAAGGTATTGAGCATGTGTCATTGATCTTGAATACATTGATTGAACCTGAAACTTACGAAGTGTGTATAAAATTACCGTGTATTAATGGAGTTGAATAGCAGTGTCATTAATTTGGGACGCATGTTCCTTAAAGCCTGCACCCATGGCTACAGCTTTGTGGAGAAGAAATGCTGATTTTGTTCTTTTTAGTCTGTAGTACAGATTGGTTTTGCTTGTGTTGGACAGGATTTTATGTTTGTAGGCTAGTCTCAAATTCATTATGTGGTTGAGGATGGCCCTGAAGTCTAAAGATGTATGCCTTCTGTGTTATAGTCACAGTTGTAGTTAACTTTGCTGTGTATTTACAGAAAAAGAAAGACATAAAGTTGATAGAACTTTATGAATGTGGAGAAGAATGTCACAGTAGTTACAATAGGTTACTCTATTAGATTATGGTTGATATGATCTCACTGTAGAGTTCCTACTAATTGACACTAACATCCTAAAGGTATCTCTGTGAACATTCCCTTTTTACTATTTATAGAGTGTATCAGAAGGGAAGACGTAAGTATGAAGAAACTTAAAGATACTGACATTTGAGAACACTGAGGATTAGAATGTTGAATATTTTAAAGTTAAACTTTTTGTACTAATATTCGGCCAAAGTTATGCAATGATTGTTACTGTTATGAATTTCAAAGGCAAATGTGTTTCAGTTTTTAAGCAGGTTCAAGTATCATTTTGAAGGTGTCATTCTTGGGGAAAGACAAGATTATAGCCTGGCAAAGTGCTATGAAAACACTCTTAAACTTTCACAATTGCTGTTCTAGATCCTGAGTAACCTGGGAGACTTTCAGTTTCTCTTCATTGACCTGGCAATCATTTTGGTAGTGGTATTTACAAGTAAGTAGTTAGCTAATTTTTGTGATTTCAAAGCATGTGAAATTTTGAAATTATTTATTAAGTTTTGGTAAATTTGTATCAGCCATTATAAGTAGCTTGTCCTGCTCCAGTTTTCCTGTGTATGTTTTATTACTGGTTGTTTATATTTTGCCTAATCTGTTTTCTAGACTAGAAGTGAGTTATAATCCTGACTCATAAATTTTATGGGTTTTTTTTTTTGTGTGTGTGTGTCTTTTTTTTAAACCTTCAGAATGGATTTCTTTGCACCATAGAGGCCATCAAATACTAACTGTTTACAGTCCCCTTCTTGCTCGGTTAGTAAATGAGGAGAGGGTCCTCTGTTAGCCAGTATGCATTTGATCCTTGGCGCATTATCTTACTCTGACTCTTTTTTTCTTCTCTGCTGAAGTAGATTCTTCTTTCATACAGTACGTCCCAAACACAGTTTGCCCTACTTCCACTCCTAGCTCCCTCCTACCTCTCCTCTCCCCCAGATTTGTTCCTGCTCCATTTCCTTTTCAGAAAAGAGCAGGCTTCCACAGGACAGCAGCCAAACAAGACAAAACAAGATATAATACAGCCCTTTATTAGGCTGGACAAGGCAACCCAATAGGAGGAAAAGGTTCTCAAGAACAGACAAAAGAGTCAGAGATACCCCACTCCACCTCTTGGGAGTCCCACAAAAGCACGAAGCTAGCAGCCATAACATTTATTCAGAGGACCTGGTGCAGAGCAATCCTTACCATTTCAGTCTCTGTGAGCCCATGTAGCCCTGCTTAGTTGATTTGGTGAGCCATGTTGTCCTGGTGTCCTCCTCCCACAATTTTTCCTTCCCCTTTTACTTGGGGTTCACCCATCCCTGAGGGGAGGGACCTTCAGTTTAGACTCACTCTCTGTATAATGTCTGGCTGTGGGTCTCTGCACCCACTCCCATCTGCTGCCAGAGGAAGCCTCTCTGGAGACTGGACAAACTATGAGTATAGCAGAATATCATTCAGGGATCATTTAATTTCATTGGTCATGTTTGGTCCTACTGTAGGTTCCTGGGCTATCCGGTCTCCAGTTTCTGGCCATCCAAGTAGTGTTGGGCATGGGCTCCTTTCTTGTGGCATGGGCCTCAATTTGGACCAGTCATTGGTTGGCCGGCCACTCCTACATATTTTGTGCAACAACTGCCCCAGCACATCTTGCATGTAGGACAGATTGTAGGTGGGGAGTTTTGTGGCTGGATTGGTGTCCAGGTTTCTCTTTCTGTAGCCTACAGAGTACCTTCTCATGCCAAAGAGGCTAGGACATAAGGATGAAGGCTCTAAACCTGCACCAGCTCAACCTCTCTATGTTCAGTGATCTGAATAGAAGTTGTCCTCAGCAAAGGGGCCCTGTTATCAGTTTTGAAAGGGCAACCTGCTGTCCTAGCATCAGCCTGGGTGTTTAGGGGTCTCCATAGGATCTCCTTGGCCAACAACTCAACCGAATGTAACCCAGTCTTGCCTGCCTACCGAACATAGCCAATTCACACTTCATATCCTCCATTATTAGGAGTCCTCACTGGGGTCACTCTGACAGATTCTAGGAACTTTCCACTGCACCAGGTTTCCACACCACCTCTCAAATGCTTTCCAATTCCAGCTGTCTCTCCTCGAACTCTCTTCCTCCGCCCCATCTCCCCTCCCTACCTGATCACTCTGGCTCCCAGCTCCCACCTTCCCTTCTGCCCGTAAAATCTGCTCTATTTCTCCCTCCCAGGGAGATTCATGCTCCCCCCCCCCCCCCCCCATAGCCTTCTTTACCTAACCTCTCTGGGCCTGTGGATTATAGCTTGATTATCATTTACTTAACAGCTGATATCCACTTACAAGTGAATACACACCATATTTATCTTTCTGGGTCTGGGTTACCTCACTCAGGATTTTTTTTTTTTTTCCTAGTTCCATCAATTTATGTGCAAATTTCATGATGTCATTTTGTTTTAAGCCTCTGAGTAATACTCCATTGTCTTTATGTACCCCATTTTCTTTTATCTATTCAGTTGAGGGACATCTAGGTTGTTTCCAGTTTCTGGCTATTATGAATAAAGCCATAATGAGCATAGTTGATTAAGTCTCTTTGTAGTATGATGGAGCATACTTTGGGTATATGCTAAAGAGTAGTATATACAGTTTCAACTCAGTCCCTATCAAAATGCCAACAATTCTTTACAAACCCTGAAAGATTAATTCTTAACTTCATATGAAAAACAAAAACCCAGGATATCTAAAACAGTTGGCTGAACAAAAAGGAATTGCTTGAGATATCACTGTCCCTGATGTCAAGTTGTACTACAGAGCTAAAGTAATAAAAATTGTGTGGGATTGGCATAAAAACAGACATCTCCTGATCAGTGGAATTGAACCAAAGACCTAGACAGTCATAAGTCCACATACCTATAGACACCTTTTTGATAAAGAAGCCAGAAACACAGGCTGTAATAAAGAAAGCATCTTCAACAAATGGTACTGGTCAAACTGGATGTCTATGTGTAAAAGAATGCAAGTGGATTTGTATTTATCTCCCTGCACAAATCTCAAGTCCAAGTGGATCTCAATATAAAACCAGATATACTGAACCTGATAGAAGAGAAAGCGGGAAACAGCACTGGATGAATTGTCACAGGAGACAACTTGCTAAACATAACACCGATAGTGCAGGAACTACGATCACCAAAATAAATGGGACCTCATGAAACTGAAAAGTTTCTGTAAGGCAAAGGCACTGTCAGTTGGACAAAGAGACAGCTTATGGAATGGGATTTTTTTTTTTTAACCAACTCTACATCTGATAGATGTTTAATACCCAAAATATATAAAGAACTCAAGAAATTAGATATTATAAAACCAAATAATCCAGTTAAAAAGTGGGGTGCAGATCTAAACAGAATTCTCAATAGAGTAATTTCAAATGGCTGAGAAACACTTAAAGAAATGTTCAACATCCTTAGCCATCAGGGAAATGCAAATCAAACCTACTTTGAGATTCTGTCTCACAGATGTCAGATTGGCTAAAATCAGTAACATAATTGACAGCTCATGCTGGCGAGGATATGGAGCAAGGGGAACACTTCTCTGTTGCTGTTGGGAGTGTAAATTTGTATAGTCACTATGGAACTCAGTATGGCGCTTCCTCAAAAAATTGTGAATCAGTCTACTCTAATTATTGTATTTCTTTCTTTTCTCCCCTACGCCTTGGTTTTGTGCTCCCCCCCCATTTTTTTTTTTATGGTAAAGTAGCTTTTCAATAATCAACTGGAAAAATATTCTGAGTAACAAACATCATCAGTTCTAATGGAGCATGCTCACTTCCATATACTCTTTAGTCCTCGTTATCATTGTTTTTATTTATTTATTTATTTATTTATTTATTTATTTATCTCTATCTATCTATCTATCTATCTATCTATCTATCTATCTATCTATCTATCTATCTATCTATTGGTTTTTCGAGACAGGGTTTCTCTGTGTAGCTTTGTGCCTTTCCTGGAACTCACTTGGTAGCCCAGGCCGGCCTCGAACTCACAGAGATCCGCCTGGCTCTGCCTCCCGAGTGCTGGGATTAAAGGCGTGCGCCACCACCGCCCGGCTGTTATATTTTTATTTTAGGTACTTCAGTGTGTGCCTTCATGTGTGTGTGTGTGTGCACCATGAATGTGCCTGGTGTCCATGGAGTGGGAAGAAGGTATTGGATCTCCTGGAACTGGAATTAATGGATGATGTGATTATTGAAAAGCTGGGAACTGAACTCGGCTCCTTTGCAAGAGCAGCAAGTGCTCTTTAACCACTGAGCCATCTCTCTAGTCTTTAGAGGACAACCTGACTTAATACTGCTAAAGCTGGATTTGCCTGACTTATGTTCTTTAAACTCAGGCTATGGTTTTTTAATAGAATTATTTATTATGTATACAGTGTTCTGCCTGCATGCCAGAAGAGGGCACCAAATCTCATTATAGATGGTTGTGAGCCACCATGTGGTTGCTGGGAATTGAACTCAGGACCTCTGGAAGAGCAGCCAGTGTTCTTAACCTCTGAGCCATCTCTCCAGCCCTAGGCTATGGATTTTTGAAGGGATATTACAAGGCTGATGTTGTGTCCTTGTAGATTCATCGTGTGCGGAGACACAATGTTAGTTTTACTAGTGTTGGTGATACTAACATCAAGGTAAATAATTATTATGGTGTGTGACCTGTTAAATTAATAGGAATTCACAAGTCTGTCCATACTGGAAATAAATAAGTACTTGGGAAGTAAGTGAAAACTGTTGTTTTAAGGAACTTGCTAATTAATATTATATTAATTAATAATACATTTGACCAAGAAGAAATCCAGGGCTTCTTTACATTTTAGGAAGATAATTCTTTGTGGAGAGCTGTCTTGTGCACTGTCAGATACACAGCTATACCATTGGTTACTGCATATCGTCAATGCTGCCAAAATTCCAACTGCTAGAAGTAGAGCCCTTGTCAAATCTTTTCTGGGGTGCTAAAATTACCCCTGGTGAGAATTATGGAGTTAAAAATGCTTAATAGATGATAAAACTAGTTAATGGATAAACAAAATTCTGATAGTGTCAGTGTAACTTTTGACATTAATTATCAAAAGATAAACAGGAACTTTATAGAGGAAAACTTAGTAGATCCCACATGTTATCACTTGTACTAATTCTACTTTGTTACTATTCTGTTCATATTGCTTCAGACGTTACTAGTAATTTCTTTAAAGGGAAAGCAATTGACTGGGTTTCTATCTCCATGTTTTTTTACGCTATGCTATGGCATACATGGTATGAAATGGTTTTTTGCACTTATGATCCTCCTGCCTCAGCCTCCCCAGTGCTGGATTACAAGGGTGCCCCATCACATGTTGGTTTACAGTTACTATTATTTTTACTGGTACTAATGTTTCCCATGAATTTCAACAAAAAGGTGAAACTTACTGGAAGCATTTTTGAAATAATAAATTTTTTCTCTTACAGATTATTTAAATGTGTATGACATCTGGCTTGAGTGTTTACAAACTTTTCTTATTAAATACTTAATGGACAAAACCAGAATTTTAAAAGTTTTATTTGCAGTCAATTTTATTATTTCTTTCTTAGTGGGAAATGTAGACAACAGCTTTTTGTTCTTTCCTTTCAAATACAGTGAGTTTAAATCCCGCGTGGAAGGAGCTTGTGGCACAGAGACCACCTTCAGGCCTTATATCCGGGGCACTCCTCTTCTCTGTCTTGTCTCAGATCGTCATCTGCGTTGGATTTCAGTCGCTGGGCTTTTTCTGGGTCAAGCAGTATAAAGTGTGTGATCCGTACTCAGAGTGAGTTGGTCAATCCATCATAAAAATTTGTAGGATGAATGTAAAAAGATGAGCCTTGAAATGTGTATAGAACTTGCCTGCAGCTTGCTTTAAACACCTAATAAATTTTTCCTTTTTGTCATGGTAACTTCTGTCTTTAGGAGAGTGTCTCAGTTTTCTATTAGTCAGTACCACAGACCAAGTTATTAAGAAAAGAGACTTATCTCCTGGCTGAGAAATAACATAGGCTGACTTTTTTGGTGGAGGTGTCCCTAGGCAGTACCAGACAGCACACAATGAGAGACCTATTTAAACTGGGTTTTATAACAGACCTTTTCTGATCTGCCCCATTCACCTGTGAATTGCATAAATGGATTAATCCACTCATTGGGGCAAAACCCTAATCACTCAGTCTCTTTTAATATCTCAGTGGGGATTAAATCTGAGCATAAACTTTACAGGGGACAGTTCTAAGACTGTAGTAGAAGGGTTACAGGCAAAGTTCTTCTCATTACCTGGATGTGACCTTAGATCAATTGATCAGTTTGCCTTATCTGTAAAATGAGAAAATTGGTATCAATGTCCAAGAGGTATAGTGTCATACTTCCAGCTTTTCTACCCCAAGTTGAAGAAACACTGTATTTATTTATTTTTAAATTTCTGAAAAGAATATTATGTGTTTTGTTTTTTGGGTTTTTGTTTTGTTTTGTTTTTTGGTTATTTTTCAAGACAGGGTTTCTTGTGTAGCTTTGCACCTTTCCTGGAGCTTGCTCTGTAGACCAGGCTGGCCTCGAACTCACAGAGATCCACCTGGCTCTTCCTCCCGAATGCTGGAATTAAAGGCGTGCGCTGCCGCCGCTGCTGCCGCCACCACCACCACCACCACCTTGGCAGTATTATGTGTTTATTTGTGAAGTACTTTTACTGTTAAAAAACTGTGATGACTCAATTAAATGTGAATAATTTTGTCAACTCTTTAGTTATGAATATTTTACTTTATTGAGATTATCATTGAAATTTTTAGAAAATTTAAAAATATTACTGTTTTGTATGTATATAGGCATTGCCCATGAAAAGGAATGGGCAAAATTTGTCTTGAATCTTTCCAGAGTCCATTTACACAGAGGCTTAACATTTATCAGTGTTCATTGCTGTAACATTACTAATTGTGTATGTCTAACAACAGTAAGCTGTAACTAAAATCATTGGTTGTTATCTTGGTGCCAGTGCTCGGCCAGACATTAGCACAAGTCTTCCTACTTAGTACTTATGGCATAACCCCCAGAGAAGTGCGAATCCCAGGTGAACAAGTGGTATCAGTTTGTTCAGTAGATACTATATCCCCCGTTATCATGGGTTGATGCTAAAAGTGGGAGCACTAAAGGCAGACCTGTGGCCTGTTTACATTCACTGTGCTAAAATTTCAAAAATTAAAAAAATTACTTGATTATAATTTTAGTTGACTGGAATTATCTAGCTAAAGGGGAAAGAAAAGAAGAAACAACTTTTCTGCCTGCCCTCTGTGTTGCTGCTGTTGTGTCTTTTGCTATAAATAGCATTGTTCTTTTTTGTTTTGTGATTTAAGGCATCTGTATAACACTGGCCTCTTGGGGAGATGCTGCTGCATTTTTAATAGACTCTTTGTGTGTTCCAGTGTTTGTAATACAACAAGAAGTGCGTGTTGGAACTCGTCACATTTGTTCAATGGAACTGAACTCGATACATGTAAAATACAAAATTATGAAAATACCACAGTGTTTTTTATCTCCAGTTTTCAGTACCTCACAGTGGCGGTTGCCTTTTCAAAAGGAAAACCATTCAGGCAGCCTTGCTACAAGAATTGTAAGTATTACATCATGATTCTACTTAGCTACATAGTCAGACCCTGTCTCAAAAGTAAATACATAAAAACATAAAAGCATAAAGGAATAAAATCAGTAAAGACTTAACTGGTAACTTCTTCACAGATAGACAAGATTTTAGTGCTTTGAATATTTACTGTCCTCTCTTCACTTTCATGAGCATTCCTATGCCTAAGTTTAAAAATGAAAATGACAACTGGTTTGCATAGCCTCTTACTTGGCCCTTTCCTTTCTGTGAGTGAGTCCAGAGAATTCGAATTGGAATCAGGAGCCTATAGGAGGCTCTCAGGGAGACAGTGGGTATGTTTTCCTTTTGGCTATTTGACACAATACCAGCTGCTTTTTTCTCTACTTAAACTGTTGTGGTCAGTGTCTCTGGAATTCCTAATGTTTAGTTACTTTTGCTTCCTACCACAAAAGTGGCCAATGGCATAGAGGTCTGTGTGTGTTTATAGATGATAACATAAATGACAAAAATTAGACCTTATAGACAAAACTTGGTGTTACATGTTAGTTGCTAGCTTTTAAAAATTGAAAACGGGACCAGTGAGGTGGCTTAGCAGGTAAAGGCTCTTGTCCTGCCTGAAAAGCTTGACCTAAGTTCAGTCCTTGGAACCTACATAAAAGTGTAAGGAGAGACTCATTTGCATGGAGATGTTCTGTGACTTCCACATATGTGCCATGGCACATATGTCAATTCACATATACAGTAACAATTTTTAAAATTGCAAACATTAGTTGATGTGGCTTTTGCTATCATGGAGCAAATGGCAGATATTCTTATGGCCATGAAAAGATGTCATTGTTCCAATTCAAATGTTGGGTCTAGATTTTAGACATCACAGAAGTAATAATCTTTAGACCCTTGTTCTCATTCTAAAGTTGAACATTTCCACATTCACTATCCAAGTTTGGCCTCATGTGTTTGAACAGGTAACGCTGAAATTTTGTTTTTTCTTATTACTCATGTTACTGTGTATAATAACTGTCCTGAGATCCACTAGAACGATGCTGTGGTGCTTAAAATAGGACCTTTAGTTTATATGTAACTTTAATTTGTAAAACTAAAGTTAATGTACTAAAAGGTGAACCTTTGGGGTAGGGGAGGGTTTTAGAGGAAGGGAGTGGAGGTAATATTAAGGGCTTAAACCTAAGGACTCTCACCACAAGTTAGGTAGGTACTGTACCATTGAATTATAGCCCCAGTCAACTCTCTTTTCACTCACTCCATCCATCCATCCGTCCGTCCGTCCGTCCTGGTAAGGTCTTGTGCAGCTCAGGCTGCATAACCGAGGTTATCCTGAGCTTCTGATCTCTTCCTCCACTTGCGTGCTAGGATTGCAGGTGTTTCCACCACACCCAGTTCATGTAGCGTCAGGGGTCCTACCCTGGGTGGAATATATGCAAGGAAAGCGTTCTTCAACTCAGCCCCAGCCCCAGCCCCAGCCCCAGCCCCAGCCCCAGCCCCAGCCCCAGCCCTCCCTTTTTTATTTTAGGTTTTTGAATGAACATTGTATGTGGTTTTCTCTTTTTAGTTATAAAGAGAACTGGTCCTCGGGTTGTTTTCCCTTAGGAAAATTAGCTGTATTGATCTAAGGAAATATATTCTACCCTATCTGTAGTTAGATTGTTGAGAAAGAGATAGATAGACAGACAGACTGATTGATTGATTGATTGATTGAATTACTCCAAGCAGGGAGTTGTAGCCAGGGCTAAACAGAGAAACCCTGTCTTGAAACCACCCCCACCCCCCAAAAAAATCTATTACATGATTTGGAAAACTTCAAATTTATCTTGTTTAGCTTCCAATTGATGTCAATAAATGATAACCACTTTATTGTTGACAATGACACTGACTTCTTTTAAATGTTCTGAAATAGTTTAGCAGGAATATAATCATAAAACTACTTTATGCAATAGAGTGTATAGCGGAACCAACATAGTTAGTTGTCCATGTACATTCTGCTAGTTTTCTCACTCCTTGTTTTCCTGTCAGTGATGTACATTGCCATTGGAATTCTGGGAATAGTTCTTTGCTAGGACCATTCAGTTGTTCTCTAGATCTAATCAATGTAATGTATTATATTTATTTTGAGTTTTTGTTTGTTGCTGTAATTAATATCAGTCTCAGGTGTCAGAGGCACCCTCTCCTGATTGGTACATCCCCACTGGTACATTTCTGGTTTATTTTCATTTTAAAATGAAACCTACTTTCAGTCTAGCTACACATTTTTAAACTTAGCAGTTACATGTGCACTACTGTGTTTGGCCACGCTTCCATTTCAAGTACCATAATGATGGACACTTGAAGTCCTAACTGTCATTTCTCACTAGATTGAGCTGCTTAGTTTGAGGCAGGGTCTTAACGTAGCTGAGGGGGCATTGAACGTGTGACCTTCCACCTCCCAGGTTGTGGTATTGGAGGTGTGAGCCACCTTCCTGGCAGTTTCAGCTTCTGTTAGAGTGTTGCTTGACCCTTGTAGTTTTTTTGTTGGTAAAATCTATCCTCTGTCTTTGTCTGAGAAGATGTTAGTACTGAACTGTCGGCATCTCCAGTTGAGAGGCTGCCTGTGTTTTTCATGTTTAGTTGTCATGCCGTAATTGGTGGGAAGAGTCAGATAACTTAGCCCTACAAAATAAGGTTGTCTTTAGAGACAGGTAACTGAGTGAAATAAAAGAGAGAGGAAGCTAAGTCAGAAGATGGCGGTTACTGTGGGGAAGGAGACAGGGCTAAGAGACATTAAGAGAAGAGTGTACTATGGACAAACCATAGGCCAATGTGTTTGCTCTCTGTGTTATTTGGAGTTATCTAGAGGGAATAGGCAGGAAATCCTTTTTTATCAAAAAGATTTGTGTTACAGTAAGCTGGGATATGATTAATGGGCTTTACATATTTTTCCTTTGGAAAACACTGAGACAGTGTGTTGCTGTCCAATCTAGGCTAGCCTCAAGCTTTTTGGCCTTGAACTGGTGATCTTCCTGTCCCAGTCCCCCAAATCTTGGGATTGTAGACATGTACCGCCAAACTAACTTTCTAAAAGGATCTGTAGCCTAGGCTGTCATTATGTGGAAGTTCAAGGCCATCCTTGAATTTTTGAACCTCCCACCTCACCTCCTGAGTATTGGAATTACAGGAATGTTCCACCATGGCCTGCTCTTTATTTTACATTTTTGAGTATTTAAAAGTATCCACTTAAAAAAGGCGGTGGTGGCTCACGCCTTTAATCCCAGCACTCGGGAGGCAGAGGCAGGCGGATCTTTGTGAGTTCGAGGCCAGGAAAGGCGCAAATCTACACAGAGAAACTCTGTCTCGAAAAACCAAAAAAAAAAAAAAAAACTTTTGTTATAACAATATAGCCCCATTTTCGGCAGAATGATTTGACTTTTGACTCAGTTTCTAACTTAACCCCGTGGCCCCGCCCTGCAGTCGCCAGCAGCTTGTGATGCTCTGGCACTTGCTCTGGTGAAGAGGGTTTGCACTCTAACAGGATTGCTGAGTGCTCACTGCCCCTCCTAAGAGGACCCAGAAGCTGAGAGGAACCTCCTAACATTCCTGCCTCTCTCACCTCAGTACTCGATTTTCCAGTCTTGTTGAAGTCTTCAGTGATTTTCAAAAAAATGTTTGTGTGCTTATTACATAAAATAAAGCCATGCGACATCTACCTTTTTTGAATAGTACTTAAGACTTATTTTTATTTATAAGTGTTTCTGTCTCTGTGTCCATGTTAATTGTATGCAATGCTCACGGAGGCCAGAAAAGGGCATTAGAGTCTCTGGAGCTGGAGTTAGATGCAGTTGTGAGCTACTGGATGAGGGTGTTGGGAGCAGAACATGTATCTTGTCGAGGAGCAGCAAGTGCTCAACTGCTGAGCATCTCCCAGCCTGTAGGAGCTTTTTAATCTCCAGGCTAGTGAAAATAATCGTTTTTCCTCCCCTGGAAATCGGGCAGATTTTTAGAAGTCAGACCTGGGGTGGCTCAGCAACTTTTGAAAAACATGTTTAGGTAAATATAACAACTTTCTTAACTAAGGAATATATTAGGAACAATTATTAAATGTCGTAAGATTTGAAAGGTTTCTGATGGGTTATGTCTTTATTGAATTGAAACTTCAATCATCAGTTCATTCTGATTCACTCTTCTGAGATAGATCTCATCTTGCAGGTCAGGCTGACCTTAGACTCATCTTCTCCCTCTGCTTTCCAGGCCTGTGTCATCATACCTGCCTGGGACTATTTCCTTTAGGTTTTTTCTTTTTCTCCCCATTTGATCTGTTTGTGGTTGTGTAGTTCCAACCAGCACTTTGTTTAACTGCCGTAATAGTTTCAGATAACTAATATGTATTAATTTAGTTGTACTTGTGCAGGGGAATCACTTGATAAGGGTCTCACTATATTTTCTGGCCAGGAACTCAGATATGTCTGTGTCTGGAATGCTGAGATGAAAGCATGTGCTACCATTATCTGACATACATTTAAGGTTGACGCCAATAGACTTTAGATGTCTCTAATGAATCTTTTGTGGGGTTGCAGAATGTCTTACACTATAGGAAATAACAACATGCTTTTTCTATTTCATCAACACGTAGAGGTGTTTCAACCAAATCTTGACGTAATTATATGCTTCTTGGTGTTTGGCACCTTTTCATTTAAAGAAAATGCCTAATTTAATTGTTTACTTTCTTTTCCAGATTTTTTTGTTATATCTGTGATTATTTTGTATGTTTTCATATTATTCATCATGTTGCATCCAGTTGCCTCTGTTGACCAGGTTCTTGAGGTAAGGCTTAGCATTTCATTTATTACTTGTGTCATGGCTGATAGGAACTGGGGTAACAGTAATAAGACATTAATGGAAAGTGACATTGTAGTATTATGTGGAATGTAAACAGCTAAATAATACTTCTGATGTTTGATACTGAAGATTAAACTTCCTCCATTTATTTTTCCCAGTATTGCTTCTTTCCCTTTGTCTAAGATATAGTTGTAGTTACTAAAAGATGCTCTAAAAGAAATAACATAATTAAAATAGATTTTATTGATTATACCTGATTAGTTCATTGGCACATCTTTTTCCATGTGTCTTCAGTGGTACCTCTGTCATCTCTCAGTTCCCCACGCATAAAGTTTGTGAGTTTCATCCTGTTAGGAGCTTTGTTTGTTTGTTTGGTTGGTTGGCTGGTTGATTATTCAAGACAAGGTTTCTCTGTAGCTTTGGAGCCTGCCCTGGAACTCAGTCTTAGTGTTTTATATATATAAATAAAAAAAAAAAATACTTATTTTTATTTTGTGTGTGTGAGTGGTTTGCCTGCATGTATGTAGGTGCACTAAATGTATGTAGTGCCCACAGGGACCAGAAGAGGGAGCCAGATCCGCTAAAACTGGAGTTAGAGACAGTTTTGAGCTGTTGTGTGGGTGCTGGAACTGAAGCTGGGTCCTTTGCAAGAACAGCAAATGCCCTTAACCATTGAGCCATCTCTCCAGTCCCTGTGTGCATATTTTAAACTAGCTTACAAAGAGGTTTCCCTAAATTTTTCCTTAGCTCACCCCTACTCCCTCTTCCTCCCCATCACCTTAAACCCTGCTTAACTACTAATGTTCTTTCCCTCTACTTATTTTTTTTTCCAGAGCTGAGGACCAAACCCAGGGCCTTGCGCTTGCTAAATCTCCAACCCCTCCCTCTACTTTTATATTACGTGTGTGCCACTGTCCCTCCCCCTGCCCCCTCCCCCTTAAGGCTTTCTTTTCTCTCCTATATGTCCTCTCTAGCTTCCTGACTCCATCTAAAAGTTTGAAGTTGGGATCAGTATATGGGAGAGAATGTGAAGTATTTGTCTTTCTGGGCCTAGGTTACTGCACTTAGCCTAGTTTCTAGTTCCATCCATCTTCTGCAGATTACATACTTTTACTTTTCTTTACAGCTGACTACATTCCATTGTTAGTGTGTGGCATTTTCTTTATCCGTTCATCACTCGATGAGCATCTAGACTGACTCCATTTCCTAGCTGTTGTAACTAGAACAGTGGTGAGTGTGGCTGTGTAAATATCACTGTAGTAGGAGATAAAAAAAATCATTGGCGGTCTCCAGGAGTGGTATTGCTGGGATCATGGTAATTCAGTTGTTTTTTGTTTTTTCGAGATAGGGTTTCTCTGTATAGTTTTGGTGCCTGTCCTGGATCTCGCTGTATAGACCAGGCTGGCCTCGAACTCACAGAGATCTGCCTGGCTCTGCCTCCCGAGTGCTGGGATTAAAGGCGTGCGCCCCCATCACCAGGTGGTAATTCAGTTTTTTAAGCTTCTTAGAAACCACTGGTTTCCATGGCGGCTGTGCCAATTCACACTCCCACCAACAGTGGATTAAGGGTTCTTTCCTCACATTTTCACCAGCATTTGGTAACGTTTGTTTTCTTGATGCCAGCCATTCTGACTAGGTGAAATGGAATCTCAAAGCAGTTTGGGTTTGTTTTCACAGTGGTGTTGAATACTTTTAAATGTTTATTTGCCTTTTTTGTCGGGGGGACTCACTGCTCAGTACCCGACTCTCTTGTTTGGGGTGGTGCTGTTTTCTTACTGTTTAGTTTCTTGAATTCTTTGTATATTCTATATACTAATCCTCTGTTGGATGTATAACTGGCAAAGTTTTTTTTTTTTTTTTTTTTTAAACCCATAGGCTGCCTCTTCAGTGGGTTGACAGGGTTTTGTTGGTGGTGGTTTTGCTGTATGGAAGCTTTTTAATTTCATGCAATCCTATTTGCTATTGATCTTACTTCCTGCCTGAGTGGTCAGAGTCCTATTCACAAATTCCTTCCCTGTGCCAATATCTTAATGTGTACTCTACCTTTTTCTTGAAGCAGTTTCAGAGTTTCAGCTCTTGTGCTGAGGTTCTTTATCCATTTGGAGTTGAGATAAGGAACTAGTTTCAGTCTGCATTTTGGTCTTCAGTTTTCCCATCATATTTTGTTGAAAATGCTATCTTTTCTCCAATGTGTGCTTTTGGCATCTTTGTTGAAAATGGAGTTGCTATAGTTGTGTAGACTCTGACGAATCCTCTCTCTCTTCTAGTCTATTGATCTCCGTGTCTGAGGTGGTGGTGGTGTTTGCCAGTACCATGCTGCTTTTGTTACTGTGGCTCTTCAGCATAACTTGATATCAATTATGGTTATACCTCCAGCAGTGTTATTTTTGCTCAAGATTACTTTGATCAAGTAGAGTCTTATTCTTCCTTGTGGGAGGTCTCTGCCAACATCAGAGCCAGCAGAGTGCTAATCCGTGTTAGGCAAGAAGGAAGTCTGGCTCAGTACTACTCAGTAGCCAGTGTTGCTTCAAACTTTGAGAGGCTGACACCAGGCAGTTTGTTTCAGGCATATTTAAGCACAGCATAATTTTGGGGAAAGTTCCCTTGCGATAATTAACTCAATCCCATGTGTACAATAAAACTTAAGACATGATTACATCAAAACTCTTTATAAAGTACAAGTGGCATTTTCCGTAAAGCTAGGTTCTGTAGATTGATTAACTGGGAAAAACTGGCTCAAGAGATAAATGTAAGAGTCTGGGGGAGTCAGGTGTGGCCTGGCCATATGGTTGGTGCAGAGGTCACCAGGCTACTAGCCACATCCAGCCCTGTATGTTTAACATTCTTTTCCCCCTAGTGCTTAACTTCGTGTCTCCTACACTTCTTTATGAGTTTTCTTAATGTTGATCTATTTTATAGAAAGTCCCATGGACTCCTGAAAATAATGGATTTGCAATGTTTGGATGGAATGTTCTGTGGGTGTCTCTTAAAGGCCATTTATCTATGATATCGTCTAATTATCTTTATTTTTTTGTCAAGAAGATCTGCCAATTGAGAGAGTCAGGTGTTTGAAGTTACCCACTACTATTGCTTTAGGGTTGATCTGTGGCTTCACTTCTAATAGTATTTGTTTTCTGAAAGTAGTGCAGCTGTCTTTGGGACACAAACATTTACAGTTTTAATGTCCTCTTGATGTGCGAAATGACTGTCTTTCATTACTTGTTTTGACTTTCAGTCTCTTGTCAGATAGTAAACCACCTGCTTGTTTGTTAGGTCCATTTGCTTGCAGTACCTTTTACCCAGCCTTTCACCCTAAGGTGGTATGTGGGTCTTGTGGTGAGGTACATTTCTTAGAGGCAGCGAATTAATGGTTCTTGCTTTTTTTTTTTTTTTTTTTCTTTTCTTTTCTTTTCTAGACTGGGTCTTCAATTTAGGAATTGAGGCCATTAATATTCACTTACCACGGAAGGTTGTGTATTAATTCTTGTCATTTTCTTGATTTGGGGCAGTGCTTTTTTTTCTTTTTCCCCCTCTCACTTAACAGTTATGCAGTTCTTTTGTTTTGTTTTGTTTTTTATTCATTGCTTGCTACCCAGCTCCCAAATAAATAGAGACTTATTCTTACTTATGAATGCTCGGCCTTAGCTTGGCTTGTTTCTAGCCAGCTTTTCTAACTTAAATTATCCTGTTTCTCTTTAACTACATTTCCTCTGCGCTTTTTACCTTTCTTTATTCTATAGATCTCTCTTTCTCTTCCGTTTTGACTCTGTGGCTGGCCCCTGGCATCCTTCTCTCACTCCTCTTCTCTTGAGCCTAGATTTCTTCTCCCATTTATTCTCTCTGCCTGGCAGTCCACCTGTTTCTCTCTCCAACTTAGCTATTGGCTGTTCAGCTCTTTATTAGACCATCAGGTATTTTAGGCAGGCAAAGTAACACAGCTTCACAAAGTTAAACAAATGCAACATATAAGAATGCAACACATCTTTGCATCATTAAACAAATATTTCACAGCATAAATGAATGCAACACATCTTAAATATTCCACACCATTATGTAGTTTGTTTTATCCTGTAGTGTTATGGATGGATCAGTTTCTCTTCAGTATGAAAAATTCCTTAAAGTATCTTCTATATAGAGCTGGCTTAGTGGTCACAAATTTTGTCTATTTTTATCATGGAGAGTTTTTATTTTTCTTTCAGTTATGACAGTTTTGCTGGATATAGTATTCTGGGTTGGCAATTATCTCTCAGAACTTGAAAGACATCATTCCAAGTCTTCTGGCTCTTAAATTTTTAGTCGAATGACCTGTTTGTTCTTCTCCTGATAAGCCTGCCTTGATATATGACTTGTTGGTTTTCCCCCTGCTGCTTTTAATTTACTATTTTAATTGTGCTGTGACCGAGGAGATTCTTTTCTGGTCTTGCCTGTTTGGTCCTCAGTGCCTCCTAGAACTTGGTTGGCATCTTTTCCTAACATGAAGATATCTTGTTAATGTTTCTCTGCCTTTAGAATGAGATTTTTCTCCTATGCCTATAACCCGTATATTTGGTCTTTATAGAGTGTCACACTTTTTTAAATTCTCATTGGTAACTTTATTAATTATCTTCTTCTATGTTGGTTTGTTCTAGTTCCTCCACTTTCTCTCCTCTCCTTGATCCATTCAATTGCTGAAACTTTGCAGGGAGCTTTTTATTTGACTTATTTCCATTCCCAGCATTGCAGATTAGTTTTTCTTTAGGAGTTCCATCTCTCTTTAGAGCCTTGCCTTGCCTTCTCTGTTTCATTCACTTGCTTATGTTCCCATTCAGCAGCTTATCTTCTTTGATTTCTTCAAGCATACTTACCTTTTGCATTCTCTGCCAGGGGCTTCATATAATTCATTCTTACTAGATGCCATTACTGAAGGATTAGTAATTTTTGGAAGAGTTGTTTTTTCCAATTTCTTACTTTACTTCTTTGGAGTTCACATATCTGGAATTATTTCATTACTAGGAATGTTTCTTTTTTAATAAGATACATTCTTTCAATTGGAGTGCTAATCGTGAGACTTGGATATGGTAGAGTTGAGGGTCAGTTTAGAAAGGAGTTCCTGATGGTGGGCTCTGTTTATTCCATGAGAATAGTAACCACAGCTGCTGGACATTATCTTTACGGATGTGGTAACCAGTCTGTTGGAGAATGAACTACCACTGATAATAAGGAGTATCCTGGGATTTCGTTACTGAGGTTAGGATTAGGAGGAAAGTTGGGAGGGTGAGGATAAGGATGAGTTCAGTTTTGTAAAAAGAATCAAGGAGAGGGAAGTTGAGATACTGTTAGGGCCTACAGATGGTAGAAATTGTTCAGGCTGTGGAAGGTTATAACTGATAGGTAAAAAGAGGCAGGATTAAGAATGAAAAAGGAGGGGCTGGAGAGATGGCTCAGAGGTTAAGAGCACTGACTGGTCTTCCAGAGGTCCTGAGTTCAATTCCCAGCAACCACATGGTGGCTCACAACCATCTGTAATGAGATCTGGCGCCCTCTTCTGGCCTGCAAGGACACATGCAGGCAGAACACTGTATACATAATAAATAAATAAATAAAATCTTAAAAAAAAAAAAAAAAAAGAATGAAAAAGGAGCCGGGCAGTGGTGGTGCACGTCTTTAATCCCAGCACTAGGGAGGCAGAGGCAGGTGGATCACTGTGAGTTCGAGGCCAGCCTGGTCTAGAGAGCGAGATCCAGGAAAGGCACAAAGCTACAGAGAAACCCTGTCTCAAAAAACCAACCAACCAACCAAACAAACAAACAAAAAAAAAAAAAAATGAAAAAGGAAAAGACATTAAAATAAGGGGTAAAGTATTTGAGATATAGACGAAAGGGATAGTTAAAAAAAAAAAAAAAGCCTTGTAGTAGACTGGATGAAGAAACATACACAACAGTTCCCAAACCTAACAGCAGTAAACAGACAAAAGCAAACTCACCAGGAAACAGGCACAAATAAAAGAGCATCACTGCCTGGAACTGAGAGGTGAAGTGCTCCGATCCCTACAGCTCTCAGCTCTGTTGGGGATAGGGGCTGGTGCTCTCTGCAGTCTGGGTCCTGTCCTCCTCACAGCTCTTCATAATAGAAGGGGGAGCCTCTTTTCCTGTTTATCAATCTGGGCCCCCAAGCCCATGAGATGGTGGCACCTATGATTAGAATCCTGCATCCTTAGTCAGATCCTTTGAAAATGTTCTCACAGAGTTAACAGTGAAGAGTCCTTTCAATAGTGTAGTTTTCTCCATGAGATGTTTTGTACATTTTTGTTAGATGTATTGCAAGACTGTTATATTAAGGGAACAAACACCATTATCTATTTACACTGATTTGGGATACCAAGGCAGGAGGATTGCTTGAGCTTAGGAGTTTGAGGCTACCCTGGCCAACAAAGTGAGACCTTGTCTTTAAAAAAAGAAGATCCAAGAGAAATCCGTAGTACAGACTTTTCCCTATTTTTTTTTAAGCTAACTTCATTTAGGTTATTTCCAGTATCTTGATGTTCTAAGTTATTATAACACAAACAAATGTGTATTATAGGCTAGGGCACAAAAGTGGAATTCCTGGGAGTGTAGTTTTGTCTTTTTTGTTGTTGCTATTGTTTTTTTTTAAGATTTATATTATTTGTATGTGTGTTTACATGTGGATATGTGTACTTGAGTGCAGGTTTTCCTCAGGCCAGAGGCCTCAGATCCTCTGGAAACCGGAGTAGAGTTTGTGAGTCACTTGGTAGTAGGTGCTGGGAACTGGCTTTGGGACCTTGGAAGAGCAGCACACGCTTTCAGCCTCTCAGCCATCTCTTCAGCCCCGTGTGTGTTTGTTGTTGTTAGTTATTGGTTGGTTCCCCCCCACCCCCGAGATGATTTCTTTGTGTAACAGCTCTGGCTATCCTGGAACTTGGTGACTGTAGATCTGCTTGCCTCTGCCTCCTAAGTGCTGGAATTAAAGGCATGCATGGCCACCACCACCACCTAGCTTAGCCGCCGCCCCCCCATGTTTTCATTTTTATAAAGATCTGTTGTATGTGTGTTTGTAAGTGTCTACACACGTGTATATGTACTGCAGCTTGTCTGGTACCCAGGTAAGCCAGGAAAGGGTACCACTGACCCCTTTGGAACTGGTGTTACAGGCATCTGTGAGCCACCATTCTAGTGCTGGGAACTGAACCCAGATCCACTGTGAAAACAGCCAGTACTCTCCTCCACCGAGCTGTCTGTCACTCTGGCCCCTCAGTGTTTTCTGTTGCCATAACAAAATAGTTGAAGAAAGACAGTTTATGGAGAGAAGAGGGGGTTTTGTTTTGGTCTTTTTGGCTTAAAGTCCTGGAGGTCTGAGAGCACTGCGCCAGCATCATCAATTCAGCTTTTTGTGAGGACTTCCATCTCCTCTCAGGGCCGAAAGGTGGAAAATCAGATTGGCACGTGTAGAGGAGGTCACAGAGTAAGAAATGTAGTAATAAAGAACCATGGGGCCCAGTTCACTTTCGAACACCCTGCTCTTGCTATAACTAAACTACCTTAGCAGAAAGTACATTCATCCTTCCTTGGAAATGGAATCCCTGCAAAGTCCTCACTCACAAAGGCCCCCTTACCCTTAACGCTTATATTGGGAACCACATTGCCACAGGAGTTTGGAAGAGTGACAGACCTAACCCAAACCACAGGACGTTTTATCTTGAGTCCTCATCAAAACTGCATTACTGAATTTTGAAGAGCAGTGTCTGGGTGTGTTCATGTGTTTCATTGAGAGATTTAGTTAAGCGTTTTAAACACATACTCTGCTCACCTCCATACACTGTCACCTAGCATGGCTGATGTACTGAAACTGCCCTGACCAAGATCATTGACCACCTTAGTAGTTCCATCCAAAGGGTGTGTCTCTTTGAAATTTTTTCCTGAGCTGTTCTTTAGTTCCTGAAGTATTGAACCTCATAACCAGGCCAGTATTTTCAAACATCTTCCACTTAGATTGCGGTGCTTTTTTCCCTCTGGCTTTTCCTGCCTGCCGTGGTCCTCATTCTGGGTCCCTGGTGTGGGTCTGTTCTCTGGTTGTGTCTCTCTCTTCGCTCAGTACTCAGATGATCTCCTTGTAGTCAAGGTTTGCTTGTAGTTGGCATCAGTAAGTTCAAGACTGTTCAGTCTATACCCCAGATGAGCTGTCACTACTGAGCTGTAGACCTGAATTCGAAGTGACAGCAGTTCCCTAAATGGAGCATTTGAAAAAGCTAACTTTGAGGTTGAACGAGCTCGGGATAAGAGTGTTTGCTGGACCCAAGTTCAAATCCCAGAACCCACGTAAAACACTGGATATGGTTGTGTATGCTTCTAATCCCAGCACCAGGGGCATAAACTGGAGAGTGATAGAACAGGAAACTGACATCCTCCTCTGGCCTCCTGTGTGCACATAAGTGTGTGCATACATCACACATACAGCATCTAGATGCTAAGGCTTAAAGCTAAATGTATTGACTGGGCCCCAGCACTCAGGAGGCAGAGCCAGGAGGATCTCTGTGAGTTCGAGGCCAGCCTGGTCTACAGAGCAAGATCCAGGACAGGCACCAAAACTACAGAGAGAAACCCTGTCTCGAAAAACCAAAAAAAAAAAAAGCTAAATGTATCGTGTTCTCTTTCCATCTTGCTGGTTCTCTTGATCCCACCTCTTTTTAAAGTGTTTTTGTTTTGTGGCTTCTTTGTTTTGTTTTTGCCATTGTTTAAGTTTCCCTATTCTGGAGATTCTTCTATCCTTACTTCAGGTTTACTGGCCCTGGTCTGGTTTGGCCTTCTGGCATCTCTTGCAGTCTCCTCATCTCAAACTTACTGGACCAATAGTGTGTTGTTAATGTGAAGTTCATTAGGTCATCTCACGCCTTGGCCTCCTAGTATCTTGCTAACTGAAAGGATCTTTTAGGTCATAGAGAACAATCAGATTTTACTTGGGTATGATGGCATGTGCTTGGCATGATAGCCAGCTGCTTGGAGACTTAAGTAGGTGGAAGTCAACTTGAGGTTTGACCAGCATTAAATGAGTGTCGCCTCATGTTTTAAAAGGGTTCTTTTTAACTATGTGTATGTCTAGAGGAACGTGCATGCTGACTTCAGTGCCTGCAGAGGCCAGACGAGGACATTGAATCCCTTGGAGCTGGAGTTAGCAGGTAGTTGTTAGCCAGCAGATCCGGATGCTAGGAACCAGAGTTAGAGCCTTTGGAAGCACATGCTCCTAACCACTGAGCCAGTGATCTAACCTCTGCCTTATTTTTGAAAGGCAGATTTTCTATTTTAAAAATACAGACTTGTTAGCCATGTGTAATACTGTAGATTAGAGCATGGACTTTTGAGTCTCTTAAGATGTAATGCTGAGTTCAGTCACATTTTAAATTATGAGATAGACTTTTATTGTGTGAAAAGATACATGCTTTGTGGCATTATTGAAAGTTAAATGGATAAAGTGTGTGAATATAGGTACGTAATAGGATTTCAGTAAACTCAGATTTTTTGTTTATTTTTTTTAGAAAGGTCTCTAGTATCCCATTCTGGCTTTGAACCCACTAGGTACCTGAGGGTGCCTGAACTCATGATCTTCTTTTATCTACCTCCCAAGTACTGAGATTACAGGCATATGCTACCATGCCTAACTTCATAAAACCATGATGTAATGCTGTAATATCAATTAAGAGTAACTATAATTTTTTGTCTTCTAGATTGTGTGTGTACCCTACCAGTGGCGTATATATATGCTTATCATTGTTCTTATCAATGCCTTCGTGTCTATCATGGTCGAGGTAAGCAAGCACTCAGCTTTGGGATTCTTGGGTGATTTAAAGGTGCTGGTGATGATAGTGGTGGGGAGAACAGGTAATATTATTTATTATACAGAAGCCCACTCTCTCATTTCATTTTAGGCAAATTCTTTTAGCTTCCTGATCAGACCTTTCTGTAGTTCTGTCAAGAGATTTGATGGAGTTGTATTCATGAACATAGGCGGCATTAGGTAGTGAGGTAGCAAAAATGAGTGGTGAGTAGAAAGAGAAGTAGGTATCCAGCAGCTCACAGAACCGCTTGTGTTCCCTAATGGAAAGCAGAGTGTACCGCTTAAGAAGAAAATAGCCTTCGGGGCAATGTCTCTAAAAGGAACTAGGAAGTTCTCAAGCTTCTCTTTATATCGGTGTAAGAAACAGACAAGACAGCAGTAAAGTGATGTTTAAGGACTTGTATAGTAGAGGCTTTTGAAAGTATGTATTTATTTTAGTGATGATTCTAGATTGAGAAATTATGCTGAAATTCAGCTATCCCAAAAAGATAGCTTGGATTTAAATTGAGATGTGATGGGAGCATGAATATTTGTAGTCAATCATTTTAAGTTGTTCCATAGAATGTGTATTTTCTATTCAAGAGTCCTAGAAAGCACAGTAAGACTGTATCGTAAGCACTCTCTTTCCTATTGTGTAGGTTCATTTTTTTTCAGATGTTATTTTTTATTCCTGTTATCTAGAGAATTATTTGTATTGGATGCTGATGAAACGTTTGTAGAGAGATGTAGACAGAATATTAGATATTAAGTGACAATAACTCTTTAAGAAAAAGGCTATGAATCATCAGCATTGTTAATTTAAGGAAGCACTGGGGATTTTTTGTAGAAAACTTAGTTTTGTTTTATCAAGAATTTTATGACTTGTATTTGTTATTAGAGTTGTTATTTATTCTTTTGTAGTATTGACTGAGGTTTGCCATATGAAAAGCCTTTCACATTGTTTATATTAATGATGCAGCATTGTGTGAATGTTATGAAATGTGCATGTTGGAAGGAATGACCTGGCGTTTTTAATTCTTACCTCACTGGACTGTCTCTCAGAGCTTCTTCCTTGACACGGTCCTTTGGAAAGTTGTGTTCAGTCGAGACAGACAAGGAGAGTGTCGTGTCACCACCACACAGCCGCCACAGGTTGGGATCGAGCAGTTACTCTTGATTCTTCACGTCCCTATTGGCTTTCCTCTGTGTGCTTTGTTCTGTTATCTGTGTGTGCAGCTTCGGCCGCCTCTCTGTGCCTGGCATTTCTTTTTCTTTTTTTGGTAAGGAGTCCAAGAAAACTCATGGCAAGCACTTAATACAGGCTTTTTAGGACTTTGGGAATTTCCTAAGTCTTTTCCATTCCAATCCTCAGTATGTGTGTATGTGTATGAGCAAATGTCTCGGTCTGTCTGTCTTATCCTCAAACATGAGAGAGTTAATTCTTTCTCCCTCCACCTCCCCGAAGGGTTTCTCTGGGTAGCCCTGGCTGTCCTGGAATCACTTTGTAGACCAGGCTGGCTGGCTTTGAACTCACAGAAATCCGCCTGCCTTTGCCTCATGAGTGTTGGTATTAAAGGCGTGTGCCACCACCACCCGGCTGAGAGTTAATTCTTTAATTTCTGCCTTCTTTATAGTTTCTGTGTTTGATTTTCACATGTAAATGCCAGTCATGTAAACAAACTTTGTTTTTTTATTGGATCAGAACCAAGAGACACTTTCTACATGCAGATTTATTTCTGTGTTTCTGTTTTGACAGCTGCTATGCATTAAGTTAATGTGGCCTTGGGCTTTACCTGACCAATACTTCTCATTCAGAAAAGTATTTTCTCATTTCTGTGTAAGCAGTGGTGAGGGCTTTGAAAGACAGTGAAATAGCCTGTGATTTATCAGGTGGCACAAAGCTCTGGCAAAAGGAAAGAGAAACAGATGAATAGATCTGTTAGTTAGTGTGAGGATGTTCCAGTAGAGCTTTTGACAGAATGTACAGGTTAGACTTAGTCTGTAGATGGCTGTCATTCAGTCAGCCCCATGAGAACTTGAGCATTCAACATCTCATCTTGCCAGGAGTTGCAACACACAGTCCCAGCACATGAGAGGCTGCAGTAGAAGATCACAGAGAGTGCAAAGATGGATTGTAATACATTAGAACCCATAACCCATTGCTCTTTGTAGTGTGGGTGATGTGCCTTGCTAATACGTGTTCAAGGATCAGCTGACATTTCTGACTTAGACCATTAACTCACTGTCATCACCTTTTACCTAAATGGTGACCTCCCGAGTTTTGTGTTGGTGATTAAGCAGGCCTGAGATCCAGGTTGATGCTGGGCTTGCTGTGTAAGATGGAGAGTGCCACTTTGTGCTCTGTGCTTATGGTGGACTAACAATGGCATGCAGTGACAGCATGGGTCTGAGGTCAACTCCAGTTCTTCTTCCTCAAAGCAGTGTCATGCCTGTTTGTCACTAGTAGTAAGCAAGACCAGAAAGAACTATGGGGCTCAGGTCCTTTAGCTGAATCTCCTTGGTCATAATGACATAGCTGTATTTTCTTTTGGTGACTTCACTATCACTACATTATTTCAGAAGGTCAGACTGTCTCAGGTCGCCCTTCTCATGTGAAATATTAGTATTGGAAAGGCACAGGCCTAGGGAAACATGCAAATTTTTACCTTCTCCAAAGAGATGTCTAACTTGGTCTAAATAGCAAGTGCAGACATGTTCTGAAGAGGAGCTTATTTGCTTATTTAGTCAAATGAGTCTTTTAAGTCCCCTATAAAATACTTTTTGGTTTTGGTTTTTGGAGACAGGGTTTCTGTGTAGCCCTGGTTATCCTGGAACTCAATCTGTAGACCAGGCTGGCCTCAAACTGAGAGATCTGTTTACCTTTGCCTCCTGAGTGCTGGGATTCATTGCCACGCTGCCTGGTTCAGAGAGATCCCCAGCACAATAAAATGGCTATCTATTTGTTATTTACTACTGTCTTTTTTCCTTAAAATCTCTAAATAATGATTAACTTTTAAAAGTTTTTATTTCATGTGAAGTTCCACCTCTAAAAATGTTCCTGGGAGGGAATAGAGATATAGGGACAGTCCTTTAGCATGTAAGCTCAGCATTCTTGCAAATTGACCCAATTTGGATATCATTGGGTAGACAAGAATTTTGGCCTTAGTTCTGTGGTTTTAAGAAAGCACTTTTTGGAGTTTTACTTTTAGAAAAGGAGAGTCCTTCTATTAATGCATATTGTTTCCTCTAGTGATGCTCCTGTGTGTAAGTAATGCTGAGTTTCTCCTCCATCAGGGGCAACTCTGTCTAACTCCCCTCCCCCATCAGGGACCACTTGGCAGTGGCTCTAGACAGTTTTGGTTATCAGAAATAAGGGGAGGTTGTTGTTGACATGTAGGGTGGGTAGAGGCCATTGGGGCTGGTAAATAAATATCCTGTGCTACATGGACAACTACCCCTGCCAAAAAAGAATTGTGTGGCCCAAGGTCTCACCCGTGCTGAAGTAGAAAGCCCTGCTGAGTGAGAAGGAAGCAGAGATGGCTAGCGGCACCAGGTTCCTCCAGGCCTCGTGGTGTGTGGTGCTGTAATTCCGCCACAGTCCCTACTCTGCACTGCCTAACCAGTGCTGCTCGTTTTTACAGAGAAGCCCATGAAAGCCCAGACTGCAGCTCTCCAGTTTTGTGTTGGTGTCAGAGAAAGAACACCCCCTTCTTTCCTTACCATATTCAGGGGCACACTGAGTTAGTTCAGAGCTGTAGGCTCCACGCTAAACTGAAGTGGTTGCATTTGAAAGTCACGAGAGAACTAGAATCATGCTGTTGTGCACTGTGACCCTGTTGAGGTTATGTACCTGATACGTTTTATCTTTAGTGAAAATCTGTGAACTGTAGCCATTATGCAACTTAAAAAAAAAAGAACTATTGAAAATACCATTTGAACTTACTTAGATTGATTGCTAGTTTGGATTGTATTTGTTTTATATTGAGGATTGATGTGGAAGAAGATTTATGAATACCACAATACATGCCGTGCATGAAGACTGCTAGCCATAAAGAGCCGGGCATTAGAATGAGCAACTTGGAGTGTCTCAGAAGCAAGATTGTGGCTGCAGATCTTCATAAACATTCTGTGTGGTTTCCCTGTTGACCTGTGGACTCTTGTTCTTGTTGTCTTGGAGATTCTATTTTTGGCCACGTTAACCATCCCCAATTAACTAAATCCAAGGATCCAGTGTTCTGCTGCAGGGACTGAACCTCTGTGTTGGGGAGATCCAAGTGCTCAGTCTAAGCCCCGTGACTAAATAAGCTTTGTGTTCCACATTGACTGGCTGTCTCCCTTGCTATCATCCTCCCTCTCCTGATTTCTCATTCTGTCATGACTGTAGCCTTCAATTTTCTCTTCCAGTGAATTGTGTTGTTTGAGGATGTGTGTGGTACATTTATGTGCAGTCTCACGAACTTTGTGTGTAGTGTATTTTGTTTGTTTGTTTGTTTGTTTGTTTGTGACATTTGGGGGGAGATAAGGGTACAGGAACAAACATGTTTCTAATTATGGTGGAATAGGGGAAATCTCAGGTGTTCCTTGTGACTTGATGTACAATGAATATACATTGTTTTAAACATGTGAATATATATGTATATATAATATATCCCAAAATGTTAAGAGAAATCTGCAGTTATGATGCCATTTGTGATTAGCTTTAATTATATTGCTTGCCTTGGTTTCCACGGGTGTAGAACAGTGAATTTAGAGGGGAATGTGTGTGTCTTCGGTTCTATTACTCGGGGCTTTTTGCCTGTTATGCGTCACCTTCCCAAAGGACTCATCTACACAGACAAGCATGATGTGTTTCTCTGTGATGCTTTAGCAGTGCTGTGATAAATGAAAGAGACAGCTTTCATATTTAGGAACAGTGATCTTTGCCACAATTGGGTTGAAGAGTCCAAGCACCGGGGAAGCAGTAAAATGTAGTAGTGTAGTGTCATCTCAGATGACCGGGTTGGGAAGGGACCTGCTAGCCATTCTTGATCACCCGAGGGATCCTGTGCATGGTGACTATTGGATCCTAATACACAGTGATTTGTCATGAACTCTTTAAAAAAGAGAATAACGTAATATCACACCTGTAACCCCCACCTGGGGCTTTCCTTTTTTGGATGCAAGATGTCACTGTATAACACTGGCTGACCTTGAACTCAACGATGTAGACCAGGCCAGCCTCAAACTTCTGAAGATCCTCCTGCCTCTACCCTCCTGTGTACTGGTATTACAGGCAAGTGCCACCATGCACAGCTCATAACTTTCATTGTGATGGTAACAGGGGTTACTGGATGAATAATCTTCAAATCTTTTAGTTTTCCCTAGGATGTAATATAACTTATCTGTGACTACAGTTTTGCCTTTAAATCCTTGGGAGCGATGCAGCTCAATGTTATATCTACTTACTGAAGAAGAGAGGCAGGGTTACTGATGGCTGTCTCACTGTAGTGAGAGAAGCACCAGGAATTACAGTTTTAGAGCTTTTGTTTTGAAGTACTTTTGGTCCTTCCCATTGGCTGCTACTTGCCTTAATTGATTGATGGATCGATCTGTTGAAATAGAGGTATCACTTTGTAGCTTAAACTAGCCCCAAACCTGCTGTTTAGCTTGGTGGTGAGCCCCCAAATCATCTGCCTTGCCGCCCCCCCCCCCTTTCAGTGCTAGGATTGCAGGGACTACACACGCCTGGCCAGTGAAGAAGCATGTTTCAAGTATGTATTCTAACACATTGCCTTTCTTGGCTGTGGGTACTTTGGATGTTCATATTTGTATTTGTATTTCCATTTTGTAGGATGGCTTCCATTGAGGTTAGAGCCCAGTGTGGATTGGCTCATTGTTGTTTGGCAGAAGAATGATCTAGGATTTAAATTTTCCTTGGGAGAAGCAATAACCAAGTAATTTATGGTCTGTTTTCAGAGGTGAAACAAGAGTCATTTAGATTAATTCAAACTTCACTTGAAACTATTCTGTTTATTTTTCTTCAAGAACTTTGCCTTCCTGTTCTCCAAGGATTATTTATCTAAGGTCATATTCATCAGTAACATCATGATTGATCACAATGGTCTCAGCTTATTTTTATTTTGTGTATTGGTGTTTTACCTGCATGTATGTCTGCACCATGTATGTGCAGTGCCTGTGGAGGACAGAAGAGGGCATTAGAGCTCTTGGAACTGAAATTACAGATGGTTGTGAGCTGCCATGTGTGTGCTGGGAATTGAACTTGGGTCCTCTGAAAGAGCAGTTGCTTCTCTTAATGACTGAGCCATCTCTTGAGCCCAGCACTTGCTTGTGGAACACCAAGGGAAACTTCGGTGAAAGTAGTTTTCTGTCAGTGAGAATATGGTGGTACTTGTTTTTTAAAAACAGTCTTATTGTGTAGCTGTGTGAGTTAGGCTTTTCTTGCTGTGATAAAATACCGTGACCGATGTGGGCTTATTTGGCTTACAGGTTACAGTCTATTATCAGGGGAAGCCAATGCAGGACCTGGAGCAGAGGCCATGGAGGAACATTGCTTACTGCCTTGTTCCCCAGGGCTTGCTCACCTTGCTTTCTTAGACAACACCCAGTGGTCTGGTCCCTCCCACATCAATTATTAAGTAAGAAAATGCCACAGACTTGCCTACAGGCCAGTCTGATGGAGGCATTTTCTCAGTTAAGGTTCCCTCTTCCCGTATGACTCTGGCCTGTGTCAATTTGACAGAAACAGACCACTGCAGCACCCACACTGGGATTGCAGGTATATGCCACCATGCCTGGCCAGAAATGCAGTTTTTGTTTGTTTGTTTGTTTGTTTGTTTGTTTGTTTGTTTGTTTTAAAGATTGATTTATTTATCACGTATCTATGCCTGTACACCAGAAGAGGGCTCCAGATCTCATTACAGATGGTTGTGAGCCACCATGTGGTTGCTGGGAATTGAACTCAGGACCTCTGGAAGAGCAGCCAGTGCTCTTAACCCCTAAGCCATCCCTCCAGCCCCCAGAGATGCAATTTTAAATGTGACAGTGAGATTCTGGTTTTCACTCCATGGTGTTTACTTCATGCTTTGTGTTTTGAAAGTGATATTAGCAGTAACAGTGATAGCTTTCAGTGATTCCTTTCTTTTAAAAGTGATTGTGGGTATCAATAATATATTTTAAAAAATTTGAGATAGGATATGAGGATTTCCAAATTAGATAATAAAACTATCTTCTGAGTACTTTCAAATTACTCATCCTGGGTGTTTTCTGCTAGAGAAAGCTACTTAAATAATATAGTAAGTACACAAGAGGACATGTGCGCAAAACTAATGGAGCTTGGAAAAATCCGCTTTAAAACAATCTGTTCCTAAATTGAAAGCTGACCTTTTTTTGCATGAAATTTTTTCCTAGTTATTTGTTGCATTCAGAAGTTATTTCATCTTGTTCTACGCTCAGTGCATGCTGTAACAAATAAGCCCTTACTCGGGATGTTTTTCCTTTCCTAGGAGTCAGTGGATCGATGGGGGAAGTGCTGCTTGTCCTGGGCCCTGAGCTGTAGAAAGAAGACACCAAAGGCAAAATACATGTACCTGGCCCAGGAGCTCTCAGTTGACCCTGAATGGCCACCTAAGCCTCAGACAACGACGGAAGCCAAAGCTGTAGTCAAGGAGAACGGATCATGTCAGATCAGCACCATCACATAGCAGACGCCTCTCCGCTGTGCTAGTGACAGTGTTCAGGAGGATGTGCTGGGCTCTTCTGACGCTGGCTGTCAGAGTGGCACTGTGCCAGTTGATAGCCCTCTTATAATACAGTAGTTGATTAAAAAACAAAAGCAGTAAAATGGCATTTGCCTCACAGTTATTAACTATCAGTCTGGCTAGATCTTCATGCAGTAACGTAATGTGATATACACTTTATATTGGGTGTGAGAGAACTGTGTTGGGGTTTTTAGATTTCAGCTTTTGACACTAGTTTGCCTCTTAAATTTAATTTTCACAAACCCCCTTATTAGCAAGTTTCTTCTATATGTAGGCCCTAATAATAGGATTGTTAAAGATAATATGATTGTTAATTGTGATTAGCCTTTGGTGAAAATAGGTTGAAAATCTATTTTGATTCCAATGTTTCTCCCAAAGAGTTCTGTGTTAAACATACACCAGTTTCCTTTGACCTGGGGTTGGAGTGGTTTGTGTTACTGTTGTGTTAGTGTTTGTGAGCAGCTCAGGTAATTTCCACCTCTGGTTCTATAGTCTCTGTGTAGACTGCCTGGGTGTCACTTTCTAGCCAGCAAGGTGCTTCACCGCTGTCTCGTGTCCTCATAACCTTTGTGGGTCTGTCTCATACTGTGTCTGATGTCGGCAGTCCAGTTTGCCTCATCAACGAAGAACTTTTCTAGTAAAGTTTATTTCTGAGCCAGGCATGGTAGTGCAGGCCTGTACTCCTGCACAGGAGGCTGAGGGAGGAGGATTGTTCTTAGTCCAAGGATAGCCTAGAGGAGATAGTAAAGTCCTGTCTCAGAATCCATGCATGCAGAGAGCAACGGTCATTTCCTTGGTGGTGACCTTGTAGCTTTTCATACCTGTTGTTGTTTTTCTTTCAGGATTTTTATCATTCTACATGCTTTTTCATTATCTGTTTGTTTTTTAACTTAAAGGAATCGGATAATACTGTTTTGTTTTTGAGTTAGAGCTTAGCCTTGGTGTATGTCTCTCCTTTGGATAATAAGGATTAAAAGAATAATGAATATTGAGTTTGACTTTTACAAAGCAGTGTGAACTTGAGTAGAGCTTGTTTTATGCCATTAGGTGGCACCAGAGGTCAGCACATACCTGTTTTGTTACAAGTGAGCTTGAGAAAATAAAGTATACACATTTATTGAGCCAAAAGAAATGTAGAAAGCATTTTTCACACTTGTGTTTTGTCTGATTAATGTTCATTTCTCAAGGAATATCCACAATGCCTTCCTATGTAGGACCTGGCAGTTTGGCAGTGCCCACAGTTATGATAAGCTTGGGGAGCTGGCATTGCTATAAAGATGGACCCTAAATTAGTGAGACAATGTGATGTTATTCTATGTTGGTTCTTAACTAACCGTGTGTGTATGCTTTCCATTCCGAGTTGATCATTACTGTCCCAGTACATACTTACCAGTTTACCACATGTTACCCAGATTTGTGGAACCATTTTTTTTTCTTATTTTTTGTGTTGCAGAGACCTGAATGATGTTTGATAATTGTAGAAAAAAAAAATGTAAATTATTCTCAGGATCACTGTTACTGCTATTGCCACTGGTGATTCTTAAAAAATACATAATCAAAATTTTCCAACAAAATGTATAGTATTATTATATGTTAGATGATAAGAACAATTGTCCCATGAATGATTCTATGAAGCTATGCATCTTAGACCTCTTGAGCTGTGAATTAGCACTATTTTCTATAGTTACTTATTCTCTATTGTTTTATACTGTCCATGTTCATTTCAAATAATGCTCATATTATTCTTTAGTGATTTTTCTGGATTGTTAAGTCTTACTCTTTGGTTTAAATGCTGAAGCATATAATTGCTAACTGCAGTTTAGAAACCCAATATTAATTGTATTTAACATCCTCAAGAGAATGATCATAAAAGGCTATTTTTGACACATATCCCTTTTAATATTTAGAGTTGATAAGGGTTTATATCTCATCTCTCCATATTGTTTGCAAAGGAACAAGGTTTTTTGTAGGTGAGAGAAAGCATTTGTAGGAAGTTTGATTTGAACATAGACAGGGTAGGTTATTCCAGTGAGGATGTTGTGAGGAATGTCTGTGAGTCCAGACATGGGTCCTGCTTAGTGCCGTAGGTAGACAGTCTTCTGTAGGTCACTGTTATATAGAGATTTGGGTTCTGAATTTTACATTAAATTATCTGAGTATATACAGACCTAGATTTTAAAATCTGTACATATATTATTTTGATGTATTAAGATTGATAATATTGCTGATTTAAATTTTATTTATGCACATACTTAAAGGACAGAAATGTCCGGGAAAGTAATTGTTAAATAATGATATGTAACTTTTTAACTTTTTAAATAAATAAGATTTTTTAATGTGGGTCTCCCTCAGGGTTGTTTAAAGTCATTTTCCTCCTCAAATACAAACCAATAGTGGTAACTGTTTTCTGTCTTCAGCACCACCTGCTGTAAAGCAGGGCTCAGATAGTGCTGGGGAGAGAGCGGCGAGACCACCACAGGCCGGAGATACGTTGTTATCGGTTTAGAGCCTGGCGCTCGCTCGAGAGCCTCCAGACTGCACTCACATTTGAGTAAACCCGTCAGCGATTTCACACCGTGTATTTTGTTTCCCATGCTGATGAAAGTACTGCACAGTTTCAAAGGCATGAGGAATGAATGACCTGTCATATGACACATATATATACATACATACATACATACATACATACATACATACATACATACATACATAATACATACATTAAAAACCTCTTCCAGAAGCAGCAGAAGCTCATATGCAGTGAGGGGCAACTTCAGGCGTTAGAGCACATCTAATTTCATGCATGCAGTTTTGATGTGTCGAAGAAAAGGGTTTTGTATATTTATGGTGGGAGGTTACTGGGAACTTTTAACAAGATAGGGGATTAACTTTTGTACAGTCTGGGCATTTACACGTATTTTTAATGTATTACAATTTGGTAATTATGTGCACATGAAATTAATAAAAGTTACTTCCTGTTATGATTTGTGAATTCCCTAAGACCGTGGATTTTTTTAAGTAACTTTATATATCAGATATGATACCACATCTTTATATTTTTAAAATTGTATTGCTGCTCAAGAATGGTACCCTGTTGTCGAAAAGGTAGATATTCATAATTGTACATTCAGCATTGTAAATAACCTTATGAAATCTTTTTGATTGAAGCTATTCAAAATAAAAATTTTAATGAATCTAATTTTTCCTGGGTCTTTACACACTTGTTTGATTTTTAGTTACGTGAATGCAGCTCTCTCAGGACCTACTACTTAGTTTCTTTTTTCTTTCTTTTTTTTCTTTTTTGTCTCCCTGACTTGGAATAACAGTACAGTGTTTCCAAAGGACCCTTGGGCCTGTAACTGCCTTAGGGAAGGAAGTCCCAGCAGTTACGCACAACAGCCACGTGGTAAACGGGTGGGGGTGGTGGGGGTGGAGGAAATACTGAAATAATGCTCGAGACCTAATCTATCCGTTGGGATCAATCAACAGCCAGTATCAGGTAGTGTGCCTTGGGCACCCGAAGGAGCCCTTGAGGAAAGACAGGGATCGGAGAACTAGATAGAAGGTAGAGGTTCCCGAGACGCAGCTCTGCTGGCCTTTACTGCCCGAGTGGGGGGTGGAGAAGGCTGCTTGGGGGAAGGGCTGACTGCAGACTGAGTAGGGTGGTGGTTTGGGGCTCTAGAATTGCTTCTCGGGGAGAACTTGAGGAACTCGTCCGACCTTAGGAGGCATTGCCTTGGCCCTGGGCTTCAGAGCTGACCAGATGGTTCCAGTTGAGAAGACCCTTGCTGGGCTTGAGTACACTTGGCTCAGGCAGTGGTAGAGGGCTTGACCCAGTGTGCACAAAGCCCCGGGCCCCGGGCTCAATCTCCAGCACCGGAGAAAATAAAACGGAACAGTCTGTGTGCTTGCATACACTGAGGGGGGGTTCTTCCCCAACTTGTTAAAGTACTGTAAGAAGTGCCTCTCCAAACTGCTCCCTTCTGTAATCTCAAGTAAACGTTGTATGTGTAGTGGGTGTCGTGAGGTAAGGTCTGTTAGCTGCCTGAAGCTTACCGATACGTGGCTAGCCAGCATGCTCCAGGAGTCTCTGTCTCTTGTGATTAAATGAGTCTTCATGCTTGCAAGCAAACATTTCACTGACTGAGCAGTCTCCCCAAACCCTGGATCGTTGCTCTTAAAGCAGTTGAAGAGTCATCTTGAGTTGTGTTAAAAATGGAAGTTAGTGATTTAAGAACATTTGAACTAATTCCGCCTCTTAGGTACATGCCAAGGAACCTGTTTATCCCCAGAGATCTGAATGTTATGGAGAAGAGCCTTAGAGCATTTAAAGGAATTGGTTGGGGTCTCCTGCCTTGGGAGGATTGACTTAACACCTATGATTTGACAGTGGGTGAACAGAACATACAAAGAAAGTCTACGTAAAGTTGCATATACAAAAATGAACACAGCTGGGCATCATGGCGCATTCTCCGGATCCAAAATTTAGGACACTAAGGCCAGAAGATCATAAATTTGAAGCTAGCCTGGGCTACATAGCAAGACTGTCTAAAGGAGGAAAGAAATAGACACGTGACAAGGGAAACCCAAGTTTCTCAAAAGCTGAAGCACAGGTGGCCCTTCATTGTAAGATAAGTTCATCATTAAACAGAAATGAGAAATTCAAAAGCATTTGAGACAGTGGGTTGGTGGGTTATGTGCTGTTTGGCTGTCCTGGGGTGTGCCCAAGCCGTGCCAGGTGAGGGATGGGCATTGATGGAAAGATCGAGAGAGTGGCAAGCATAAGCAAGAGCTGTGAAGCACAGGGGTTTTCACCCGGTATGTGGCACTGTCAGTACACCCACTGTGGCGGGCAGTCTGACAGTATGTTACACTGATGACACGCTCTTGAACAGCGCCAGTCATGAGCAAGTTTGACAATGGCTACACTAGCCATTAAAGGAGGGAGCATTTGAGAAGTTTTTAGCCTTATTTAAAAAATAAAATGTCAGGCACAGGAGATGGCTCATCAGGTAAAGGTGCCTCCAGGCCTGATGGCGTGTTGAGTTCAGTCCTTGGCACCCCCGTGGTGGAAGTCCAGAACTGACTGCCTAAGGTTCCTGGCACCCACAAGTGAGGTTGTGGCACATGGGTACCCAAATACTCATGTATACCAAGTAAATGATTCTTTTCTTTAAAAGGGGATGAGAATTGGTGCAATGTAACATGCAAATGTATGTATGTCTAATGACCCATTTATTGGTGTGACTGCTGCAATGATCCATACATCCCTAAACTTTGTTAATAGTTTTAGCTTGCCATTTATGGAAAAACTTGGGTCTTCTACCATTTAGCTTCGACAATAGGACTCTTTAACATGGCCTTTCACAGTCTGAAAGTTCTTGTCATGAACGCCCAGAATATGCCCTCTTGAGATAGTCTTTTCCTTGCCTTTTTTCTGGTAAGGTCTTTATCCTCAGGATGCAAGGGTACTCCCTCTTCCTCTGTGAAGTGCCAAGTCACCAGCACAGCTATAAGCATTTCAGTCAGTCCAGGGTGCAGAACCGCTTCAGGTAAGGCCAAATATTCTTAAATTAGTGTCTGTAATTAGAGGGTCCAGTCCGGGGGGGGGGGGGGGGGGGAGGATAAGGTACGAGAAACAGTACAAATTTTTACTTGGGAAACTGAGTAAACTAGTGTTGCTGTGTTTTCCAGTTAATTCAATGTCCAGAGTAGTTTTTATTAAGCAGCTTGGCTTAGAAGCAGACAGATTATTTAAATGTGTGAGTCAGAAAGACTACCTTCAAATTCTATGTGACCCTTAAATTACTTAACTTGACGTGGGTTGAAGCGCTCAGCCCTACTGCCCTCCTCATGCCTACTGTTAACAGTACCAAGTGCCCGGCTCCACCGAGCTTGGCAGTTAAAGGAGGGTGTATTGTGTTGTTGGGTGTTGGTCCTTTAGTGTATTGTGTTGATTCTAAGAAAATGGGTCCTGTGGGCCTTGCTGTTCCCTTCCTGGCTGTTGGGTAGAGCCAGCCCTGAGTAAGTCAGTAGTCAGCAGCACAGCCAGTGTCCCCCCGTGGACACTACTTGGTGATGACTGAACATGACCGTGAGAATTTTAATTCATGAAGATTCTAAGGTATTCTTTCTGTAGCTTGAAGGTGCCCAGATTTCAGTGCTCATAACTGAGAACTGGGGAGATGGCTCAGTAGATGAAGAATGTGTACCCAGCAAGCCTGAGCTAGAATTTCCAGCACCCATAGAAACTGACTAGAAAAGTAATTTATGTTTTAATCGGCCCTAGTAAGAATGGAGGGGGACTTGGTTGCATCTGGGCAACATTCCAAGGCAGTGAAAATGCTGGCCAAAGAGCCGTGCTTGCAGCGGGTGCTGGACTCCAAGACCTACCTGCTCTGAGCCTGGTGTCATTTGCCTTTCTTTCAGACATGCTGAGGAGCGCCCTGGTGTGCGCTGTGCTCGCACTCGTGCTCGCCCAGCCCTTCCCCTGCCCTAAAACCTGCAAGTGTGTGGTCCGCGATGCGGCGCAGTGCTCGGGCGGCAGCGTGGCTCGCATCGCCGAGCTGGGTCTGCCCACGAACCTCACGCACATGCTGTTCTTCCGAATGGACCAGGGCGTGTTGCGGAACCACAGCTTCAGTGGTATGACAGTCCTGCAGCGCCTGATGCTTTCAGATAGCCACATTTCCGCCATCGACCCCGGCACCTTCAATGACCTGATAAAACTAAAAACCCTCAGGTTGACGCGCAACAAAATCTCTCATCTCCCAAGCCCGCTCCTGGATAAGATGGTGCTCTTGGAACAGTTGTTCTTGGACCACAATGCACTAAGGGACCTTGACCAAAACCTGTTTCAGAAACTGATCAACCTGCAGGAGCTCCGTTTGAACCAAAATCAGCTCGCTTTTCTTCCTGCCAACCTTTTCACGAGCCTGGGGAAGCTGAAGGTGTTGGATTTATCGGGAAACAACCTGACCCACCTGCCCATGGGATTGCTTGCGGCGCAGGTTAAGCTTGAGCAACTGCTACTCTACTCAAACCAGCTCGCATCTGTGGGTTCGGGGCTGCTGGGCAACCTCGGCGCCCTGATGGAGCTGCGGCTGGACCGGAATCACCTCCGCTCGGTCGCACCCGGTGCCTTCGACGGCCTCGGAAACCTGAGCTCCTTGACTCTGTCCAGAAACCGCCTGGAGTCTCTGCCGCCCGAGCTCTTCCTTCGTGCGAGCAGCGTGACTCGGCTGACCCTGTTCGAGAACCCTCTGGAGGAGCTCCCGGAGGTGCTGTTCGGGGAGATGGCCGGCCTGCGGGAGCTGTGGCTGAACGGCACCCGGCTGCGCACGCTGCCCGCCGCCTGCTTCCGCAACCTGAGCGGCCTGCAGACGCTGGGAGTGACCGGGAACCCGCGCCTGAGCGCGCTCCCGCGCGGCGCGTTCCAGGGCCTGCGGGAGCTGCGCGTGCTCGCGCTGCACGCCAACGCCCTGGCCGAGCTCCCGGAGGATGCGCTGCGCGGCCTCGGCCGCCTGCGCCAGGTGTCGCTGCGCCACAACCGGCTGCGGGCCCTGCCCCGCGCGCTCTTCCTCAACCTCAGCAGCCTCGAGACCGTGCAGCTGGAGCACAACCAGCTGGAGACGCTCCCTGGAGACGTGTTCGCGACCCTGCCCCAGCTGACCTACGTCCTGCTGGGCCACAACCCCTGGCTCTGCGACTGTGGCCTGTGGCCCTTCCTCCAGTGGCTGCGGCATCATCAGGACCTCCTGAGCCACGACGAGCCCCCGCTGTGCCGTGGCCCGGAGCCACGCGCGGGCCTGTCGTTCTGGGACCTGCTGCAGGGTGACCCGTGGTGCCCGCACCCTCGAGGCCTGCCTCTCAACCCTGCAGCCGACAACGCTCTGGAAGTCCCGGTCCCATCCCAGCTACCTAACAGCTCACAGTCCCGCGCGTGGGTCCAGCTGGTGGCCAGGGGTGAAGGTCCCGATCTTCGCCTCTACTGGGGTCTTTATATTCTGCTTTTAGTAGCTCAGGCCGTCATAGCCGGGATCATCGTGTTTGCCATGATTAAAATCGGCCAGCTGTTTCGAACATTAATCAGAGAGAAGCTCTTGTTTAAGGCAATGGAAAAATCGTGTGACTAATTAAAAACGTGACTAGAGCATTGTGGACGGGGGCCCCAAGGAAAATCCAGTCGGGATGCTGCTTCCTTCCTCCTTTTCCCACGCCTTCTCTCCTCTCCCCTGCTCTCTCTTCCTCAGTTCCTTCTCTCGGTGTTCCTTCTCCCCCTCTCCTCAGAAGTACCTTTTGTAAATCCCTACCGCTTGCTAGCCTGGCCTCAGTTTCCTTCTCTGGCCTTAGCTTCGGGGAGAAGGAGGAGGAAACTTGGCTTGTACTTGGCTCCTCCGGTCCCACCGTGCAGCGTGGAGAGAGGAGCTCTTTCTTAGTTTCTGAGTTTGAGGACACTCCTCCTAGGTGGGCAAGACCTCTCCTGCACCCAGCAAGGGTCGGGTGACATTTGCTGAAGGAATACCTGCATAAAACGAATCCTGGGCCCCAGAGATGACGGCGGCTTTTCCCAGGAGAAAGCTGGGGTCTTCTTGTCCCTTTCTACTTGAAAGGAGATTCGTGTCCGTTCTTTTTGGTTCTCATTTTGAGTCTGTTCTGTGGGCTGTTTGGGAGGGCGCTGGACTCTGATCCGGAGACGCATTTGAGGGCAAGCCTCCTCTGTGACAACCCCACCCCCAGCGACGACGGTCACTTCCTGGTACCCACTCCTGACCTGACTAGAATGGATTTTGTCACTGGTATGGGGATGGGAACTCCCGTGTGTCCTGGCCCAGCCCATCACAGAGGAGGCTTGCTCTGAAATAGAGGTTCCACAGGAACCAGAGCCTGGCTGAGGGATTCTGAACTCATCTGGAGAAGCCATGGGGGGGGGGGGGGGGCGGGCTGCTGCTCCGCGTGTCCCATTAGCTTCCTGGGAGTTTCCATTGCTTTGCACCAGGGAGATGTGTCATTGGTTCCCATTTCCTAGAGGTAAATGCCATCTTATTTCACAAGCATTTATGGAGCTGTGACCATGTGATAGGTGTTCATGGACGTAATGATAGCTTGGTTTCCATGGACAGCGCTTGTATCACATTCTCATTTATCCTTCCAATTGAAAGCAATTAAACCCTTGTTGCCTTAATTGGCTGTCTGTGCTTGTGAGAGGCAGTGGTTAAACACATGCACTGGGAGCTGACAACTTAGGTCTCATGTCCCCACGTACTAACCCTTGAGGACTTTGTACACACATTCTGTAAGCCTGGGTTTCCTCATCCCTGAAAGGGGACACAACAGTACCTGCCTCAGAGGGTCGCTGTGAGAGTTAAAGGTAATAAAACAAAGACTTTACCCAGTGCCCTGCATACAAAAACTGCCCAGGGAAGGATAGCTACCATTAAAAAGTATGCGGTTACATTCTCATCCCTCCCACCCACCCACACCCTCATGTTTTTGAGACACTGTCTCACTATGCAGGCCAGGTTGCTTTTGAACTTGAGATCCTTCTGTCTTACCCTCCCAGACTCTGGGATTAGAGGCTTGGGCCGTCACACTGAGCTGATACCATGATTTCTAAAGAGGATATTCTCACCCTCTGTATATAAAAGAGAAAACTTTCTCAGACTGGAGGTTATATCCAAACCAGCTATATCTGACCCCCGGTGGCCTCCTCAGTCCTGTGTGCTCGGGTTCTGTGCTTACAGGCCACAGCCACGGATCTTCCCAACACCATTGGGGCATGTGGAGGAGAAAGAGCTGGATCCTGACGTCTATCTGCATTTACTTCAACAGCACCCTCAAATATCGCCTCCTTGGTGACGTCTCCTTGGTGACGCCCTCCCTATTTCTGACTGTGTACCTCCTGTATGCTATGTGCTGGTCCTGGGTGCGGATTTTAGGGTATCTGTTTAATTAGCCTCTTGTGCTATGAACCCCTTGGGCAGTTTTTGTCTTGGTTATTTCAGAACCAAGGTGTGGAGGACAGCTTCGAACACTTCAGCCAGCTTCATGAAATAATCAGACTTGGCTCTATTTGATTCAATCTTTAAAGAGATAATATTGAAAACCCCTGTGTAATCTCTTCCTCGACTTTATCCCTTTTTCTCTTTGTCAAGCAATAAAGCTACTCAATAAATGTGTTTTACATCCTTATATATGTTTTCACACTTGGCGCATTTTCAGTTTTTGCCTTAATGCTAACCTACATACAATGGTCTTCAGCTTTTCCTGAATTTGGATACTTTTGAGATTTATCAGTATGATTATTTAGCTCTAGGACAGTTGACATTTATATAATATTCTATTGAGTGAATATACTACGGCTTACCACAGTATATTCCTTTTTGTTTGTTTTGGGTTTGGGTTTTGTTTTTAAGACAGGGTCTCTCTGCACAGCCCTGGCTGTCCTGGAACTCACTGTGTAGATCAGGCTAGCCTCGAACTTCTAGAGGTCCACCTGCCTCTCAAGCACTGGGATTAAAGGCATGTGCACCGACTCACTTGGCTACCTCTTCTTTTGTCCGTCTGTCCTTCCTTCCCACCTTCCTTTCTATTTTCCATTTTCTTTCTTTCTTTCTTTCTTTCTTTCTTTCTTTCTTTCTTTCTTTCTTTCTTTCTTTCTTTCTTTCTTTCTTTCTTTCTTTCATAGTGGTCATATTCTGCAGCTCATGTTAATGTTGGATTTTTTAATATTTTAGTGAATCTGGTAGGTATAAAATAGTTTCTTTAGAAAGGTATTGTGTGTGTGTGTGTCTGTGTGTGTGTCTGTGTGTGTGTGTGTGTGTGTGTATATGTCTGTGTGTGTGTGTATGTGTGTGTGTATGTGTGTGTGTGTATGTGTGTGTGTATGTGTGTGTGTATGTGTGTGTGTATGTGTGTGTGTGTGTGTGTGTGTGTCTGAGGACAGCTTGTGGAGTCTGTTCTCTCCTTCCACCCTTATGTGGGTTCCAGGGATCACTGGGCAAGCCCCTTTACCACCCAAGTCATTTCCATGACCCTAACTTAGTTTTTCATTACTGTTTTGTCTTGGTTTCCTGACAAGTAGTGAAATTCAGTTATCTTAAAATGTTTTTTGAACACTGAGATTTCTTTTTCTGGAAATGATCTGCACATGAACACTGATCAGTTTACACTGGGTGTTTCTGTTTTGTCTGGTTTTTGTTGTTTGTGATATTGTAGCTTATTTTTTCCACAAGTTTGCTGTCAGAACTCAGCCTTGCACACACTAGACAAGGTCTCTGTCACTGACCTATGACCCCAGCTCTTACACATGACTGCTTTATATCTGGAGTAACTCCGACAATTGCTGCTTCCTACTAAAACCTTGTGCCCAACGTTTATTTATTTTTATATTTAAAACCCATGTCTGCATTGGCTAACACACGGCTATCATCTTGACAGTAAGTGGCACCAAACTACATCTTAATTTCCTGACTGTTTCCTCTGTAAACAGGAACCTTTCAAGCTCTAGTTTGCTAAGTACTTTTAAAAATCATGAGTGGATGTTGAATTTTAGCAGGTTTTGCCGCGTCTGTTAAGATTCTACTATGCTTTTCCCCTTTGGTATGTTGAAATGGTAGATGATTTTATACATTCTTATGCTTGCATTTTGAAGTTTTCTTAGGCTCTGAAAGCTTATTGAGCTTGAGTTTTTTTTTTTGAAGATCCTTTTGATTTATATAAGGTCTTGGTGTACAAGCATGTTCCCTCTGAGATGCCTTTATTGTTTCTTATTCCTCTTGAATCCTTGGTTATTCATATTTTAAAACTGAAGCAAGGAAAATAACCAACTTTGAGAGCTCTGTGCACACATGAAAGTGTTACTGAGGGCAAGATTTATTTTAGAACACGAGGATAGCAAGCTGTCTATCTATCTGTCTATCTGTCTATCTATCTGTCTATCTATCTATCTATCTATCTATCTATCTATCCGCTGTCTATCTATCTGTCTATCTGTCTATCTATCTGTCTATCTATCTATCTATCTATCTGTCTATCTATCCTCTATCTATCTATCCTCTATCTATCTATCATCTATCTATCTATCATCTATCTAGAACTTCATCCACATCACTCCTCCCTACTCCAACTCCTCTTGTGCCTCCCTGGGTCCCTACCAAATTTATGACATCTTTAAATGTGTGTGTGTGTGTGTGTGTGTGTGTGTGTGTGTGTGTGTGTGTGTCCGTCCAACCTACTGAGTCCATTTAGTGTTATCTGTATGGACATGTCCAGATCTGACCACTTGGAATTGGACAACCTATGTGGGAGTTGGTTCCTGAAGGAAATGGACACCCCGCCCCGCCAATGTCTCTCAGCCGTTGGCCACCCTTAGCTTTTCATCTAGGGGCAGGACCTTGTGGAATTTCCCCTGTCCCTGTTGGCATGTCAACAGGTGCTGCCATTATGCTGCCCTGTTCAGGTGACCACAGCGAGTTCATGGATGCAGTTTCCCTGTCCTGCATGGAGCGTTTTGTCTGTCCGAGACTGGGCCACCTCCTTAAAGAGCTTGTTTCTTTCTCCTGCTCCCCTGGGGTGGAAGCGGAAGCAGCTGTTCTACACTAGCTCCCAACTCCCTGACTTTCAGCCTCACATCTCAAAGCTTCTTCAGCCCTCAGTGAAGCTCTGTGAAGGAGATGGCATCTCTCCACCCACACTGGCTGGGCTTCCTCCTCAGCTACTACTCCCTCAGCTGGAACCCGCTGGACTACGAAGTGCATTGATGACCCTCTCCACTGCCTGTGACACTGAGCCTTATACCATTTCAATTCCCTTACTGCCATCCAGGTACGGTCCTTGGGAAGGGAGGCCATACCTCGTGTTAAGTCTATCTGTTTCTCTTCTCTAAGTCTGTATTCTGGAAGTTTCCCTGTCTCCTTGGAAGACAGTCCTCCTTGCCCTGATCCCTCCTGGACTGTGTCTTCCATTCACCCCCAACCTCCCATTGTGGGCTCTGCTTGATTTACCTTCCTAGAACCTCAGTAGATGGAGGTCTGGACCTCTCCTGATGTTTGAACTGGTTCCGTCTGTTCTGACCAAAGTTTCTCTGGGCTTCCCAGCCTTTAAAAAAAAAATCACCATTCCTTCCAGGGTGTGCCGCAGGCAGGGAGATTCCAGGACTCACTCCCCAACAGCCTGCACCCCCTTATTAGGCCCTGGAATGTTACAGGATGATCCATCAACATCATAAAGAAACAAACATTCATTGAGTCCAGTGGCTGGTCTGGAGTGAGAGGCTGACACCCGAGGGGAGAAAACAATAACAACCTCCACCCAGTGACCCTCAGCCCAGCCCTCCGCCCAGTACCTGCCTGGCCGTGGGGCCAGTGATTCCTGGGTTTCATTAGTCAGCACTGGCCCTGCTGTTTCTAAATCCAGGCCTTGGGAGAGCTCTGCATTTCAGGGGCTGTGCAGCCAATGTAGCTTTAGTGAACATTAAGCACGCCCTCCACTGGGATCTCAGTTGTCCTTACAACCACCTAGGAGGGAGGCAGTATCAGCCCTCTTTACGGCTGGAAAGAACATGAGGTCCAGAGTGGAGGAGTAAGTTCCTTTGGTGACAGGAGAGCTGTCACAGGATCCCCAGCCTCCCAGCTATCAAGTGCCCACGCCTGTTTCCTCTGGCATGGACCAGACCAACTGATACAAAGGCCTGTCAATCAAAGGGACACTCATGCTCGTGGTCAGCCATATTGATCTAGGGGCTGTCGTCCTTCAAGCCCCAAAAGAGCTCCCTGAGAGCTGAACATTAGTGGAGGTGGGGGGAGGCTTGGCTTTGAGAAAGAAGAGGAACTCGGAATACAAAAGGAAAATGGATGGAGAGAAATAAAGAAGAAGGAAGGAAGGGAGAGAAAGACAGGATTCTAAGGGTGGGCCATTGCTGACAGCGGCTTCCCAGCAGGAGCCAAGGCCCACAGCTCTCCACTGACTCAGTTTCTCCACTCTTCCCAGGGTGTTCCGAGTCAAAGATGGTGTTGTTCCCACAGAAGCTCTGTTGGGCAGGGGAGGAGTCCACCTGTCACTGTTCTCCGGGAGAGCAAGCTTGTGTCTGCTCTACCTCCTCCACCCGAGAGACAGGGGCCAATAAAGTGACCGAGACAACAGGCGTGTGGAAGGGCTTCGAAGCAAGCCTTCCCTATGTCCCTCCTACATCCAGATACTCCCACCGCCAAAGCTCCCTCCCTCCCTCTCCCCCAGAGACACCTGTCTGAAGCTACCAGAACCCCGGAAGACAAGAAATCCAAGCCCTCACCAATTTACTTCCCTGCGACGTGAAAAGAGAAAAGAAAAATGTCACTATCTGTTTTTCGGTCCTCTTTAAGCTCAAAGTTTAGATTCATCCTCAGCTTGGGTTCTTTTCAGTTGATTTGGAGTAGAGGAGAGGAGATGGCGTCGATGAAATTCGGCCACCTGACCTGCTTTGACAAAGGTGTTCTCTGCTAAAATGTTGACTTGCAACCTCTTGGGTCTCTTAGACCACTGTGCACCCTGACCCTCCCTTGCACAGCCCACACTGTGGTCTAGCTAAAGTCACTGAGCACTGTGGTGAGTATTAATATTTCCAGCAATGGTAGAGGCGCTGGGACTGTAGTTTAGTTACCAGATCTGCACGGAGAAAATCTTCCTTAGTTGAGCCCTGATGCCTGATTGCCCCTTGAAGGGTAGTAAGCCTCTCAGGACTGGAAGCAATCAAGCAGATCCTGGCTCTTTCTTAAAAACAAATAACCAAACCAAAGACAAAAATAAACTATGCTTTCCTACTTCACGAGAGGGCATGTCTCCTTCTGTATCATCTCCCACTCATCCCAAGGGCTTCTGCATAGAAATCTAGCAATGCCTCAATCCAGTCCAGTGTAGTCATTCCCGCAGGGAGAGTTTGCAGTTCTCCAGCCGTGGGAGGCACACTAAAAGCCTCAGATATGCCCCCTTCCTAATCCCAGGCCATTTGGATATGTTACCTTAAACAGCAAAGAAGACTCCGTAGAAGTCGTTAGATCAATAACTCAGGGGAAGGCCCTTGGGTTATCTAAAGAGCCCTGTGTGACCACAGGAGTCCAGCAAAAGAAAGAGGCAAGAGAGGACGGTATGGTGCTGCTGACTTTGAACATGGTGAGAGAAGCCAGGATTCAAGGAATGTGGTAGCCTGCACTCGGAAGTCGCAGAGCACATTCTTCCCAGCCTCCAGTGGAACACAGCGGTCCTGGCCCCTTCCTCTCAACCCAGTGAGACTTGTTCCGGGGTTGTGGTAACTCCTGAAAACAGTAATAAGAAAGGAACGGTCTCAGTTTCCTGTTTGATATGTGGCATCTAGTCTGCATTACGGTGGCTCTCTATAGGTCAGTTTCCTTAATGGGAGTTCCTCAAGCAAAAACTACATGTGCTTAGCTTTCCTCTCATGGGGCTGTGTGGGGCTTAATGAACAGTGGGTACTCAGGGTGGGCACACTCCTGAATGGATGAATGTGGCATGTGTGAGCTGGTAGCTGGGACTGGTCATCTTTAACACCTGCTGTGTGTGCTCTTGGGGAGCAGATACCTGTTGGCCCATGACCCTGTGGCCTTCTGAAAAGGTTTTATTTTAGAAGCCTCTGTCACACATGTTTACATATCTTGAGCCTTTAGATGTCCAAGGCTTTGTCTTTTGGGATAAGATTTTTCTCTCACGTCTTGGACCAAGGCGTCAAGGCGGGAGATGGCAGGAAGGGAGAAGGGGGTCTCAGGTCGCTAAAGGAAGCGTGATTTGTACTGGTGTCTTCCAACCTGAACACTCTGTTACACGCTGACAGCCACAGTCAGGGTGGAGAGTGTGGATTTATTTAGTGTTGAATCCATTAGCAAGCAGATACCAGGTGTCTCGTTCTATGTCATTTCAAAGGAATGGGGTCCAGGGAAGACCCGGAAGTGGTGAAGTGTTTGCTGGGTCAGAGGACGAACTCACACACTGTCCAAGGTTCTAGTGGCCCAGCACGCCAGCGGGAGCTTCCTCCTCAATCCAAGGAGCCTTAGGCTGGGGAGAAAGAATGTTGGATGGAGACCGGAGTGGGCCTGGAAAATGGCCTCTAAGATCCCCGTACCTCAGACAGTCTCTGACTAATTACCCCCTACCCTGGGCTGGACTGGGTGGGTCTGGGTGTCACCTGCCACCCAGGCACTGGTCAACCGAGACACTGACCGTGACCTTGCTGAACCACCTGCTTGAGACGAAGAGGAATTTGCAAGGACTGTCCTGGCTTGGGTGCTTCATTGCCCCGGGGTCAGTTCACATCCTCAGACGAGCATGCGAAACAAGCCACTCCAGTAACAGGCAGTTTGAGCTGCTGTTTCCAGGGGAGGGGACGTCTCCTCACAGGTGTCATCTTCCGGGCTGGCATAGTCAGCCTGATCCTCCCTCGGGTCACACTGACCATCCCCAGGCTTCTGATAATGGGACATCTGAGATGTCCCGGATGTAGGGAAGCATCTGTGCTTTTGGTATCCTTGTGTGTAAAGTGGGAGTCTGGAGCGTAAGGACGTCCCAACTCAGGGTCTGACTCCTGGATCCCAAAGTTCTCCTTTCTCACTTTTCTTCCCTACGCTCTACCTTGATTCTGTCAAGGCTGCCCTCCCCACCCCCATCAGCTGCCCTTCCCACACAGTCTGCACCCCAACGGCTGAGCCTGCCTCCCCTTGCCACGCAGTCAAGCAACTCTATAAACTGTCCCTTTTCAGACTAGGTAGATAGTCAGGGGCAGAGTCTGCCCGATGGCCCCCGTCCCATGGTCCTCGCCGCACCTAGCAGAAACACCCTGGACAGCGGTTCTCGTGGCTCCCGATTGAAGGGCTGTTCTGAAATTCAGTCATCTTGGCAAGCCCCTCCCCCCCATCCTTGTGCTAGCTAGCTGCTGACTGGGAGTCCCGAGGAGGGTGGTGGCGGTGAGTGAAGGAGAGGGTTTCCTAGGTGGCTCCTTGCCCTGCCTCTGTCATAAGGAAGACTTAAGCACAAGGTCCCCTGGCTTACAGAGGACCTGCTGTTGCCTCTTCTGATGGCAGTGAGCCGTTGTTTTTGGAACAAATGTTGTGACAGTAGAGATTGAAGGAGCTTTGTGACCCTGGAGCGCCTACATTTTCTTTCCTTCTGCGGCATTGATGCGTTTCTTTTCTTTTTTCTCTTGAGACAGAGTTTCTCTCTGTAGCTCTGGCTGTCCTGGAACTCACTCTGTAGACCAGGCTGGCCTCGAACTCATAGAGATCCACCTGCCTCTGCCTCCTGAGTGCTGGGGTTAAAGATATGAGCCACCATGCCTGGATCCTTTTGTACAGAGTCACCAAGATCAAGTGATTGGTTTGTAGGGCATTTAGGAGACTTGGTTCAGAAGAGGCCAATGTCAGTGGGACAGTCTGATTTCTGTCCCACTGGGCTGCAAGGGCATTGTCAGCCTCAAGGCCCTGAGGTTTCAAAGCCCAAACAAGAGGATTAATATTTAGGGAGAGTTGCTGAGAGGAAAAACATGGCTTAGCCCTTCCCCTTGATGGCCACAGATACACCTCAAACAAGCCTGAAGACCAGAGGGTAGGGATCTGGCTCTTGGTAGGGTCACCTCTTCATCTGGAGTGGCACCCTGAACCCTGTGGGAAGACATACCTCTGGTGCTCACAAGAACCTGTAGTTGGGATGACTGTTGGGCATGTTTGGACTAATGTCAGTGTTCCCTGCAGGGACCCTTACAGGCATTGTTCCATCTGGCCCTTGACTCAGGTCGCTCACACTCCTCTCTGGTGCCTCATCATGTGTTTGCCGCATTAGTAGACCTGGTTCCTTTCTCCGATTACCCGCTAAGAGGCTTACGGGGATATCTGGTCTACCGTGGCAAGGTTCTCTCCCTCCTGGTTCTTTGGCTATCTCACCTCGGCTTCCCTTCCATGCTCAGCCTCTTCTCTCTGCCACTGAATGCTGAATCCCGCGACCCCCCCCCCCCCCAGGCCTACCTTCCATTCAGTCTCTCCCCTCAAGCTCTGCCTGTCCTAAGGCAGGTTCACAGAGTCCTTAGTGTCTTGGGTAGCAATGGGCTGCCTGTCCCGAATCCCCATTGCCTGGCGGATCATGGCGGGCTGCCGTCACATGCCTGCTGACTAGCGCAGAGGCGGCCACGTCACGGTCTCCTCTCTCCAGGCCCTGTGGTGTTTGTCTCTGTGGCTGTGGCCTCTGCTGCCTCTTGCCTGTGTCACGGGTGGGGAGAAGATGCCAAGTCTACCTTTAAAATGTGAATGTGTTTGTTTTTGTCATTTACGATACTGGGACCACAGGGCTTGGCACATGATAGGTGAGTGCTCTGCCACTGAGTTATTATTTAAGAGACTAGTCTCATTAAACTGCTCAGGCTGGCCTTGAATATTTAGACTTCCTGTCTTAGCTCCCCAAGTAGCTGGGATTATAGGTCTGTGCTACCAGGCTTGGCAAAATTTCTTTTAATTGCTTAACATGTGTGCAGGAAAGCACATGAATCCTATCTGTGTGCAGCTGAGTAAGGGCCCACGAACTGAACTTTGAGTGTTTACTCTGGTCTTATTCCTTGTTCCCTGCTATCCCTTCCCCTTTGTTTTCTTAGCTTTAATTTAGGCAATCTTGTGTTTTCTGTGAGCTGCATAACTTTTCTGGAGTGAGGCATCGGAAGGATAAATGAATGCATGGGTTGTGTGGATTCTGAGGTCTCTGACTGGATCATGAAGAGCCTGGACCTGAGGACCACAGCTCTGCCCTCCATGTGAGGAACTGTCTCGTGCTTTAGAGAAGGGATAGAGTAGGGTCAGAGCAGGGCAGAGCTCAGGAGCCGTCCTTATCCTGCCTGGCTCCAGCTGGATCTTTTACCCATCGTGCCGTAACCACGTGTTCCCTATGCCCTCTGGAGTGGTAAGCGGCGTTTGACTTCCCTGCCTTCAGAGCCTTCTGCTGTAGGAAGAAGGGCTGAGTCCTTTTCATCCCCTTCATGGCTCAGGGAGGAAACAGCCAATGCCATTGCCAAGTCTGTAGCTCCCCGAAGTCAGGTGTGGCTCTGGAGTAGAACCCACGTTCACTACTGTCATTTCGTGTCTATTCAACGGCTATTTGGTCGCTCTTGCCTGTGATCCCACCACAGGTAAGGCTGAGGCAATAGGATGCCACGAGTTGAGGCCAGCCTGAGCTACGCAGCGGGTTTTATGCCTGCCTGAACTACAATGAGAGGCCCTGTGTCAAAGAAATCGAAACAAAACAACAACAACAACAACACAAACAAACCACTAACAAGAAGCAAAACACAGAACAATTATCTAGATTGGGCAAGCCAGGTGTGGTCCCAGCATACAGAGTCAAGAGGGTTCTGGGTAATGGCAGCCATAATGATCTAAGTTCAGATCCCCATCACCCACGTTAAAAACCCAGGAGTGGGGACATACACACCCATAACCCCCTCATCGTAGGGGCTAGAGACAAGAGGATCAGACCACCAGGAGCTGCCGGCTGCTGGCTTAACTTTAGGTTCAGTGAGAGACTATCTCAAGGGAATAAGATGCCAAGTGATCACCTAGCGAGCAAGAACTGGTGAATACAAATATGAACCCGGGCATATTTCTCCTCCTCTCCTCTCCTCACCTCCTTCCTTTTCTCCCTTCATTCCCAGATGAAATGGGGTTTAAAAAAAAATAATAAAGATACAATTCTTCCCCCAATAGCCTAATAGGCTGTCCTGTATGCTTGTCTCCAGTACTGCCCTACTGTATGGAAGGGAAGCCCGCGACCCACTACAGGAAGTGACTCACTAGGTCCCTGTTCATGTTCACAGCCTTCCATGACTCTCATGAACGTGCTCACGGGCCTGCTTTTTTTTTTTTTTTCCTTTCTAGCTAATGGAACTTTCCTATTCTTCTTAGGGTCTCTCACTAAGAGTAGTTGGGGGTGGGGATGGGGGATGGAGAGATGGCTCAGCAATTAAGAGCACTGGCTCTTCTTCTCGGAGACCTGAGTACAATTCCCGGAGCCGCAGGGTGCCTCACAACTGTCTGTAACTCTAGTTCCTGGGGATCTGACACCCTCTTTAGCCTCTCCGGGCAGTGTACACATGGGACACACAGATATACATGCAGGCAAAACACCCATACACATAAAATTAAAAAAAAACAACAACAACTTAAGAGTAAAAGGAGTAGGTGGTGCAGTGGGGCTCCCTAGGCTGGGCACATGTGGCCTTGTCTCCTGCAGCCTGTCATGTCGGGCATCCAGAACAGACCTGTTCATTCACGCAGAGATTAAGGGAAACATCGCATCCCTTACAGAGCCCATCCCTGACCTTTAATTAGGTGTGGTGACGCGCTGGAAGCTGCTCTAGCCGTAAGGACTGCGACGTTGTTAGTTTAATCATTTCAAAGGCTGCTCTGTTTTATTGTGGCGTAAAATTTGGAAGGCTCATATTAAAATGTACAATTAAATGTAACTTGAATAAATTGCTTTAGGCCAAGGAGAACTTTTCCCTCCCTCTCTTTCCTTAACAGCAGCCCCATTCCCTCCTGATTTCCCATTTGTTAACTGTCTGCCTTCAGACTCCCCCAACTTTCAGTGAATGGGATGCCGGGACTCTTCGAAAATGGACATTTCAGAGGCATTTTGACAAGCTTGCCACTTGGCCTTGGGCAATTCTTCAGGCTGATGTGGCAGAAAAGCAGCCTCTAGAGCAATAGATCTCAACCTGTGGGCTGCGACCCCTTCGGGGGGTCGAACGACCCTTTCACAGGGGTCTCATATCAAAGATCAGATACTGCATATCAGATATTTACATGACTATTTGTAACCATGGCAAAATTACAGGTATGAAGTAGCAACGAAATAATTTTGTGGTTGGGGGTCACCACAAAGTGAGGAACTGTATTCAGAGGTCACAGTGTTGGGGTGGTTGAGAGCCACTGGTCTCGCGTGATGGACTGAGGGCTGGATCAGCCATCATCGCCTGCCAGGCGTACAAGTTCCTGTTAGCTGTTCCAGCTCACCCCCTCCTCCCACAGCAGCCGTCCCCATTCTTTTTCTCCAGAGCTCACAGATGCCCAATTTCCCTTAAGGATCCTGCAGCTCCCTATTTTCCCCTCCCCCCACCCTCGCACCCTGTCTTATTATCCCTGCTGGACCACCGCTTTCTCCCCGCATTGAAGCCGGATACCTGACTTACAGGGAACTAAGATTGTTTTGGGTTTGGGGTGCCCCGTGCTCCCTGTGTAGGGGTGTTAGTCTCCTGGGGTAGGGACTGAAGATCGTTCCAGCTTGTCTCTGTGGGGACCCCTTGAAGAGATTTGATGGGCCTTTTATTCTGGACCATGAGTCCAGCCCATCCTCCCATGAGTCCAGCATGACTCACCCGGGAAAGATGGCATCACTGATCACTCCCAGACCCACTTGAGAAACATTGCAAGGACGCTTGAAGGATAGGGTCTTAAAAATGGAGAATCCTAGGAATGTTTTCTTCACTATAAAAATCATCAGAAAAAATGTGAAAAAATATGACAGACAAAATTATAGGTGCAGATAGATGAGCCATATTCCTGTCACCTGAGAAAACTTAGCCTTCCTCAAAAGCTTGGGCCATATCTGATGGGTGAGGGGAAAGCAGAGCTGGCCAGGGCAGAGGGATGGCTTCTATAGTTGTCCATGCCCCTGTCGAAGCAGGTGCCAGAATGCTTAGAATGATGTTCTGTGGTCTTGGTTTTTAATTAATATTTTGAGAAAGGGCTAGTTTTGATTTTGTGGAATATCATTTTACTATTACAGTGATGGACCTCAACTCTCTGGAACATAACTTTACCTGGGGGTTACTTAGCGTATTAAAATATATGTAACGCACAATTTATTATTTTCCTCAAGATAAAATATATACGAAACTTACCAGATTTATTATTATTATTATTATTACTATTATTATTATTATTATTATTATTATTATTATTATTTTAGTTCTTGACATTTTACTTTAGTTAATGTTGCTGGGGGTGGGGCTGGCAGCCTAGGACAATTTTGTGGCGTTTCGTTCACCTTCGCGTGGGTTGCAGAGATGGAACTCAGGCTCAGGTCTCAAGGCTTGTACAACAAGCCCCTTTGACCTGCTGAGCCATCTTGCCAGCCGGTCTTTTGTCTTTTGTTTTGTCTGAGGCAAGATGTCATTATGTAGCCTAACCTAGGCTAGCCCTGAAGTAGCAATCCTTCTGCCTCAGCATCCTGAGTGCTGGGATAATAGGTGTGAATCACCGCACCCAGCTTGCCTCAACCATTTTTAAATGTACAGTTTGTGGCGTTGAGTATACCATAATTTTGTGCTGCTCCCCAAACTGAAACTCAACCCATTATCAACTCCTATCCCCCACCCTGCTCCATGGCAATCACCTTGTTATACCCTGTCTCTGTGAATTTAGCTACCATATATATATATGTTCTCCCTAAAAGTGAAAGTACACAGTATTTTTTGAGATTGGTTTCTTTCAGCAAAATTTCCGTATTCATTTTCTTCTTAAAACTGGAACATCTTCATACACATTTTAATATGCACCACATTCTGTGGTTTGTCCAGAGCTTGGATAGCTCCCACTTCTGGCTGTTCAGATTAATGCTGCTGTGACTGACTGTGGGCAGGTAAGTTCTGCTCTGGGGCGCGTGCCTAGAGGAGGAACGGCTATATGATATGGTCCTTCTATACGTAACTTTTTAGAAGTGCCACCCTGCTCCCCACGGTGACTGTGTCATTTTCTACCCCTGCCGTTATAACCATCAGTCCAACTTCTCCACATCGGTTCCAACACATTATCTTCTGGGTCTTCTTCTTCCTCATAGTAACACTTGATCTCTCTTTGTGTGTGTGTGTGTGTGTGTGTGTGTGTGTGTGTGTGTGTGTCCTTATGCTTTAGTTCACATCTCTGTAATGCAGCGGTGTTGGTGTTGGGCATTCTTTTGTGCCGTCACTGGCCACCTGTGTATACTCTGTGGAGAGCTGCTTGTTCAGCCTTTGCCTGTTTGTTTGGGGATTGCTTTCTCACCGTGAGACACTCTCCTCTCCACCCACAGCTCTGAGCAAACAGCCTCCTGGAACACCCATGACTCTGCAGTCACCATCATGAGGAGCACATGCTGGGGACCCGAGCACTCTTAGGAAACTCATCCCTGGAGAAACACCACTAATAACTGGGTATGGACGGGGATGAGTCTGGGAGTTGTCGCCGAGGATTTTAAGAAGGTGACTGTCTGCTTGTTTGTCCCATTATCATTATTTTATATATTTTCAGTATTTCTGGCATCATTCTTCCAACATGAGCATGGTGCCTGACGCAGCCACGTGCTACATATGATGTTTCTATCAACAGTGGGCCACATATATTCCAACGGTTCCCTCAGATTATATCTCCCATGACTCAGCCTTCTAAGTCTGTGCAAATAGCCCCTGATGTTTACACATGATGAAATCCCCTGACGATGCATTTATCACAAACATCCTTGCTGTTGAGAGATGTGCAGGTGTACTTTATGTGGTCCAAACTCAACCCCTTTGGTACAAGCAAGGGATGATAAAGGCGCTTGCTCACAAGCTACCGATGTTCTTGGTTGCTGAGAGCATTATCCTTAGGGACAGAAGAAGCTGAGGAGGTTCAGGGCGCTCCCACCTACTCAGCTGCTGAGCTGGCATCCTGCACCGTGGATCTCACCTCTTACTTGTCTTCTAGCCTGAGTTAATCAGGCGAGGCAGGTTTTAGTGAAGCTCGTTGACTTGACTTCACACATTGGGACGAGAAGACTCAGAGAGGGAGGTGAGAACTTGCAGAGCTGAGATTTAAAGCCATCAGAAGCTCTCTGCGACAGGGACCCTGTCCCAGGCTGTTGGACCCACACTGAGGGCTGGGTTGACATTCACAGCCATTTGCCCCATCTTCCTCTCCACTAGGCATTCTCACCTGGTCTGTGGGCATGTTGAATTCTCTGTCCTTAAAAACCCTCGTGTGTTGTGAACACCCTGTATGACACTGATGGCAGACACTTGTCATTGTGTTCCTCCAGGACTGAGTGAACTCTCATGCAGATGATAGACTCCACATGATGACAATGGGGTCTTGGATGTGACCATCAGGGTGCTCCAGGGAGGCCTGAGCTAAGAGTCTGAGTTTGGATCCCCAGCGCCTCTGTGGCAGTAGGGCATAGCGTTGTTGTGTGCCTGTAGTCCCTCTGGTTGCTGGGACAGCGACTTGGGAACACTCCCGGAGCTTGCTGACCAGCTAGTCTATCCAATCAGTGAGCTCCCAGTAAAACAAAGACATTTTCTTAAAAAAAAAGAAAAGAAAGAAAGAAAGAAAAAAGAGGTGAAGGGTCAGCAAGGTGGCTTGGCAGGTAAAGGTGCTTGCTGCCAAGCCTGACAACCTGAGTTGGATCCTGGGACCCACATGGCAGGAAGAGAGAAATGACTCTTGAGAGTTGTCCTCTGACCTCCATGTATATGCCCAGACAAACAAACAAATAAAATTTAAAAAGAAATAATAAGGTGAAGAGTGATTGATGAAGATGCTCGACATCATCACCTGACCCATGTGCATGCACACACATGTGCACATGCACACACAAACTCATAATACACATATACCACACACACACAATGCACGCTCTGAGTCTCCCCTAAGGACCCTGCCTCCTGCTCCTGTCTGCTGCTTCCCACACTGAGGTGTCCTGGCTTTTAGCTTCGCCACACCTCAAGTTCCTGACCTTTATCTCCATCCTTCTCCATCCCCTCCTCCCTCCTCCCTCCTCCCTTCCCCCTCCCCTTCCCCCTCCTCCCCTCCCCTCCCCTCCCCCTCCCTTCCCCCTCCTCCCTCCTCCCTTCCCCCTCCTCTTCTCCCTCCTCTTCTCCTTCCCTTCTCCCTTCCCCCCTCCTTCCCTCCTCCCTTCCCCCTTCTGCCTCCTCCCTCCTCCCTCCTCCCTCCTCCCTCCTCCCTCCTTCCCTCCTCCCTTCCCCCTCCTCCCTTCCTCCTTCCCCCTTCTGCCTCCTCCCTCCTCCCCTCCTCCCTCCTCCTCCCTTGCTTCTGCCCCTCACCGTAGCCTCTTTATAAATATTAATGTATTTATTTAATTTATTACAATTGTGCACATGTATGTATGATGGAGACATGCACATGTCACGGTGTGTGTAGAGGTCAGAGGGTAACTCTGCAGAGTCAACTCTCTCCTTTCCACGGGTTCCAGGATCAAGCCCAGGTCATCAGTCTAAGCAGCTCGACTGCCGCCCCTTGGTCCCTCCGGGCTCCTCATCTTCTGTTTCAGTAGCACTGGGGACCCGGGGCTGCTTTTCTTTTCTCTTTAATCTTTCTTTCTCCCTCTCCTTCTCTCTTTCTGGCAGATCTCCCTGTGTAGCTCAGATTGGCCTTGAACTTTTGATCTTGCAACCACCTCTCAAGTGCGGAATGGGTTTCAAGTCCATCTTCTTACCCCTTTTCTTACCTCCCTGGGATGGACAGGAAAGGTGCTCACCCACTACTCACGCTACTCTGCCTGTCTCTTTTTTTTTCTCTCTGTTTCTGTCTCTGTCTTTCTTGCACACACACACACACACACACACACACACACACATACACACTCGTGCATGCACACACTTCAGGAAGCTCAGACTTCATCTTCCACCCAGCCCTTTAATCTGGAGTGTGTTTTAAGCCGGGGGGCTGGTAGTCTCCTGAGTAGGTGCCATTTCTGTGTACTCTACCCCTCTTCTACTTCATAGAGCCCCACCCCCATGCCTTCCTCTGAGCCCAGATGTGGTTTTACACTCCCCTGGACAGTCCACAGTGGGCTCGGCTTTGCCCCACAACTCTGTCTTCCCTCATCATCCAGCTCTCTTAATAACACTGGCCAACCACTCAGTTACCCAGGCCTCCATCTGACTGATGACCTTTATACTTTTTTTTAAATCATTGATGGTCCAGTGATTGATGGTCCCCTAAAGGCCATTCACTCTCCATTCCACAGCTGTGAGAGTCTTGCTTTGTACATGGTGCTTGGCAAAAGATTACATTCTCTTTGCAGATGGGAGCAGCCACATGACTGAGCTCCGGCCAGTGGGATATGAGTGAGATTTGACGAGTGTGGCTTCTAGATCATTTCCTTAAAGAGAAGGACCAAGCCCTAAGCATCTCTTCTCTTGCCTCTCCTTTGGCAGGAATATGAACATGGAGGTAGGTTCAGGAGCAGCTGTTTAGGATCACGACAACCATGGCTCGATGTCTCCAATGCAGTGAAGCCACTATTCTACATTTCGATGGGAACACCACTGTGATTCAGCTCTTGCGATACTGGCTTCCCTGGTGACGGTACCCCAGCAACCCTGCTTCATCGGTCCACTTACTGCTGTAAACATTCCATCACTGGACTTCAGCAATTGGCTGTGCAACCCACTTATCAATGCTCCAGGCCTTCATCATCTGCCTGAGTGACTACTGTCATTTTTATCCTGTTCCGTGCCCCTTAGTAACTCACATTCTACGCTGTCACCCAAACTATCCATCTTCCACATTAGCCTTTCTTCTCCTGGGCATCAGTGATTTCCCAGACCACATAGCTCTCTGTCTGGCAGCTGCCCCATACATTGCAGGGCATTTAGTAGTGTCTCTTCTTCCACCACCCCCAGATGCCAGTACCTTTACCAAATGATGAGAACAAAAATATTTTTAGACACTGCCAGATGTCCCGTGGAAGCCACCAGGGCACACTGATCTGATCTGTGTCTTGCAGAATGCATTCCAGTTGTCGAGACTCTTCCTAGGCTGGCCCTTGCCCTCCTCCGGGAAGGTAGTTCTGCTTCGGACATGACCCCGCTCTGGGGACTGCTGTTCTGTTTCTCACACGCATGATAGGCTGGCTGTTCACACCTCTGTGCCTTTGCAAATGCTCTTGCTTCTTCCCAGAATGCCCAAGTGCCTCCTCCTTCTACCAGGAGCAGTTTGAGCGTCAGCTCTGTGGGAAAGCTGTCTTCCATGGCCCCCCCAAAGCTCGGTGGTTCTGTGTCTTACTCTTGAATTTGATTGCTGAGGTGTTTGAGTTCTCTTAGAATGAATTCACTCCTGCGTGTTAGTTAACACCCAGTCTAAGGCCTGGTGCAGAGTTTGTTGAGTGAATGCAGGCACTCAGAATGGTGAGGTGAGGTGGTGTGTCCAACAGTGCGGGAGAGATGAGGGCTTTGATAGAGTGCGTCTCCTTGTGGGCCCTACTCATGAAAGTGGCCTCCAGGTGAGAGCTGACCTGACGATATGGTCCCAAAATGGGACAGATCTCATGGGTAGGGATTCCCAGAAGGCAGGTTTCAGTGTAATAGAAGGCAAGATAGAAATATAACTATTTTTACAGCGTATGATAGTTGGTGTAATTACCTAGTAGATCGTAATACAAGAATCAAGTTTATTTCAATAAAACATGAACTGACTGGACATGACAGTGCGCATCTCTAATCCGAGTACTTAGGAAGCAGAGGCAGGCAGATCTCTGTGAGTTCGAGGCCAGTCTGCTCTACATATTGAGTTCTAGGACAGCCAGGGCTACACAGAGAGACCCTGTCTCAAACAAACAAAACATGAACACCTGCATCTATGAATCTCTTTGAGATTCACTGCTTTGGGGCTCAAACGAGACTTCTGAGGCTAGCCAGGACCGTGGGAGGAGCTGAGAACCATAAGCTCTCCGTGGGGAACTCAGCGGCCCCATGGTCTTTGCTGCCTCAGAGATGGAGGGACCATGGCAGGGGAGGAGATGAGGAGACCTAGAAGGAGACAGGTGGAACGGCTTTGAAGGCTGTTCCGAGGGGAAACTGGGCCTTTGTTCTGTCCTCTGGCTTCTGAGGGACCATGATTGACAGTCAGTGTTTTCCGTAGGTCTGAGGTGTGACTGAGGAACAGTGTTACTATACACCATGGTGACAATGTACAGAGAAGTGACTGCTGCTTTGCCAGAGTCATGCTGTCATTTACAGAAAAGCTGAAACAGGCACCAGAAAAGGTGCTGTGCAGATCAGCGGCAAGAGTGGTTATCACACTGTTTCCCGGAGGGGTCCTCCTCCGGCAGTTAGGGCCTCAGGTTAGTTTTACCCCCAGGGTGGGGTTTCCTGGACAAATTTCAATTCTTTGGGTCTGAGACCTTCTTTTTCCTCCCCAGTCTTCTGTCTTGAGGAATTCAGACATTAGATATGTGGTCTGAACACTCCTGATCGCAGTGGTTCATTCATTATCATTCTGTGGGAACAAGGCTACCCTGGCAAATGGCTTTACACATCCTGCCTTTGGTAGAACAGAGTAGGTTGTTCTGTCGCCCACAGCCTCACTACCCTGGGGCGCTCTCTGTGTTCTTCACTGTGCCGCTCTACCGGGGGATTCATGGGATGATAATGCCCTGTGGTAGGGTGCTATGAGGGGTTTCCTCCACAGAGCAGAAGCTGGGTCCCAGAGTCCCGGTTGATCCATCCTTCTTTCCCCTCATTTTTATTTATTTATTTGTGTGTGTGTGTGTGTGTGTGTGTGTGTGTGTGTGTGTGTGTGAAAGAGAGCACACTAGAGAGAGAGCGTGTACGTGTGTATGAGATTTCTGTGTGGGAGCGCTAGCGTACCCCGGCATGCATACCCAAGTCTGAGGACAACTTTTGGGAGTCGGTTCTCTCCTCCCTTCCGCCTGGTTGAGGAAAGGCCTCTTCTGTCTCTGCTCTGCGGCAGCTCTAGGCTAGCTGGCCCGCGAACTGGCAGGTGACTCTGCTGTCTCCCAGTCCCGTCGTGAAGTAGGACCGTTGAGACTACAGGAGTGTTTGTGACTTTTTAAACGTGGGTTCCGTGGATCCGTCTCAGGCTGTGAGGCTTGTGCCACAAGTACTTTTACCCCCTGAGCCACCTTAGAGGCCCCCTGTACCCTTCTTAACCACAACAGATCCACATGGGTCTGGGGGAGGGGGGCCAGACTTCCCTTGAGCACTTCAGCAAACCTGGCCCCACGGGATAGATAGAAAGTGTGCCCCGAGGCTACAGGGCCTCGGGGTGGTGAGTCAGGCTTTTCCTTTCTGCAGTAATATGTCCCACTTGTGGGGGCTGACTGGGCACCATGTTGCTTTCTCATACTTGAGGGAGCACAAGTGTAAGAGGATGTAGGACACCCCAGGGTGGTCCCTTGCATGTCCTGGTCACTGTACATCAGCCACGTGCTATCAAGTGAGCCGGAAACTGGGCACTCTCTCCCCATACCAGCATCCTACCGCTGGCTCTCCTCATGATTCTTACCCCTTCCAGTGCTTCTGGCGGCCCCCCACTGCCTGCAAGGCCCCCCACTCCTCCGGGAGGCAGTCTAGGCTTCCTTGACTCCATCACAAATCTGGGCTTCAAACGTGACGTTTGGCCAAGTACCTTCCTTGCTCTGCCTTAATGGTTTCCGCATACTCTGCCCACCTCACCCCCCATCTGTTCACAGTTCTTCCTCCACACAGCCTGTCTAAATAGCGCGGTGTTTTTACCTGTCAAAGTCGTGCCTGTCAGAGCAATGAGTCCCATGGAGATATGAACAGCACAGAAGCCATCAATTTGGATCCTCGCTCTGCCCCTTGGTGTGTGACCTCTGGGGAATCAGCACTGGCCTGGGTCTTGGGTTGGTGATAATTGCTTCATTTACAGTATAGAGAGCCATTGATGGGCCCATAGTTCTCCCCCACCCCTCCCCATGGGAGGCGACATTTGGCAACGTCTAAGGGACATTTTGTTGTTGTTGTTGTTGTTAACACTACACAAGTGATGTCACTGGCTTTTAGAGGGTAGGGGCCAGAGTTGCTCTTTGGCATCCTATCCTGCAAAGCCCTGGGTAGCTCCACAGAAAAACATCACCTGGCCCTGAATGTCACCACGGTCTGGTTGAAAAACAAGGTGTGGCAGAAGCAATATAGGAAGAACGCAGCACAAGTCCCTCAGGACACCCACCTTACAGCTGTGCTGCTTAAATGGCCACCCTTAGATGTCCCCGCTGTTGACCACTGTCAGCGCAGAGCCTGGCACAGTGACTGTGTGGGGGGACTGGAGGAAGGAGACAGGACGAGGGGACTAGTCTTATTATCCAAGGTCCGCGGTCAGGAAGTTGACGCCCCTGGGATCAAGATGCAGAGGCTCCGAGGTTGGGGGTGAGAAGGAAGGTGCTCTCCTGTGGAATACCGGTGGGAAAGGAGGCTGAGGTTGGGGAGCTGGGGCTGGGGGTGTGGTGGCAGCGCTCTCCGGCTCCTCGTTTAATAGCCAGGGCACTTTTGTTTCTGGCTGTGATTCATGGTGCCACGGTTGAGGCATGATTCAGGCTGTAGGGCTTGACCACCCAAATCACTGCTTCAGTAATAACACCGCACTTTTATGTCTGCCTTTCATGGCAGCTCTCAAAGCACCCTGCAAACATTAATTAAGGCTCTTGGCGTTCCACCAGGGGCTGGGTGCAAACATCACTCTCGCCGCTTGGTGGAGAAGGGAAACTGAGCCAGGGCACCTGCCTGCAGTCTGTCGGTGGCTCCTGCTTTGTTTGAGGGCCGCTCATGGAAAAGAAGCTGAAATCTGGCCGCCCCCTCCCTAATTGTGACTCCTCTATCATCTCCCCAGGTTCTCTCTCTCTCTCTCTCTCTCTCTCTCTCTCTCTCTCTCTCTCTCTCTCTCTCTCACACACACACACACACACACACACACACACCCCTTGAATAGAAATAGTATCTTGGCTCCCTACTGGGGTAGGAGCAGGTAGGGGCAGCCGGGCACGCTCAGGCTGTGGCACAGGGGTGAAACGTGTAGAGAAGCCCTCCTTCTCAGTGACCACCTCCATGGCTGTCACAGCCCAGGGCCATGGCCATGGCGTACAAGCACCTCTGGGGCAGCAGCCTAGGAGCAGAAGGTGGCCTCAGAGGAACTTCAAATGCTGCTTTTGAGGAGAGACGTGGCAGAAGAAATGATATTCTTCCTTGGAACTTAAAGGAAATGCCTTTTCTAAAATGTTAGCAGTGGCTGAGTTGGATGAAGTATCTTGAGTATTCCTTATCATTGTTCTCACATGTTTTCTGTAAAATAGGAGCTATTTCTATATAAAAAGTTAGAAATAGAGGGAAGGGAAGGGAGAGGGAGGGGAAGAGGAAGAGGAGAGTGGACTCAAAGGCCGCAGAAACAGGACTTTGGGCATCCCTGGGTTGGTGCCTAAGGCAAGCGCAGGATCTCAGCCCCTCAGAGACTCCCCTTCCGGCACCGCAGTGGACACAGAACGCGAATCCGAAGACGATGGGGAAGAGCGGGGGAGGGAGGCCAGGGGCGGGAGAAGAAGCTTATTTTCAAACTCAGTCGAAGAACACCCCTTGAGCTTGAACGCAGTTCCGTGATGATGCGCCCAGAGTCGGGCTGCCCCGCCCCGCAGGCCGACACTGCCCCCTGCGGTGACTCACGAGGGGATGTTTAAATGACAGGGAGGACCCAGAAGTCCCTCACTCATGCTGCAGCCTTGAGCCCGCCCGGTCCTCCTCTCCTCACCGGCTCCCTCTTGTTGACCCGGCAGCCGCGTGGAGCTGCTGGTAAGTGGGTGCCCGTCCTTCTTCCCTCCCGGCTGCTCCCCACCTCCCGGCTGACCATAGGATCCCGGGAGAGACTCCAGAAGGGGCAGGGCTGGCGCGTGCCTGGGATGCTCTGAGGACCTGGACAGGTGCAGCCTGCGCAGGCGCTGGGCGAGCCCGCCCCCAACGCCCCTGTCCCAGGATCTAGCTGTATGTCTTGACTCCCTGATTGCTTCCCTTGTCTTGACGGCCTGTGGATCAGTTTGGGGTGCAGCAGGGAGAGCTTTTTGACCTGCAGGGAGTTAGTTGAAAGTTGACTAAAGCACCGGTTTACCTCCTCCAGGATATCAGATTCACAAGGACAGGAGTTTCTCCTAGGTTCCAGCTGTTGGAACCTGTATAACTTCTTTTGCACCTACTGAGGTGGTGGCTTACAGGTGCCCTTGCACATCTGTCC